>NW_026695029.1:0-372499 GCF_021218885.2 Marmota monax
AGGGGTCCTGTACCTGTAATCCCTGTGACTGGAGGCTGAGGCAGGAGGATATCACATTTGAGGCCAATCTTAGCAACAAGACCCCGGTCTCAAGTAAAAATAAATAAATAAAAAGGGCTGGGGATGTGCTCAGTGTTAAAGCACCCCTGGGTTCAATCCCTAGCACCCCCCAAAAAAATTCTATAATTGTTATTTTGCTTATAGTAATGGGTGCCGACTTTACTGATTTTGTTCCTTGTGTTACTGTAGTCAGCATGGCTTAGTGAAAAAAATGTTTATTTGCAATGCTATCTAAATTAGGCCTCTAAGTAAGAGTTTTTGGACTTAAGATTTATTATCATCCCCACTTAACACTTGTTTTGGAATCCTTCATTTAAGTCATTCCTATGACAACATTTAGCTACAGAATTTGAGATGTGTTACACAATTTGACTTATTTAATAAATTAATCCATCCATATAAACTGAGTCAGTTACTTTTATAGATACTAGAGATATTGTCAAATGTTGCATCAATCTAGACTCCCAATTTACATTCCATGTGAGGGAAATGTTACATAAATATATCAAAACATGCTGTACAAGATTTATATGTGTAATAATGTGTAAACACAGACAACTGATCTTGGTTATTTAATTGGAGTGGGAAAATGTTTCACAGAGATAGTACATTTAAGTCAATCTTTCAATCTAAGTGCAGTGTTCTACAGGTAAGTAGTAATTAAGCATGTGTTGGTGTAGAGAAACTATTGTCAGATAGAAAGAACAGAGTTGAAAGGCCTCGGCTTTTTTGGAAAACTATGGCCACACCTCTGGGGTTGAGATGGAAATGTGAAATTAATCCAAGAGGAAATAGTTGACAATTGCCGCAGTCTGGCTGGGCACAAAATCACGAGCCACTCAAGCAGGAACAAACCTTATTTTTTGAAACTGCCGCCAATGTTCTGTACGCCCCCGGGAAGATCGCAGATCCACACAGGAAGCGTTCTCCCGGCATGCCCAGAGGAAGTTCCTCCCCCGGAACTCCCTCCTACTGTACTTCCCCAACCAATGGGAACTCTCCAGGAGTCCCATAGCAGGTGGAGGTGAACAGCAGGAGTCCAATATCCATATGAATGCAAATCTTAACATAATCATATCATCTCAATGGCTAGCTGGCGTCACCTTTCAACCAAAAATGCCATGCATTATATACTTGGCTGACTCTTAGCAGACAATGACTATAAAATAGGTTTTGTTTTTTTCTTTCTACAACTAAGACACAATTAAGATATCTTATTTTTTAAAAATTTTTATTGGTTCTTTTTAGTTATCCATGCAATAGGATTCATTTTGATATAATTATAAAAGCATAAAATATAATTTGTTCTAATTCAGTCCCAAATACTTCCCCTTCCCTTCTCTTCTGCCATCCCCCATTCCCTTCCCTTACTCTACTGATCTTTCTGTATTTACTATAGTTTCTTTCTTTCTTTCTCTCTTTCTCTTTTTTTCTTTCTTTCTTTAAATTAGTGTCTTGTGGATATAGCTGATGGTGAGATTCATTGTGGTTATTTTCATATTCATATATGTACATAGGAAGGTTAGGTCAGATTCATTCCACTGTCTTTTTTTTTTTTTTAATCCCCTCCCCTTATTTTGGATTAGCTTTCACAAATCAGAAAAAAAAAAACATTTGACCTTTGGATGTTGGGACTGGATTTTTTTTTTTTTTTAAGAACAAGCAGTAGCTTTTTATTTTTGCCTGCTTAGCATCCGAGGGGGTAAAAGTCTATTGCCCAATCTTAGTCCACCTGGTTTAGGTGCAGCTGAATTCACTGTCATGGTAAAAGTCTTATGACCCAGCCATGTCTAATCAGTTGTCTCAAGTTGTTGATAATTTTAATTGGTTTAAGCCTGAAAACCTGACCAAAAGAGGTTTGGTTAAGGGTTAAATCTGAGATGTTAGCTGGAACTTCTAAATGAGAATTTATTTTTCACTGTGGTTGCTAAATTGGTAGGATATAAACCAAAGATGCTTGTGTCTGTTTTGTTTACTTGATGGTGAGAAAAAATCAGAGAGAAGAAAACAAGTATAAAAATAGAGATAACAGAAAGATTTTGAAACATACTTGAAGTTAGAGATGCCTTTGCATTTTTGCATCTGTAAACCAGTGTACTCCCTTTTAAATATAAGTTTGTGAAGGATTTCTGTCACTTAACAATGAAGAGCACTAATAGTTACACAAGGAAAATGATATGATCAGATTGATCTAATTAGATATCAAAGAGTAATTTTTGATAAATTTGTCATGTAAAAGTTATTTTCTATGTTAATATGTTTATTATTTGGATTTTGGTTGTGTTTAATTTTGATAAATAGAAAAATGGCAGTTTTTTTCTGTAAATTATTTAAGAACTATTTATTAGATACTGAAATTGAGTATAAGTTGAAAGAAATGAGCAGTATTTTTCATTTGCTAATGAACTAAATATGGTCATGGCATATAATGTTAATTCTGTTAAATCAATTTTCTCTGTACTATGAGATCGTTTCAAATTATTTCTATTTTTGTATTTGTTTCATATATTACACAATATATTCTGTTACCTTGGCCCAGTAATACTCATTTAATTCTCAAGTAAAGGAAAATATCCTAAAGTTAAGTACTACAGAACATTTGGTTTATACTAAGAAAGAAAATTGTCCTGGTGGGAACTCAAATGTCTGTTCACTGATACCTTAATAAAGAGTGAGATAATGTTATGTGACCAATTAGCTCCCTGGTGGGATTTTTAAGATGACTAAAAGTTTAGCAAAGTCTTAATTAGTGGGAGGAGGTATGTGTCTGCATGTGTGTGTGTGTGTGTGTGTGTGTACACACATATATGATGTGTTTGTGTTTAAAAGATTTAAACAGATGTTTCATTAGGCTAATAATCATTGATTTTTATGTCATTTCTGGCTACTAGTAACAGATTTATTTCCCTAAAGTTTTGAAGTTTCAAATCTTGAGGCCCTACATTACATTTATTGTCTATTTAAAAGTCTTGCTTGTAATATCTATTCCCAAACATTACATTTTGATTTATGGAAAGGTTATAACTAATGTAATTCAATATGTAGGAAAGAGGTTTGAGTTGAGAATTTGAGAGATTCCAGATGAAATCTATGAACAATTTTCCAATCATTTAATCTCTGTAGACTTCAGTTTCATAAACTGCAATATGAAAGACTTGAATATATCTGTGAAAGTTTGATATAGTCAGTTGGTTAGACAAAGAAAACTACTCAGGAACAATTAAAACTAGTGCATGAAACAGGAAGCTGAATTGGCAATGTGAAGTTAAGAGGAAAAGTTGAATGGGGCTAGAGTTAGTGCCAGCAAATGCTGAGTTAAAAGAGAAGCCAAGGGATCAGAATGCACTTCCAAACTCCAAAGTCAAGCTAGGAACAACTCTCTCCCAGATTTATTCAAAGTGAGTCAGTTAAAGTGGAGGTTTGAGCTGAATCATAGAAGACAATTTAAGAAGATTCAGGGTTGATCCAGAGGAAGGTCATGATGACCTTGGAGAAGAATGCTATGAAGCTATAGCAGATATGAGACTTTGCTAAGTTAAAATATTTATATCTTGGATCTCTGAAGATTGGTACTCTGCTGTCTTGATAATTTATTGCTTATAAGGCAACATTTGAAATGGATGACCTCAAAGTATTTTTGTTTCACAATTTTATGAATATTGTTTCACAACTTAATGAATAAGAATATGACAGTGAGCTTTCTATTTTTATTTTTTAAACACTAAGAAAAATCTTAAACTTCAGAAAGTTGTCACAGAATATGCATAAGCCCCAAACATAGCATGTTAGCAGTCATTGCAAAGTTATAAATCATTTGATTTCTTAAGGTTTTTCATACTTAAGTTCATAAATGAAGATGAATGGATTTACTATTTTGGAGGTGAGAGGAAAAACTAAAGGTCTATTTATCATCTGCTACATGCACTCATGGTATTATGCACTCTTAGATATATGCAAGACCTAGGTAAATGAAAGTGTAGTTGTCAAACTTTAAAATAAATCAGGCAATCATTTGTTTCTCCACAACACATCATCCTAATGTAAGAGCTTTTCACTAGGAGAAAAAATGAAATGGCTGAGCATTGCATACTGAAAACTACCATTTTAACAACTGATATTACTCAATTGCTATACACCTGTGGCTCAGTCACAAAAATGCGTGCTATTAGAATTGTTTGGTAAATTATCCTTTTAATAATCAATTCTTTTCACATGAAATGTCTTCATACAAATGCATCTTTAGATTACAATTAAGATCAGAAGATAAATAGCACTTGTAAATAAATCTACAGTAACTTTTATAGGTTTTTAGTTTAAAGAGTGGAGGCAATAAAGATTGAATCACTACACAGTTTTGGACTACTAACAAGAAGTGGCTGCATACATTAAATTGTGAGGCCACAAATTATGTTAATCTGTTTACTTTCAAACCAAACAAGTGAGCATTCAAAAGAAGATGAAATTTTACTTCAAATGTATAAACTAGTAATGAAAACTGAAGTCTTTCGCTTCACTTAGAAGATATTCTAATATTGGTTTTCAAATAACAGAAACAAAATGCAATATAAAATAAAATTTACCACCTTAGGCCAAGGCTTAAAACAAGTAAAATGTTACACAATGTCATAAATTTTGTTTTCAATTGCTAGTGGCTTTTCCCAAGGACTCACCAACTGAGTATAACCCTTCTCCCCTCCACCCTAGTCCCGAGTCCTCAGATGGCTTGTTTGTAGTTCATTAACTTAGATGAGCACCTCCTGCTTTGGGACAATCGGAGACACTCTTGGATGGTGATTTGGACTTCAATTTCTTCTCATGTCCTGGTGGAAGGCTTCTGGACCTAGAGCGGGACCCGGTCAGTGATAGAGATCTTGACACTGAGGAGGACTTGGAGTTGGATCTTTGGGTAGATCTGGATTTAGAGGTTGATGAAGAGCTCCTGTGGAAATGAAAGCAAGAATGAGAGTGATCAATCGGATCCGGATCTTGGGGACCAGGATTGGCTTCTGGTGTTGGAATGGCTCTGACGACTATGCCCTGGGCTACAGTTCTGGCCATTGTAGTTGTCACTATCATAGGGCCACCTACCTGTGGGGCGATGTTCCCCAGCGGCAGCCTTGGTGGGAATCTAGGGGACGACCATAGCGGGCCATCTGCACCCGTAGCTCCCTGCCATCCAGTAGGATCCCATCTAGGGCATCCATGGCGTCCTTAGCGTGGTGCTTGTGGTGGAAACGGACAAAAGCGAAACCGTGGGACTTTTTAGTGAAGCGATCCCGTGGGATGTACACATCCCCGACAGGCCCATAGTTCTGGAAGACACGACGCAGGGTGTTGGGCGATGTGCGGTAGGTGAGGTTGTCCACCTTAAGGGAGGTCATGCCCTCCACATTGGGAGGAGGACGACTGTAACTCATTGTCCCTAAGAGGTTTGTCTGGGGACCTTTCAATTTAGAGGGGTCATTAGGAGAGAGTAACCAACTGGGAGACTGAGCTTTGCCCAGAGGGCTGCTCTGGTTGCCTTGGGTTCCTTTGGCTCCGCCTCTTTGTCAGTTGGCTTATGCCTGTGGTGCTTAGAGATTTTAGAATGTTACACAGAACCCCGCCCATCACTAGAGCTCAGACCACCTGAGAGAGGAATGACTACATACCAATGTTTAAAAATGTGATCTTAATCATGACATGATCATTTTGTGACTTTACCCATATAAATCTAAGCATCCAGTTTTATATACGTATAGATATAACTCTCTGACCTGAAGTATTTTGCACTGATTCATATATGCTAGATATATGAATATTTTCATATTTTATTCATATTTTAAAAGACAATCAAAAGTCAAACAAAGTTTAATCTGGTAACGGTGATAATACTACGGTTACAGGGTAGAACCCTTTCCTGAAATGGAGGCAGAGCAGAGACCCTCCCCCTCCCTTTTCAAATCATGATTCTTACAATCATGCCCAAAAGATTTCAGACATGTCACTTAGAGTAACAGGCGTGAATTTATTAGAAGGGATAGGAAAAGGGAAAAGGGGACACTCTTGAGAGTGGGGGTTGGGGGTGTGGGGGGCCTGGGGTGTCCTCTAAAAGAGGAGAAGTATGCTGTGCCTCCTGACCTGCATTTTTATTAGGGTCCCAGGGCCATTTCCAGAGAGTCCCACCCAGGCCCACTTCAGACTTTTGACTGAAACAGGATGATATCGGACTTCCAAATCTACACTTTGCATGACAACTCTAGGTCATTTCCTGAAATCTGTTCTTACAGATTCTATGGTTAGGGGGATTTATTCTCACCTCCCTAAATTCTGGGATCTGGTCTGTATAAGCATCACAAAAGTCCCCCTCACCTCCCTTCAGGATGACTTGTACTCTTCTTATTGGTGTTTATCTGTATCTCTCCTGCAGATAACAGGTAGTTTAATGTGGAATGTAACATATCCTGTTGACCAGGCAGGGCAATAGGTAAATTGCTTTTTGTTTTTTAATGACAGCATGTGGGGTCAGCACAGTGGGCCCAGTTTATAGAATTATTTCCTTAACTTCATGTTCCCACCACATATCTCTCTATTCTATATCACTAACAGGCAAAGAGAGATTGAGAGTCATCTATAGTGTATGAACTGTAATCACAAACTTGTATAGGTCCCCTACTCTGCTATAGGCTGCTTGAAAATATGAGTTAAAGGTGTCATGATTTGTGATTCCAAATTATATAATTGAATATTATACCGTTTCGTAGACATTATTGCTTCCTCATTAGTTTACCCAATATACTTTCTGATGACTGGAAGTCTACTTAATGTAATTTCCATTTTAAAAATTGGCTATAATAACAACAAAAACGAAAATGATAACTATATGAAGGTGATGCATATGTTAATTTGCTCTATTATTGTGATTATTTCGTAATATATGTGTATCTGTGTATCAAAACATCAAGTTGCACATCTTAAAACTGGAAGATAATTTTAGAGTTACATTTGATCAAATAGTTGCATCTTTTATCATGAATTATGTTCATTTCACACCAGTATGGGTTTGATAGTGATTGGGAAAAGTACAAAATATGTTATTAACTATGGGTCACTCTCAATGAATATTGTGTATTTGCAAGTCATAGAACGTTCTATACTTTATGAAGTTTTCCCGAAGGACTCCTTGTACAATATTCCTGCTTCTTTGACATATTTGTAGGCTTAGTACTATGTGTATAGGACTGTTATATATTTTTAGCCATTCTTTCTTTTTAGATATACGTGACAGTAGAGTGTATTTTGATATATTATACACACAGAGTATAACAACTTATTCTATTGTTTAAGATTCCATTCTTGTGGTTGTACATGATGTGTACAGGACTGTTTTAGATACCATATATTCTGTTTACCTAGTACATGAAAGAATTAAAATGATTGGTTAAATGTATTCTGTGATTGCTATAGAAACTTTACTTGGTGTAAAGCATTAGAAACCTTTATATCAAAAGGCATTGGAGAGCTGGGGTTGTGGCTCAGTGCTAGTGTGCTTGCCTAGCATGTGTGAGGCACTGGGTTAGATTCTCTGCACCACATTAAGTAAATAAATACATAAAGATATTGTGTCCAACTACAACTAAAAATTTTTTAAAAATTTTTAAAAATTGAAGATATTGTGAATGGAGTGGTTGTCTTCATTTCCATTTCAGAGGATTTGTCGCTGATATACAGGAATGCCTTTGATTTATGCGTGTTGATTTTATATCCTGACACTTTGCTGAATTCATTTATTAGCTCTAATAGTTTCTTTGTAGAGCCTTTTGGGTCTGCTAGGTATTGAATCATGTATTCTGCAAATAGTGATAATTTAAGTTCTTCTTTTCTTATTTTTATGCCTTTAATTTTTTTCGTCTGTCTCATTGCTCTGGCCAGCGTTTCAAGAACTATGTTGAACAGAAGTGGTGAAAGAGGGCATCCCTGTCTTGTTCCAGATTTTAGAGGGAATGCCTTCAATTTTTCTCCATTCAGAATGATGCTAGCCTGAGGCTTAGCATAGATAGCTTTTACAGTATTGAGGTATGTTCCTGTTATCCCTAGTTTTTCTAGAGTTTTGAACATAAAGGGATGCTGTACTTTGTTGAATGCTTTTTCCGCATCTATCGAGATGATCATATGGTTCTTATTTTTAAGTCTATTGATGTGGTGAATAACATTTATTGATTTCCGTATATTGAACCAGCCTTGCATCCCAGGGATGAATCCTACTTGATCATGGTGCACAATTTTTTTTGATATGTTTTTGTATCCGATTCGCCAGAATTTTATTGAGGATTTTTGCATCTAGGTTCATTAGAGATATTGGTCTGAAGTTTTCTTTCTTTGAAGTGTCTTTGTCTGGTTTAGGTATCAGGGTGATGTTGGCCTCGTAGAATGAATTTGGAAGTTCTCCCTCTTTTAAAGAGGTGAAAGACTTATACAATGAAAACTACAGAACCCTAAAGAGAGAAATAGAAGAAGATCTTAGAAGATGGAAAAATATACCCTGTTCATGGATAGGCAGAACTAATATCATCAAAATGGCGATATTACCAAAAGTTCTTTATAGGTTTAATGCAGTGCCAATCAAAATCCCAACGGCATTTCTTGTAGAAATAGAGAAAGCAATCATGAAATTCATATGGAAAAATAAAAGACCCAGAATAGCAAAAACAATGCTAAGCAGGAAGTGTGAATCAGGCGGTATAGCGATACTAGACTTCAAACTATACTACAGAGCAATAGTAACAAAAACAGCATGGTACTGGTACCAAAACAGGCGGGTGGACCAATGGTACAGAATAGAGGACACAGAAACCAATCCACAAAACTACAACTATCTTATATTTGATAAAGGGGCTAAAAGCATGCAATGGAGGAAGGATAGCATCTTCAACAAATGGTGCTGGGAAAACTGGAAATCCATATGCAACAAAATAAAACTGAATCCCTTTCTCTCGCCATGCACAAAAGTTAATTCAAAATGGATCAAGGAGCTTGATATCAAATCAGAGACACGCCGTCTGATAGAAGAAAAAGTTGGCTACGATCTACATACTGTGGGGTCGGGCTCCAAATTCCTCAATAGGACACCCATAGCACAAAAGTTAATAACTAGAATCAACAAATGGGACTTACTCAAACTAAAAAGTTTTTTTTCTCAGCAAAAGAAACAATAAGAGAGGTAAATAGAGAGCCTACATCCTGGGAACAAATCTTTACTCCTCACACTTCAGATAGAGCCCTAATATCCAGAGTATACAAAGAACTCCAAAAATTAGATAATAAGATAACAAACAACCCAATCAACAAATGGGCCAAGGACCTGAACAGACACTTCTCAGAGGAGGACATACAATCAATCAACAAGTACATGAAAAAATGCTCACCATCTCTAGCAGTCAGAGAAATGCAAATCAAAACCACCCTAAGATACCATCTCACTCCAGTAAGATTGGCAGCCATTATGAAGTCAAACAACAACAAGTGCTGGCGAGGATGTGGGGAAAAGGGTATACTTGTACATTGCTGGTGGGACTGCAAATTGGTGTAGCCAATTTGGAAAGCAGTATGGAGATTTCTTGGAAAGCTGGGAATGGAGCCACCATTTGACCCAGCTATTCCCCTTCTCGGTCTATTCCCTAAAGACCTAAAAAGAGCATGCTACAGGGACACTGCTACATCGATGTTCATAGCAGCTCAATTCACAATAGCAAGACTGTGGAACCAACCCAGATGCCCTTCAATAGATGAATGGATTAAAAAAATGTGGCATTTATACACAATGGAGTATTACTCTGCATTAAAAAATGACAAAATCATAGAATTTGCAGGGAAATGGATGGTACTAGAGCAGATTATGCTAAGTGAAGCTAGCCAATCCCTAAAAAACAAATGCCAAATGTCTTCTTTGATATAAGGAGAGTAACTAAGAACAGAGTAGGGACGAAGAGCATGAGAAGAAGATTAATATTAAACAGAGATGAGAGGTGGGAGGGAAAGGGAGAGAAAAGGGAAATTGCATGGAAATGGAAGGAGACCCTCAGGGTTATACAAAAGAACATACAAGAGGAAATGAGGGGAAAGGGAAAAATAATACAAGGGGGAGAAATGAAGGACAGTAGAGGGGGTAGAGAGAGAAGAGGGGAGGGGAGGGGGGATAGTAGAGGATAGGAAAGGTAGCAGAACAGGACAGTCACCAGTATGGCAATATGTAAATCAATGGTGTGTAATTGATGTGATTCTGCAATCTGTATATGGGCTAAAAATGGGAGTTCATAACCCACTTGAAGCAAAGTGTGAAAGATGATATATCAAGAACTATGTAATGTTTTGAACAACCAACAATAAAAAATAAAAATAATAAAATAAAAAAAAAATTAAAAATTGGAAAAAGTACTGTACTGCATAGTGTTGTTAGGGAAAGTAGAGATCAATAATGTAAAGATACAGAACTAAAACAATTTTATAAGATTTAAATTATCAAGTTAACATATTGGTCTGAGAAGAAATATGAATTTTTACATTTAGGATATAGATACAAAATCTCGTTCAGCAGTTGATTACACGAACTGGTATGTGAACAAACCAATTTATCAATCAATCATTGAAAATCTACTATGAGCCACACTGTCAAGCAAATGAATATGATTATAAATAAAACAGACATTGTGATTTTTTTCTTCCTTGACAAGCAAGTACAGTCAGTACTTGACAGAATAAACTAAAGAAAGACTATTCACCAAACGGTATTTCAATATAAAACAATTATTTATATGAAAACAGAAAATAAGAGATAAATATTGGATAATGTTTTCATCTCCATTCTGTGAGCAAGGAGTGTTACTCTAGAGGTACATATATCTCTGCCTTGGAGATGGTTATATACTAGTCATTAAGATGTTTCAAGTATTCCCCTTTTTCCAATTCCATGTCACAAAATAACCTTAAAATTGTGCTTTGGCTTCCCAAGAAAATATTTCTCCTGAGAGAAAATATGCTGATCAATATATACAAGTATTTGAAGTCCATTTAAAAGTAATATTTACAAATATGATTCAAAAATTTTATTTTAGTTACATTTTAATTAGTTACATTTCCAATTTTTTTATGACTTCAGACTTTTGAACCAGAACTAGTAAAAACCCCAAACATAATCCTGGAGTGTGGTGATCCCCTCCAGGTCTTTTCAATTCTTAGTTCTAGGTGGGACTATCCTTCCTCAGTCATAGCTTTCTTATTGCCTTGTTGCCATAGTCAACTGCAATGCTCAGCAGTACATTAATTACCTTGGGGCAGGTCTATGATTTGTTTGCATCAAGACTCTTTAGTCCTGGTGTGGGGGGGACCTGCATATATCTCACAGAATTGTTTCCTAGTGAATTCTTGGAGGAAAATATCTAAGAGAGTCCTCTTGGGAAATATTCAAGTCACAAAACCTATCATTCTGTGAACCCTCAGCAGACTCACCCAGTGTTTTTCTTAATATAGTTAGAGGATTAGTAGTCTTAGGAAATGCTTTGGGAATAATCATGTTTGTGTTGAAATATATTTGGAAAGTGCTAAATATACTAATCTTTCTTAGCAACTGACAGAGAATGTTAACATATTAAAAACTGAATGATAGAAAACAAAAATATTTGCCTAACATTTATGGCATCAGCATTTCATAAGATCATTTCACCAAAGAAAACATTTCCCCTTCTTCAACAACATCCATGCATAGTTATACAAACTACATATTCCAATATATTGAAAAGTCCAAATTCATTACTTTTTTAAATCACATAATAATGTTGTTGTTTCTCTGTGCAAATAAATAAAATAAAGGTCCACTGACAACAAAAAATGTTTTTTAATATTTTAAAGTGTAAAGTATAAAGATTATTCAATGGATCTGTGCAAGGTAAAGGTGAAAATGTAAAATTCTTTATGTAAAGAAGATGCTTGAATTGTGGCTAAGAAGATTGGACTTAGTTTGTTTATAAATGGTATCCACAAAAAGTGTTGTGGTTTGGATATGAGATGTCCCTCCAAAAGCTCATAATGTTAGACAATGCAGGGATGATGTTTGGAGGTGAATGATTATATTATAAGAGCTGTAACCTAGTCAGTGGCTCCATGTAATTTGAATGGATTACTGAGTGGTGACTCTGGGCAGGTAGGGCATGGCTGGAGAAAGTAGGTCACTGGGGGTGTGCCCTTGGGAAATACATTTTGTTCTTGACTCTTCACTCTATTTCTTTGCTTTCTGGTTGCCATAAGCTGAGAAGTTTTCCTCCACCATGCCCTTCTGCTATAATGTTCTGCCTCACTTCAGGCCCAGAACAATGGAAGTTGGTCAACCAGGAACTCCACCTCTGATATTGTAAGCCCAAAATAAACTTTTTTTCCTCTCAGTTGTTCTTATCAGGTATTTTGTTCATGGTGTTGAAACACTAATATGACTACCAATGTTTTTTTTTTTTGTTGTTGTTGTTATTGTTGTTTTGGATACTGGAGGTTGAACCCAGGGGCACTCGACCACTGAGCCACATCCCCAGCCCTATTTTGTATTTTATTTAGAGACAGGGTCTCACTGAGTTGCTTAGCACTTCACCCTTGCTGAGGCTGGCTTTGAACTCTCAGCTTCCCAAGCTCCTGGGATTACAGGTATGCACCACTGCGCCCGGCTACAACTAGTAAATTTTTAAGCTCAATCTATATATTCAGTAAGGAGCACATTAGAAGTAGAAGAAATAAAGATAAAACAGGAATG
Source organism: Marmota monax (assembly GCF_021218885.2). Taxonomy (NCBI): domain Eukaryota; kingdom Metazoa; phylum Chordata; class Mammalia; order Rodentia; family Sciuridae; genus Marmota; species Marmota monax. The sequence goes on from NW_026695029.1 coordinate 12,833, forward strand.
CCATTTAGAATAGTTTTGATGTGGTTTGTCTCCCAAAGGTCCATGTATTAGAGGCTTTGTCCCCAGGGTGGAAGTATGGGTAGGTAATGTTGAAACTTCAAGAGATGGGGCCTACCCTCAGAAGTATTTAAGTTAGTTCTTGTGGAATCCATGGATTCTTGTGAGGGTGAGTTGTTATAAAAGCTTAAGTCTCTCTTTGGCTTCCTGTTTTGAGAGGTGATCCTTCCTTCAACATATACTCCTACCATGATGCCTTTAGGCCTTTGCCAAATACAAACAATTGAAGCCACCATATCTTGGTTTGTTAGTCTCCAAAAGTGTAAGCTAAATAAACATTTTCTCTGTATTAAGTTAGCCTGTCTCAGGTATTTCACTACAGTAATACATAGCAGACTTACATATCACTAATAAGATTTTTAGATGGCTTAGGTATGAAATTAGCCATGAATCTGCACATTGAAGCTGGAAATCATAATTGTGGCTAAGTGAGATCTCTGAAGGTGGGGTTGGGAGTTGGGACAGAAAGGACTTTAATGGGAAAACAAAACTGACAGGGAAAAATTGTCCTATCTTAGAATTCAGTGAGGTAACAGATTATATTTTATACATTTTCTAATTATTTCTTTCAATTATTAGAATATTTTTGGCAGAAACAATACCATCATGTTTCCAATATCCTTTTATATTTCTTTCTTTCAGTATCATGGTGTAGATAATTTTGTAGGTATATTATTGTTCACAGTTTCAGTCTATTGTCAGTTGGCCCTGTTGCTTTGGGGACTGTGGGAAGACAGTATGTCCTGGTGGGAATGCATGACAGTGGAAACTGCATATGTCTTGGTCACCAAGAGGGAAAGAGGGAGGGAGAAAGGAATCAGGACCCCAATATCCTCTTCAACAGCATGTCCACAGTAATTTAACTTGCTTCTACTAGGGCGCTCTTTAAAAAACTCCCAATAGTGCCATGAACTGGGGACCAAGTCTTTACCACTTGGGCCTTTGGAGGACAGTTATCCAAACCATACCACTTCCTTAGTCAAGAATATCTATGGTTTAAAAGGAGAAAAGTCTTTCACAGGTAGATTTTCTTCCTACCCTCAACCTAGCTCTGACTAGGAATTCTTATTTGTCTGCTTTCTACGTATCTTGACCTACTATATGTTTTAGGAAGTGCTTGAATATACAAGCCATAATCAATGCCAGACCTTCCCTGGCTCTTGTTTCAGTCCTGAGGGTACCTGGTAGGCATGAATAGGACCATTTATGAGCTGGCATTAAATAGCACCAGTCATGAGTTACCTTGGGTCTGGTATTCCCAAAGCATCAGCAATGACGAAGAGGAAATGTTGAAAAAAAGGCCAAAGGAATTTGTGGTATAACCTGGAATACTCTTTATTCAGGATAATATTTATTCATTCTATTTCTGGTTTCAGGATATTATAAAATATGTGGGAATCACTAATTTTGCTACTGAGTTTACAAGGTAAAGTTGAGGTAAAATTATTCTTGGTATCTTTCTTAATTTCTTAGGGTTACCAAAACAAATTGGCACAAATTTGGTGAATTAAAATGGTAGCAGTTTTATTTCTCATTGTTCAAGAGACCAGAAGTCCAAAACCAAGGAGTTGTCGGGACTGGTCCCTCCTGGACATTCTGAGAAACCATTCTATGTCCCTTTCTTTGTTTCTGGTGGTTGCCAGAATCTTTAGTGTGCCCTGGTTTGTGCAGCATGATGTGAAGAGCTGAATAGGGCTCACATGTGTCTGGGTGGTCTGGGCCAGAGGAAGTTTCCACTGGATGTTCCCAGATACCAGATTCTCCTATTCATTGGTTGCAATGCCAGTGTAGTCCACACATAGCTCACTGATGGCTCTCAAAAGCCCTCAGTCCAGGATGATTTCATCTTGAGATCTGTAGCTAATTACTCTATTTATAAATACCCTATTTACAGATTAGGTCACATTCCAAAATTCTTAGTGAGCATGAATATTTTTTGGGAGACACTCTTCAATCCAAAAAAAAAAAAAAAGTGTGTTCTTTTCACACACTTTTTTTTTTAAAATGAAAACTTGCACAGAACTTCCAGATACAATATTTGGAAATAAGAGAGTTGAAATTGGTTCTGGAAACCTCAAATGCTGGACTTTTGCTTTTTTCTGAGGTAACTTTATGGATCTTAAAAATAATATAAAGGAAAATGTTGAAATCCATTAATTGTAACATTGACTAGAGTGCTACTTATCTTAAAAAATAAACCTACATTTGGAAATCAAAATTGAAATAAAGAACTATCCAGAGGTCCAATACAGATTCAATATTAGTAGAATATCATTTGTACTATAGGCAGTTTTATTGCTGAGTAACACAGAATTTATAACTCAGTATATTTACAAATAGTAAATTTAGTGGCCTCTTAGATACAATTTACCAGGGACTCTCTGTGTTGATAGCTAGTGCAAATATATTGAGGGGTGTGTAGGGTAATATTCCTGTAAATGCTTGAGTGTATATCTCCAATGCCAAGTTTCGTGCTTGATTTATATTAAAAGATCAATGAAAATTAAGGAAGGAATATATTTTATACAGCAAGTTTTGGATATTAAATACCATGTGCTCATACTAGAAGTTAATAAGATAGCTTAGTCAAAATTTTTCCATGTATAATTATAGTATTTCTTATCCAGCATATATATGTTCTACTGCTTCCAATTTTGTTCCATCTTGTTATGCAGTGGTCTTGCTTCATTATTGTCTGTGTCTTGATTACAGTTTCTTTAAAGTGGTTAATAACACAAAATCTTCAGCCTTTTTCATTGCTTTTATAATTACTTAAAATTCAGACTCTAAACCCAGAAATACTGCCTAGGCAGTATTCCTCCAGTGACCTCTCTAGTTCATTTTAGCTCTTCTGGACTGTTTTGATTGATAGCCTTCTTCTGTCCATTTTTTAATCATTAAATATGACTAACCAAGCCAGTTTAGTACAAACCAGCATGTTTAAGAGATAAGAACCTCCCTTAAACATGCTGGTTTGTACTAAACCCCGGATGCCATAGCTAGCATTACACTCAGTTATAATTCAAATTAACAGTCTTTGGAATTCATCAACCACATTAGAAAAAAAATGTTAAATGCTGTTTTTTTCCAGATAAGCTTTAGTCATAGTAGGAAAAAGTCACTGAAAAACAGCAGATCTAATGTGTACTCGGAGCACCACCTAGTGGCAAAAGCATAAATTGCATATGACATAGGATGGAGGAAAAAAGTGACAGCTGCAATCTAATTAGTATTAAATGTGGGCTAATATTGACATATTGTTGAACTTAATCAAAGAGAGAAGCAGGAAAAAGAAGGCAAAATAGGGAAGAAACTTTTGAAAAATTAAAAAGCACATGTGTGGCCTTAAGTGAAGTAAAGGAGGAACATGAGAAAAAGAAAATGAAAGAAAAAAAAAATTAGGGGCAGATTTAATGGATCCAGTATTCTGGCTAGTGGTATAAATGCATAGAGAGGAGGAAAATAATTCCATGTTTTTCTTGGTTCCAAAGGTTCCCAGGGTGTTTTACCCCTGAGCTATATGCCCAACCCTTTTGTATTTTTTGTCTCATTAAGTTGCTGAGACTGGCCTCAAACTTGTGCTCATCCTGCTTCAGACTCTGCAGTCATTGGGATTGCAGGTGACCATCCTGCTTCAGTCTCCCCACTCATTGGGATTCAGGGGTGCACCACTTACATTTCTTAATAACTCTTATGTTTTAAATATCATAATCTTAATTTGTTTGTATTTGCATTTCTTTTTTCTTTATTAATTTATTTTTAAATTGACAAGTAAAAAATTTATATATTTTTGGAATATGACATGGTTTTATTTAATTAATTTATCCATCTATTTATTTATTTAATGTGGTGCTGAGGATAGAACCCAGTGTCTCACATGTGCTAGGCAAGCACTGTACCACTGAGCTACAACCCCAGCACCACAACATGATGTTTTGATATATGTATACTTTTTTAAATATTTTTTTTATTTTTTAGTTATCGGCGGGCACAACATCTTTGTTTATATGTGGTGCTGAGGATCGAACCCGGGCCACACACATGCCAGGCGAGCGTACTACCGCTTGAGCCACATCCCCAGCCCCGATATATGTATACTTTTGAGAAAAATTCATGAGAATTAATGTGGTTGGCAGTTCTCTTTACTTTTCCCATATGCAGTCACTCCTATTCTCTTTTACTCTGGTAAAGTTAACTGTATTTTCATTGTCACAATGGGCAGGAACAGACACCATGTGTGTTTCATTAAGAACTATTTCTTTCCAGCGGCATGGAATGTAGCCACAGTTCCTACCCTAATAATACTTTCCCCTTCTTCAAGGATCCAGGTTTTTGCATACCCTTGGGAAGCCTGTCATTCACATAATACCACTGTCCTTTTCTATCAAAATGTGAGGTTAATAAAAGGTTTCAATTATTTCTTATTTCTGTACACACAGCTGCTTTGTATCAAATTTATTTTGGCCTTACAGGTTTTATCAATTCAGATATAAAAATAGAGTGAGATTATTTAGAAATCATGGCCTGTTTTCAGAGTGTCATTCCATTGATGAGCTATTTAATATCAAACACATGTGTTTTCCAAACCAAATTTTGTCAAGTTGTATGCAGATTGCACATCTGTATCTAATTATGTTTGTTTTTTTCAATTCCTTAAACAAACTGATTTATTTCCTAGGTTTCAGTGGTTTGCTTTGTGTTCATGTAGGACATGAAGGGCTGTACTTCTAGTTAAGATTGCCACTTATGCTCTGCTGTACTATGTTTAATCCCACAGAGAGTATTGCATACCATAAAACAATTGAATAGAAAAATAACAGCATAATTCAAAATTTCACAATCGGGGATCAAAGAGTTTCTGCTCAACTTGATTGGATTAAGAGATGCCTCAGGTTAAAAGGCTTTTAGGGGTGTCATTTGAGGGTGTTTCCAGAAATTATTGGATGTGGAATAGCCAGTTAAGAGGGAAATCTCCCCTCCCAAATGTGAGCAGCACAGTCCAAAAGATTGGGGTCCTGAATAAAGGAAAAAAGTGGGGGCTGGAGTTGTGGCTCAGCGGTCAAGCACTCGCCTAGCAGGTGAGGGGCCCTGGGTTCCATCCTCAGCATCACATAAAAATGAATGAATGGAATAAAGGTATTGTGTCCAACTAACTAAGAAATAAAAATAATAAAAAGTGAAAGAACCAGGAATCTGATGCACACACAAGCTCTGTTCTTCTTGAGCTGATGCTTCCATTGCTGCTGAGGTCACATGAAGACATTGGACTCCAGCTCTTTTACTCTCTCAAGCGGACTCAGAGAGTTTTCAGGCCATTGGTCCTAGACTGGGATTAACTCATTGGTCCTTTCCTTCCTTTCTCAGAGCTCCAGCTTCTTGAACTGAACAGCTACTGGTTCCTTCAGCTCTCCAGTTTGTGGACAACCGTTGTGGGACTCTTCATCTTCTGCTCCTGTAAGCAAATCTAATGAATCCCCTGTTTAGAATCATCTATATCTCCATTTCCTGTTGATTCTGTTTCCCAGCATGAACTTGTGGCCTCATGGCGAGTACATTATGATAAGTTAACATAGGAAGAGAAGACTAGGGCCTGGTTTACAGATGATTCTGCACAATATGCAGCTATCATCCAAAATTGGACAGCATCAGCACTATTTCTCCTCTCTGGGACGGCAGGACAGTAGTGAAGGGGAATCTTTACAGTGGGCAGAACTTTGGGTAGTACACCTAGTTGTGCATTTTTCTTGGCCAAATGTGCAATTGTCCACCAATTCATGGGCTGTAGCCAATAGTTTGGTTGGATGTTCAGGGACCTTTAAAGAATAGGATTGGAAAATTGATGATAAAGACATTTGTAGAAGAAGTAAGTGAAGATATTTGTGTCCTATGGAAATGCTCACCAAAAGGTGACCTGCAGAGGAGAACTTTAATAATCAAGTGGATGGGATGATTCAGTCTGTGGATAATGGTCAATCTCTTGCCCCAGCCATCCCTGTCATTACCCAATGGGCTCATGAACAAAGTGGCTATGGTGGTAGGCATGGAGGTTATGCATGAGTTCAGCAACATGGACTTTCACTCACCAAGGCTGACCTGGCTATGCCAGTGGCAGGAACCAATACTAAGCCCCCCCTATATGGTATCACTCCCTGGGGTGATCAGCCAGTGGCCCTGTGGCAGGTTGATTACATTGGATTACTTCCATCATGGAAGGGGCAGCAGTTTGTCCTTACTAGAATAGACACTTACTGTTGGTATGAATTTGCCTTCCTTCATATAACACTTCTGCCAAAACCACTATCTGTTGACTAAAGAATGACTTATCCATAATTATGGTATTCCACACAGCATTGCTTTTGACCAGGGAACTCACTTCATAGCCAAAGAGGTGCAGGAGAAGGGATGGGATAAGGGAAGAACAGTGGGATGAATCTGACCTAACTTCCCTATGAATGTACATAAATATACCACAGTGAATGCCACCATTATGTATATCCACAAGACACTAATTAAAAATTGAGCACCGTGGCATATGCCTATAATCCCAGCTGCTCGGCAGGCTGAGGCAGGAGGATTGGGAATTCAAAGCCAGCCTCAGCAACAACAAGATGCTAAACAACTCAGTGAGACCCTGTCTCTAAATAAAATATAAATAGGTCTGGGGATGTGGCTCAGTGGTTGAGTGCTCCTGAGTTTAATCCCTGGTACAAAAACAAACAAAAAATGTAAATAAATAGCAAAAAGATTGGTAGAGTAGAGGGATGGGAATAGGTGGAGGGAGGAGGAGAGGGAAAGTACTTGGGATTGAATTAGAACAAGTTATATCCCCTGCTTTGATAATTATGTCAAAATGAATCTTAATGTTATGTATAACTAAAAAGAATCAATAAAAAGCTATTGCCAAACAAAAACAATACCCCAGTGAGCTCTTGATCATGGGACTCACTGGTCTTATGTCTCCCATCATCCTGAAGCAGTTGCTTACATAAAATGGTGAAATGGCCTTTTAAAGATGCAGGTACAATGCCAGCTAGGTGGCAATACCTTTCAGGGCTGTATCAAGGTGGTCCCCTGGCTACTTTAGGCTCCTCATGGCTCTGAATCAACATCCTGAGAAGGTAGTTACTGTGTTGGTGGGGGCGATTGATCTATAATACCAAAGGGAAATTAGACATTATTCCACCATGGAGGTAAGGAAGAGTATGCCTGGAGTATACTCCCTAAGTGTGGCTTAGTATCACCATTTCCTTTTATTAAGGTCACTAAGAAACTACAACCACTCAATCCAGGCAGGATGAAAAATGTCTCAGACCTTTCAGGAATGAAGGGGCAATTTGAATCATCTGAGGACAGTTTGAAATACTAATAGCTAATGCACTCCTCCAAGTAAAGAACCAAGACTGTTGATGTACTTTGCTAAAGGCAAAAGGAATTCAGAATGGGTAGTAGAAGAAGATAGTTATCAGTACCAACCATGGCCTCATCACCAGTTATGGAAATGAGAAATATAATCACCACAAATATTTGTTTCCAATTTTGTTAAGAAAATGTTTGTGTATGTACACATTTATTAAGAGGATATATTGGTTTACTCTCCTTTTATTCTTTATCATGTGATGTAATATTGATAATGTCAGTACTTAAAGTGACATTATAGTATTTAAGTTGTGGGATTTCAGAACAGCAAGCATCACGCAAAGTTTTTGCATCCTATTCTGGGGAAGGAACTAGTGCATTTTTGGTTATGCAAAGGATAGTTATATCCCATAAATCAGAATTATTGCCTTGTTATTGTTTTTATTTATAAATCCAGTCATGTATAAAGTTATGTTTTTGTGTCAAGTAGACAAGGTGTGGGCTTGTGATGGCTAATTTGGATTATCACCTGATTGGATCAAGAGATGTCTAAGAGGCTTCTGGGTGTGTTAATGAGTGTGTTTCCAGAAATGATTGGCATGGGGAATGATTGGCTGCTGTGATCACCTGAGTACATTGGACTCCAATTCCTTCACTCTTCCAAAGTGAACTCTGACCATGGAGTTTTGGAGTCTTTGGTCCTGGATTGGAGGTGTGTATTATTAGCCTTTCTTCTGAAGCTCCAGCTTCTTGGACTGAGTAGCTGCTTGTTCCTCCAGCTCTCCAGCCTGTGGATAGCCATTGTGGGCCTATCCAACCTCTGGTTGTGTGAGCCAATGTAATAAATATCCTTTCTAGAATCGTGTGTGTGTGTGTGTGCACGCGTGCACATGTGTGTGCATGCATGCATGCATGCACATGCTTGTGTATGTATCTGTTGGTTCTGTTCCCCTAGAGAACCTTGAGTAATGTTGGGATGAGAGTTTCTGCACAGCTGTAAAAATATAGGAGGCTTCCAAGGTTTAGATATTAAGAATTTCTCAGAGGCTCATCTGTTGATGGCTTTGTCCCCAGTGAAACTCAGAGGTAGGTCCTTGGGAGTAATTAGATCATGTGGTCTCTGACCCCATGAACAGATTAATCCATTAATGGATTGCTAGCTTAATGGGTTTTGGAGAAGGGGCTGTGCTATAAAAGTGAGCTTTCTTCACTTCTTGTCTGCCATGAGGTGAAAAGCTTTGCTCCACCACATGCATCCCACCTTCTCCAATGATGTTTTGCCTCACCATAGGCCCAGAAACAATGGATCCAAGTTAACATGCATTGAAACCTTTGAAATCATGAGTCGAAATAAATCTTTCTTTAAATTAATTTTCTTGGCCCTCTGTATCTACAGGTTCAACACTATAGATCAAAATATTAATAAAATAATTGCATCTGTACTGAATATGTACAGACATTTTTCTTGTCATTATTCCCTAAACAATATAATAACTATTTACATAGCATTTACATTGTATTAGGTATAATAAGTAATCTAGAGATGATAAAAAGTACATATGAGGGAGGATTTGCATAGGTTATATTAAAATACTATGCCATGTTATGTAGGGAACATAAGCATCTGCAGATTTTGGTACCCACAGGAGGTATTAGAACTAATCTCACACAGATTCTGAGGGACAAGTACATATATATATACATGTGAGGGGCCATAATATCATTATGGTGTCTTCAAACTGTACATAGCTAAAACTTATGAGCATATTCTAGGCAACAAAATATATTTGATATCCCCTAAGCAGAAGAATATAGTCTTTTTCTTAGAGTTGGAATGATTTTCTGGCATTAACCACTGGCATTATGTTAAGAAGCAGTTACTTTATTTGTTTATTAATTACATATTTATTCATTTTAAACACTACACTTTTATTTATGCTGTCCTCATTCAATAAAGGATTGGGCATAAATATACATTATTAGGTAAATTGAGACACATGTATATTTTTACATTTGAAAAGCAACATTATTTTGGAAGGGTAAATGGGAAATCAGTGTACTAAGGACGAAAACCCCAAACAAGTTGAGGATGAGAAAATAAAAGCCTTTCATTTAATAAAATAAGAAATAATGGGGCAAAAGAAAATGAAGACTTATGCCCAGATTTCAATTGCATGGTGATTCCTATAACATAATGCTATACTAGGAAGCCCTGGTTGGGTGTTAGGTTGAACTCTGCTACCACAATGCACTGTGACTTGGATAAAGTTAACTAAATGGCTCTTCACTTTGTCTCTACTCAAGGTATATTACGTAAGTGATATTCACGCTGAAGAAGTACTTTCTTCTAATGGTTAAGAACATAGACCCTGGAGACAGAGGGCCTGGATTGAATATCATCTCTGACATTTGCTGGTTGTATGAATTTATCATCTAGGATTTAATAGTACTTTCCTCATGTAGTTCTTGAAAAGATTCAATTTGTTAAGATTTGTTAGGTGCTTGAGGTGGTGTCTAGTACCTGGAAATGGGTGCATTAGCTATTAGTGTTTCAAATTGTCCTTGGATGATTCAAATTGCCCCTCTGGGTGAGCAGTTCAGTAAAAATGCTATTAAGAATGTGACTATTGTGAGAAATGCTTCAGTGAACATGGGAAGGCAGATACTTCTTTGACATACTGTTTGATCTCCTTTTGGATCTATACCTGGAAGTGAGATTGCTGGATCACATAGTAGTTCTATTTATAACTTTTTGAGGAGTCTTCATACTGTTTTCCAGAATGACTCACTGATAATGTGCAAGGATTCACTTTTCTTCACATCTTCATTAATATTCTATTATTTTCATTTTTCCTTTTGAGGATAGTCATTCTAATATGCATGAGGTGATATCTCATTGTGCTTTAAATTTGCATTTCCCTGATTATTAGCAATGTTGAGCATTTTCTCTGCCATTTGTATGCCTTTTATGGAGTATCTATCTGTGTCTTTCCCCCATTTTAAAATAAGATTATTTATTTTCTTGAGTTTCTTATATTAGCTTTTAACTCCCTATTAGATTGTGGTTTGCAAATATTATCTCCCAATATGGGGTTCTATCTTCACTCTGTTGTTTCCTTTGCTGTGTAGAAGCTCCTTACATCAAACCAAGAAACCTTCTTTAAAAATTGATGTAACAAAGTTTCTTATGCATATTTTTGCTTTTGCCTGGATTTTGAGGTCATATATGAAAAGTCCTGGCCCTGAACAATGTCATAGAGAGTCCCCTTATGTTTTCTTCCAGTAGTTTGATGTTTTAGGTCTTACATTTAAATCCTTAATTCATTTTAAGTTTTTTTTTTTTTGCCCTGCTAGGGATGGAACCTAGGATGTCATGCATGCTAGGCAAGCACTCTACCAGTGAACTATACCACCAGCCTCTTGAGTTGATATTTTTTATATGAAGTGAGTTGAGGTGTAATTTCATTTTTGCTGTGTGTGAGAATATACAGTTTTCCCAACAATATTTGTTGAACATACTCTCCTTTCCCCACTGTGTGTTCTTGGCAACTTAGAAAAAAGTCAGTTAATTGTAAATGAATGGGTTTATTTCTGGGCTCTTTATCCTATTTCTTTGGTCTGTTTTTATGCCAGTATCATGCTGTTTTGATTACTAGAGCTTTGTAATATATATTTAAAATCAAATAGTGTCATGCTACTAGCTTTACTCTTTTTGAGGTCTTTTGCAGTTCCAATATGAATGTTAGAATTATTTTGTTTGCCTCTGGGGAAAATATGATTAGAATTTTAACACTGATTGCATTGACTCTGTTATTCATTTTGAGTAGTTTAGACATCTTAATGATATTATTTATCTCTCTCACATTTATTTCTGGTTTTCTCCAATTTCTTGCATTAATGTTCAATTTTCAAAACTATAAAACTGAATCTCCTTGATTAAATTTACTCCAACATATTTGTGAGTGTGTGTGGCTGGGGATTGAACCCAGGGCCTTGTGCATGAGAGGAAAACACTCTGCCAACTGTGTTATATCCCAGCCCTCCAAAATATTTTTTATGAAGAAAGATGTCCTCTTGCCTGGTGTAAAGGGAAGGCAGATGGGCAGAAATTGGAGATGGGATTGTATTTTTGGCAGATTTCACAGGAGGCAGAGAGGGTAGAGAGAAATTGTAAGTCCTCTGGAGAGAATTTAAGGGGCTCTCATTCACGAATTTAAGCTTCATGGAGCATGTGACAGGATCTTAAACAGCTGTTTGTTGCAAGCCCAGCCCACCACACTGGGAAACTGGAGTCGCTCTTTGCCACGGAAACCAGCCAACAGCGTGGAGCTGAGACCCACTGCAGATGTGCAGACGTGGAGCTGCGCAGAGTTCTGGCAGCGCGGAAAGGCAGGGTTACCGATCCTTCAGGGCTGCAGCAGTCAGACTGCGACCCTCGCGTCACCACAGGGCACTGGACCAAGGACCAAATTCTGGACATAGCATAGGAACAGAACAGCCCAGCTCCCTCTACCTCACTGGACACCCCGGTGTGGAAATGGGCAGTCAGAAATGGGCAGTGGCCATCTTGGAAAACCTACCTCAACAACTTTTGGAGGGTGTAGCAGAAGTGCGATTGGCATCTGAATAGGTGTGTGATTCCCAACCCCCCCTCTACCCAGCTGTGATAACTCAAGACCTTTCTCCCCAGCTCTTGGTGGGCGTGAATATCAGAGTCCAGTGCAACTGAAAAGGTGCCTGGTCTCCAACTCCCCCTCCCCCAGATGTGATAACCCAAACCTTTCTCTCCAACTCTCGGTGGGCGTGGCTATCAGAGGGAATAGACCAAACAGGTTGCTGGTTTCCAACTCCCCCTCCACAGCTGTGATGACTGGGTGACTACCAAATACAGGGATAATGCTCAGTTGATCAGGAGCGCAAGGCGGCAAGGGTGCTGCATGCCCAGAGTGAACCCAGGGCTGCGGAAAAGAGATACTTCAATTGGGGCCTGGTGGGCAGGAGAGGGGAGGGGGATAGAGACCCGGAGCAACCCAAAGAGACCGGGATTGAAGAGGCACCCAGCAGGTGAGGGAGAGCCGCCTCATAAGGATTGCTTCCACCACCCTGAGGGCAGAGGCTCAACCTGGAATGCACAACACCACCTACTGGAAGAGAAGAAAACAGAATTCTAAAAGTACAATTTTTTTTCTTTTTCCTTTTTTCTTTTTATCTTTTTCTTCTTTCTTTTCCTCTCTTTTTTCATTCCTTTCTCTCTTTCTTTCCCCCCATTTTTCTTCTGATTTTCTTTTTACTTTTCTTCCTCCTTTTCTTCCACTCTCAACTCCCAAGTGTTACTATTTCTACTATGTGTAATTTACTAAATGCAAATAGGTGTTTGTTCCTATGCTTCTTATTGTCCTCCCATGTACTTAACTACCCTAAAATATCTCCTGTCTATTCTCCTGCTAATAACCCCCTTCACTAGCTAAGATATATTAAACTCATACCCTCACATCTTTCCCCCTTAACATAACATCCTAAGCATGACCCTCAGTTCTCTATACACCATCAGAAACTGTATGCCTTTTATGAAGCTAATGAATATATTTTAAATTATAATTGAATCCAACATCTCTAGGCATAGAGACTAACTATAAATGAATTAATAACAAAAACTAGCTCATGGGTGATGTATAGTTGATATTGTGATCTGTTTACATTGTCTCCAATCACAAAGAGAGATCTCAGAAATATACAAGAGCAATACAAATCTATAGGGGAAAAAACAATAATACAACAGTAACACAGCTGGAAAGAAACATGAGAAAAATGAAAAAAAAAATTAAGGAAAGAAAGGACCACAAACAATGTAGGACAGTTCAACATTAGAGGAGATAACAGCTACAGCAGAAAGAATGTCAGATAAAGATTTCAGGATATACATGATCAGGTGATCTGGAGTCTCAAGGAAGACTTTATACAGCAAATGCAGACAATGAAAGATCACTTTGACAATGAATTACAAAAACAAATCCAAGAAGCAAAAGATCAACTCTACAGGGAGATAGAGGTTATACAAAAAAACCAAACAGAAATCCTGGAAATGAATGAAATAATAAACCAAATTAAAAACTCAAATGAGAGTATCTCCAGCAGAGTAGAACACTTAGAAGACAGAACATCAGACAACGAAGACAAAGTATATCATCTTGAAAAGAGTGTAGACAGTTCAGAGAGACTGATAAAAACCACAAGCAGAACATCCGAGAAATTTGGGATAGCATAAAGAGACCAAATTTAAGACTTATTGGGATAGAGGAAGGTATAGAAGTCCAAACCAAAGGAATGAGCAATCTATTCAATGAAATAATTTTAGAAAACTTTCCAGACATGAAGAATGAAATGGAAATCCAAATCCTAGAAGCCTACAAGATACCCAATGTACAAAACCACAAGAGATCAACACCAAGACACATTGTAATGAAAATGCCCAACATACAGAACAAGGAGAGAATTTTAAAAGCCACAAGAGAAAGGAAACAGATTACATTTAGGGGTAAACCAATTAGATTAACCACTGATTTTTCAACACAGACTCTGAAAGCTAGAAGACCCTGGAACCATATTTCAAACACTGAAAGATAATGGGTCCAGCCAAGAATCTTGTATCCAGAAAATTAAGCTTCAGGTTTGAAAAGGAAATAAAAACCTTCCACGATAAACAAAAGTTAAAAGAATTTGCAACTAGAAAACTGGTGCTTCAAAACATCCTTGGCAAAACATTACATGAAGAGGAAATGAAAAATAAATAGTACAGTAAAGGAAAAACTAATCAAAGAGGAAAAATAAATCAACTTAAATAACAAAAATAAACAAATATGGCTGGAAATACAAACCTTATCTCAATAGTAACCACAAATGTTAATGGCTTAAACTCACCAATCAAAAGACATAGGCTAGTAGACTGGATTAAAAAAAATAGATCCAACAATGTGCTGCCTACAGGAGACTCATTTAATAGGAAAAGACATACACAGACTGAAGGTGAAAGGTTGGGAAAAATCATACCACTCACATGGACCTCGGAAGTAAGCAGGGGTGTCCATGCTCATATAAAATAAAATAGACTTCAAGCCAAAGGGATAAAGAAGGACACTACATACCTCTCAAAGGAACCATTCACCAAGAAGACATAACAATCATTAATATATATGCCCCAAACAATGGTGCAGCTATGTTCATCAAAAAAACTCTTCTCAAGTTCAAGAGTCAATTAGATCACAACACTCATGGGTGATTTTAACACACCTGTCTCACCACTGGACAGATCTTCCAAACAAAAGTTGAATAAAGAAACTATAGAACTCAATAACACAATACCTTAGACTTAATTGACATATAGAATATATCAACCAACATCAAGCAGATACACTTTCTTCTCAGCAGCCAATGGATCCTTCTCAAAAATAGACTATATATTATGCCACAGGGCAACTCTTAGCAAATACAAAGAGTAGAGATATTACCATGCATTTTATCCAATCATAATGGAATGAAATTGGAAATAAATGGTAAAATAAGGAAGAAAAATTCTTACACCACATGGAGAATGAACAATATGCTACTGAATGAACAATGGGTTAAAGAAGACATCAAGGAGGACATTAAAAAATTCTAAGAGGTAAATGAAAACACAGACACAACATATCAAAATCTCTGGGACACTATGAAAGCAGTACTAAGAGGAAAATTCATTGCATGGAGTTCATTCCTTAAAAGAAGAAAAAGCCAACAAGGAAATGACCTCACACTATATCTCAAAGCCCTAGAAAAAGAAGAACAAATCAGCAGCAAATGTAATAGAAGGCAAGAAATAATTAAAATCAGAGCTGAAAACAATGAAATTGAAATAAAAGGAACAGTTGAAAAAATTGTCAAAACTAAAATTTGGTTCTTTGAAAAAATAAATAAGATTCACAGACCCTTAGCCATGCTAGTGAAGAGAAGAAGAGAGAGAACCCAAATTACTAGCATACGGGATGAAAAAGGCAATATCACAACAGACACTACAGAAATACAGAAGATAATTAGAAATTATTTTGAGACCTTATACTCTAATAAAATAGAAGATGGTAAAGGCATCGATAAATTCTTTAAGTCATATGATCTGCCCAGATTGAGTCAGGAAGATATACACCACTTAAACATACCCATATCAAGTGAGGAAATAGAAGAAGCCATCAAAACATTACCAACCAAGAAAAGCCCAGGACTGGACAGATATACAGCCAAGTTTTACAAGATGTTTAAAGAAGAACTAATACCAATACTCTTCAATCTATTTCAGGAAATAGCTGAGATATAAAACTCAACCTAAGTGTGCATCGAAAGATGAATAAACAAAAATGTAGTAGATATTTTAATTCAGCCTTTAAAATAAAGGAAATGCTACCATTTGTGACATTGAACTTGGAGAACATAATGCTAAGTGAAATAGGACAGATGCTAAAAGACAAATATTCACTTTTATATGGAATCCAAAGAAGTCACCCTCAGAAGTACAATATAGAAAGGTGACTACCAGCAGCTGGCATGGGTTTTGGGGGGAATAAGGAGGTGTTGGTTAAAGGGTAAAAAATTTAATTTAAACAGGAAGAATAAGTTTTTGATATATAAATCACAAAAAATTATAATAATGCAAGGGAATGGGTATGTTACTTAGCTGGATTAAATCTTTCCACAATGTATACATATAACAAAACATCACATCTGGCTCCATAAATATATACAATTAATTTTAATTTACCAATTCCAAACCTAAATATGTGGAAAAGCAGGAAATTGTGATACCCAGGAAGAAAGGAATTGTGTTTGATATACAGCCAACTTGTGTCTAAGAATAAAGCTTTTAGTTAGCATGACATCATCTATACAGATTTGGTGGTGGTACAAGGGGAATGGAAAATAAGGTGTAATGAAGTGGTAAAAATGGCTCCTTCCTAATTCTCCTATGGAAAAAAATTTCACCCAGATGAGATTTGTATTAATTCAGTTAATCAGATGGAACTTTGGCTTCCTAGGTCAATTTTTGTGGAACATCTTATTATTATTATTATTATTATTATTATTATTATTATTATTATTATCATTATTATTATTTTGGTACTGGGGA
Organism: Marmota monax; assembly: GCF_021218885.2. Classification (NCBI taxonomy): domain Eukaryota; kingdom Metazoa; phylum Chordata; class Mammalia; order Rodentia; family Sciuridae; genus Marmota; species Marmota monax. Next base: position 29,397 of record NW_026695029.1, read on the forward strand.
TTGAACTTAGGGGCACTCGACCACTGAGCCACATCCCCAGCCCTATTTTGTATTTTATTTATTGACAGGGTCTCTCTGAGTTGCTTAGGGCCTTGCTATTGCTGAGGTTGGCTTTGAACTCGTGATCCTCCTGCCTCAGCCTCCTCAGTCTCTGGGATTACAGGCATGTGCCACCGTGCCTGGCTCCCATTATTGAGCCCAAATTCAGTGAATCTGAATTTGAAGAAAGTTAGTAAGCCTTGACATATTACTGCCAAATCAGTGATGACAGAAAACAGCCTTAAAGCAAAAGACCTCTTTGGATCACCTAGGTTTTCTCTGCAGTATCCGTTATCCCTCTGGGCTTTCAACTGCCAGTATTGGTTATAGAGTCTTAACTGACACCTGAGTTTCTATTCCAATAATAGTCAAGAGCCACCAATATTAACCATGTGATATGAAGCAAAGCTCTCTGGATACTTTCAGCTTTATCGTGGTTAGGAGGAAGAGAAGACGTTTTTGAAATAATGAAATGGAATATTGAGGTGATAAATGAGAATTTAAATGGTTACGCACTTTTATTTTTTCTTTGCTGTGAGGGAAGTGGAACGTATCATGTATAGTTATCTTATTAATCACAAAGTCATTTGCAGACATTTAAATAATATCAATATATTGTATAGGTAAAACTAAGTATGATGATGATACTAATAGTAAACATGGGGTCATTTATTCATTGCATTAATTCCAAAGCACTTAGTGATTTCCTGGGATCAGAATGAAGATTGTTGTTATACTGAAATCAAATGAAGTTATTATATCCTGGGTCCTATGTGTAATAATTTTTTCCCTAAGGCAGAAAAGCCTAAAAATGTGTTGAAAAGAGGTGAAAAAAAAAAAAAAAAACAGGAATGGAACATTGTGATTCAGATGGGTCTTCTCATATTCACACTTGAAAATAGCTCAGCTCAAGTCAAGTCCCAGGTGTGAGGGCTGACTGTAATGAAACCATGGAAGCAATTTTAAGTGGTTTACTGAGGTGTCTTTGGCAAAGTGGATTTCAAGTAGAAAGTTATAATTTTTAGGTGCTTCTGTAAATAAGATACATATGTAACTACACCTGGTTGTTTTACTCTCGTACTCTTCAAAGAATCTAATACTTCTCTGGTTTCCAAGCTGGTCCAAATTACCCAGGATCTTTAAACTTTGGGATTACCCAATGATGCTCTTGTGTTCTGAAAATGATGGGATATCTATGTTAATATGGATTATCTGCCAGAAAATTTTGAGAAAGAAAAAATATATTTTATATAAGTTTTTAAAAAATATTTATTTGTTTTTAGTTATAGGTGGACACAATATCTTTATTTTATTTTTGTATGGTGCTGAGGATCGAACCCAGTGCCTCACACATGCTGGGTGAGCACTCTACCTCTAAGCCCCAGCCAAAGCCCTTATATAAGTTTTTAATTTTTTTGTGTGGTTGTAGATGAACACAATGCCTTTATGTTATTTGTTTATTTATATGTGGTACTAAGGATTGAATCCAGTGCCTCACATGTGCTAGGCAAGCGTTCTACCACTGAGCCACAACCTCAGCCCCAGAAAAAAGATATTACTAATAATTATACAGGACAACAAAAATAAACCAGATGTATTCTGTGCGTATCATTCCCCCCACCCCCCCCCAAAAAAATCTCTTTCTTATGATAGAGTTTCTCAAAGTGTTGTGTGAGGAATTACTGCTGTGGAATCTCCAAAAAGAGTCCAGAAAATACAGATTCCTGGTTCTTAACCAAAATGAACTTCCTAAGAACCTCCTGAACAGAGACCATGAATATGTACTTTAAGAAGCCTCCTCTTTTTCAACTCAAGCATTTCTATGTATGCTAAATTTTTCATGGTCTTAGAGAACAAAACTGATAGAAACAGTGTTAAAATGAACCAGTCTCATTCAGTTTGAAGGAACACTAATATTTGCAAATGAGTTTTCAAACAACATATCATATAGCTCATTGTATTAGTTCAAAAGTTTTCTCCTTTCATTACTTTTTTATTTCAGTGTTAAATTATGTACAAAAGACTGCTACCTTCATTGTAGAGAGCTAGAATACATATTTCATGTATCTGTTTTCATTTTGTCACACTTTTCATTTTTTCCTTTGAATTTCTAGAAGTTTAGTATGGGGTAATATTAATGTATCCCCTTTACTTTTCAAAATGGATGAGCTAATACTATGATCTTAGTCTTTCTAATCTATTATTCATCTTAATAATGAAATGTTTATACTTTAAACATCTTTCAGATACAAGGCATTGTGCCTAGTCTCTGCATTGAAAAACAGTACTTAAAAAAATAGAACCTCAACTGATGGGAAAAAACCTGTCCATCTGTGTCTGTTTGACATTTGTTCAATGTCCATCTGTGTCTGTTTGATTGTGGAGCAGATATTCACTTTGACTACACAGTCTGAAAGTTTAAGGAGCTGTGTAAATTTATAGTCACTGTTTTGTTCAGGCCCCACAGCAGGCTTTCCTGCATTTGTGCCAAGGGAGGTGGAAGGATGGTAACTTTATTGGTGTGACATTGAAAAATCTAAGACTGTATTATGCTTTTGACGTTTGTTCAATCTCTCATTTAACTTAAGCTAGAAAATCAATCTTCCCCTTCCAAACCAAGTCTCAGCAGGTCTTTTGGAGAGAACAGAATCACTAGACCACCCAGTCTTTATAGAGTTCTGAGTATATTTTGTTATCCCTGACTGTATATATTTTTTTTCACAGAAGGAAATCTGTTTTAAACTTGATGATCTTTCAGAAGTTGGACTTTAAATTCATATCAGTAGAAAGGCACTGAATTTTTTGGGGGCTAATCAATGATCCAATTTTCAGATTAGGAATAATAATATTGGTGATTGTGTTGAGAATGAATATAAGGGGAAATAGTTATGGGGACAGAAATGGGTGGAGGACAGCCACAAGAGGGCTAGGTAATGATTACAAGATTCTGAATCAAGACAATGGAACTCGACCAAAATGAAGGAATTTATGAAATAACTAAGAAGCAGAATTGCTTAGTTGTGGTGATATATTGGATAGAGAAAGAAGTGGTTAATTTATTGCATAGAAGAAGTGGGAATAAGAGGGATATGATGAAAAGACCAGTAGTCAGGGTTACTTCTCTCTCTCTCTCTCTCTCTCTCTCTCTCTCTCTCTCTTTTGCTTTGTAGACAGAGGCATTAACAATAAATAACACCTAATTCTAACATCTAATTCTTTAGAGCTACTAGAGAGCTTACAATAAAAAACAATAGGCCAATAAATTACCCGAAGAAGAAATTAGTCTTACCTCTGATGAAATCTGTGCACAGAAATACATCAGATAATAGCCTCCAAAATCTGACATTAAGTGGCATCCAAATGTCAATGATTATGGTTTCCTGAACTGTTTTGGTGGTGGTTAAGTTGCAATTCTAGAGTAGGTAATGTGGCATAGGGCTCATATCCTGCAAATCTATTTATTGACCTTAGTTCAAATAGGAGCCACAAATATAGCTATGGTGCATATTTTGTTGTCCCCACTCTTGGCTTCTGAATTTAGCTGTGTGGATCCAGTGACTTCCCCTCTGGAAAGTAATCTTGCTGCATTAAGTCTTTCTTTGAACTCTGGTCTAGTTGATATCTGGTCTTCTGACGATCCCTCTCCTCATTTCAGAGCTGGAAGGTACATTACTTAGTTGGGAGATTGACAAGATCATCAGCAACAGTTGAGTTGGATGGAATGAGGTTGAAGATGAGGGGTTGTTCACTTTTATCATATTTAAGCACTTAAAAATTTGGTCCAGCCATTATTTATGACTTGATAAAACAATTAGATATTTGAAAACAAAATTTGGTTCTTCTGTTATAGCTGGTTGCAAAAGATGGAGTTTTTGAATCAAGAGTATAAGCCAGTCTCAGAAAGTCACAGAGTGAATGTATTCTCTGTATGTGGAAGCTAGTCCAAAATAAGGAGGGGGAAAAAAGGAGAGAAAGACCGAAGACTGGTGAGGGGAAGGGAGAAGAGACATGATAAGGAAAGAACAGAGGAATGAATTTAACCTAAGTTTCTTATGTACATATGTGAATATACCATAGTAAATCTCACCATCATGGACACCCATAAGATACTCTCAATAAAGAAAAAAATCTTTGTGCTGCAATTGTGTACAATGAATCAAAATGAATTCTGCCGTCATATATACCTAATTAAAATAAATAAATAAATTTAAAAAAAGAAGAAGAAAACCTAAAAGTAAATAGTAGAAAGGTCAGTAGAGTAAAGGGAAGAAAACAGGGAAAGAGAGGAGAGGAGGGAAATTGGAAATACTGGGGACTGCATTTGAGAAAATTATATCCCACTTTTTAAAAAAATTATGTCAAAATTAATCTTAGTGTTACATATAATCAAAAAGAAAATTAATTGTGTATATCATCCTGATTCAATTTGGGCAAATTATATGACTCTAGAAATTTGTCAATGCCTTCAATATTTTGTATTTTATTGGAGTCCAAGTTTTCAAAATAATTTCTAATTATCTTCTGTGTTTCTGTAGTGTCTGCTGTGATATTTCCTTCTTCATCACATATGTTAGTGATTTGAGTTTGTCTCCTTCTCTTCATTAGCATGGCTAAGTGTCTGTCAATTTTATTTTTTCCAAGAACCAACTTTTTGTTCTGTCAATTTTTTCAATTGTTTCTTTTGTTTAAATTTCAATGATTTCAGATGATTTTAATTATTTCTTCTCTTTTGCTGCTTTTGGTGTTGATTTGTTTTTGTTTTTCTAGTTCTTTGAGATGTATGTGTTAAGTCATTTATTTATTGACTTTTTCTCCTTTTAAGGAATGAACTCCATGCTATGAACTTTCATCTTAGAACTACTTTCATAGTGTCCCAGAGATTTTGATATGTTGTATCTGTGTTTTCATTCACATCTAAAATTTTTTAAATCTCTTCCTAGATGTCTTCTGTAACCCATTGTTCATTCAGTAGCATATTATTTAGTCTCCAGGTGTTGGAGGGCATTTTATTTTTTCTTTTATCATTGTTTTCTAATTTAATTCCATTATGATCTGATAGAATGCAGGGTAGTATCTCTACTTTTTTATATTTGCTAAGAGTTGCTTTGTGGCATAGTATCGACTATTTTAGAGAAGGATCCATGTGCTGCTGAGAAGAAAGTGTATTTGCTTCAAAGTAGGTTGAAATATTGTATATATGTCAGTTAAGTCTAAGTTATTGATTGTATTATTGAGTTTTATAGTTTCTTTGTTCAGCTTTTGTTTGAAAGATTTACCTAGTGATGAAAGAGGTGTTTTAAAGTCACCCAAAATTATTGTTTGTGGTCTATTTGACTCTTGAACTTGAGAAGAATTTGATGAATGTAGATGCTGCATTGTTTGGGGCATATATTTGTAATTGTTAAGTATTGTTGCTGTATGGTTCCATTGAGCAGTATGTAGCCTTTTTGATTGACTTTAGTTTGAAGTCTACTTTATTTGATATGAGGATGGAAACCCCTGCTTGTTTCCGAAGTCCATGTGAGTGGTATGATTTTTCCCAACCCTTCACCTTCATTCTGTGGATGTCTTTTTCTATGAGAAAAGTCTCTTGGAGGCAGAATATTGTTGGGTCTTTTTTTTTTTTTTGATCCAATCTGCTAGTCATTGTATTTTGATTGGTGAGTTTAGGCCATTAACATTCAGGGTTATTATTGAGACATGATTTGTATTCCCAGCCATTTTTGGTATTTAACATGACTTGGTTTCTCCTCTGATTAGATTTTCCTTTAGTGTAATCCCTCCCTCTGCTGGTTTTCATCATTGTTTTTCATTTCCTCTTCTTGGAATACTTTGCTGAGCATGTTTGGTAGTGCAGGCTTTCTAGTTATAAATTCTTTTAACTTTTGTTTAACATGGAAGGTTTTTATTTCATTATCAAATCTAAAGCTTAGTTTTGCTGGATATAAGATTCTTGGTTGGCATCCATTTTCTTTCAGAGCTTGGTATATGTTGTTCTACGATCTCCTGGCTTTGAGCGTCTGGGTTGAAAAATGCTGAGCCACGAATCGGTCTTCCCCTATATGTGATCTGATTCCTCTCTCTTGAGGCTTTTAAGATTCTATCCTTATTCTGTATGCTAGTCATTTTCCATTATAATGTGCCTTGGTGAAAATCTGTTGTAATTTTGTAATTTTGGATCTGGTTCCTGTGTAAGTTGGAGTGGGTGGTTCTGGGCTGCTATAAGCCTCTTGTATTTGGTTTTTCAATTTTTTTTAAAAAATTTTTATTGTTGGTTGTTCAAAACATTACATAGTTCTTGATATATCATATTTCACACTTTGATTCAAGTGGGTTATGAACTCCCATTTTTACCCCGTATACAAATTGCAGAATCACATCAGTTACACATCCATTGATTTACATATTGCCATACTAGTGTCTGTTGTATTCTGCTGCCTTTCCTATACTCTACTATCCCCCCTCCCCTCCCCTCCCCTCCCCTCCCCTCTTCTCTCTCTACCCCCTCTACTGTCATTCATTTCTCCCCCTTGTATTATTTTCCCCTTTCCCCTCACTTCCTCTTGTATGAAATTTTGTATAACCCTGAGGGTCTCCTTCCATTTCCATGCAATTTCCCTTCTCTCTCCCTTTCCCTCCCACCTCTCATCCAAGTTTAATGTTAATCTTCTTCTCATGCTCTTCGTCCCTACTCTGTTCTTAGTTACTCTCCTTATATCAAAAAAGACATTTGGCATTTGTTTTTTAGGGATTGGCTAGCTTCACTTAGCATAATCTGCTCTAATGCCATCCATTTCCCTGCAAATTCTATGATTTTGTCATTTTTTAATGCAGAGTAATACTCCATTGTGTATAAATGCCACATTTTTTTTTATCCATTCATCTATTGAAGGGCATCTAGGTTGGTTCCACAGTCTTCCTATTGTGAATTGTGCTGCTATGAACATCCATGTAGCAGTGTCCCTGTAGCATGCTCTTTTTAGGTCTTTAGGGAATAGACCAAGAAGGGGAATAGCTGGGTCAAATGGTGGTTCCATTCCCAGCTTTCCAAGAAATCTCCATACTGATTTCCAAATTGGCTGCACCAATTTGCAGTCCCACCAGCAATGTACAAGTGTACCCTTTTCCCCACATCATCGCCAGCACTTTTTGTTTGACTTCAGAATGGCTGCCAATCTTACTGGAGTGAGATGGTATCTTAGGGTGGTTTTGATTCGCATTTCTCTGACTGCTAGAGATGGTGAGCATTTATTCATGTACTTGTTGATTGATTGTATGTCCCCCTCTGAGAAGTGTCTGTTCAGGTCCTTGGCCCATTTGTTGATTGGGTTATTTGTTATCTTATTGTCTAATTTTTTGAGTAATTTGTATACTCTAGATATTAGGGCTCTATCTGAAGTGTGAGGAGTAAATATTGTTCCCAAGATGTAGGCTCTCTATTTACCTCTCTTATTGTTTCTTTTGCTGAGAAAAAACTTTTTAGTTTGAGTAAGTCCCATTTGTTGATTCTAGTTATTAACTTTTGTGCTATGGGTGTCCTATTGAGAATTTGGAGCCCGACCCCACAGTATGTAGATTATAGCCAACTTTTTCTTCTATCAGACGGCGTGTCTCTGATTTGATATCAAGCTCCTTGATCCATTTTGAATTAACTTTTGTGCATGGCGAGAGAAAGGGATTCAGTTTCATTTTGTTGCATATGGATTTCCAGTTTTCCCAGCACCATTTGTTGAAGATGCTATCCTTCCTCCATTGCATGCTCTTAGCCCCTTTATCAAATATAAGATAGTTGTAGTTTTGTGGATTGGTTTCTGTGTCCTCTATTCTGTACCATTGGTCCACCCGCCTGTTTTGGTACCAGTACCATGCTGTTTTTGTTACTATTGCTCTGCAGTATAGTTTGAAGTGTGGTATCGCTATACCGCCTGATTCGCACTTCCTGCTTAGCATTGTTTTTGCTATTCTGGGCCTTTTATTTTTCCATATGAATTTCATGATTGCTTTCTCTATTTCTACAAGAAATGCCGTTGGGATTTTGATTGGCATTGCATTAAACCTATAGAGAACTTTTGGTAATATCACCATTTTGATGATGTTAGTTCTGCCTATCCATGAACAGGGTATATTTTTCCATCTTCTAAGATCTTCTTCTATTTCTCTCTTTAGGGTTCTGTAGTTTTCATTGTATAAGTCTTGCACCTCTTTTGTTAGGTTGATTCCCAAGTATTTTATTTTTTTTTGAGGATATTGTGAATGGAGTGGTTGTCCTCATTTCCATTTCAGAGGATTTGTTGCTGATATACAGGAATGCCTTTGATTTATGCGTGTTGATTTTATAGCCTGCCACTTTGCTGAATTCATTTATTAGATCTAATAGTTTCTTTGTAGACCCTTTTGGGTCTGCTAGGTATAGAATCATGTCAACTGCAAATAGTGATAATATAAGTTTTTTTCCTGTTTTTGTGCATTTAATTTCTTTCGTCTAGTTGCTTTGGCCAGTGTTTTGAGAACTATGTTGAACAGAAGTGGTGAGAGAGGGCATCCCTGTCTTGTTCCAGATTTTAGAGGGAATGCCTTCAGTTTTTCTCCATTCACAATGATGCAAGCCTGAGGCTTAACATAGATTGCTTTTACAATATTGAGGTATGTTCCTGTTATCCCTAGTTTTTCTAGAGTTTTGAACATAAAGGGATGCTGTACTTTGTTGAATGCTTTTTCCGCATCTATCGAGATGATCATATGGTTCTTATTTTTAAGTCCATTGATGTGGTGAATAACATTTATTGATTTCCGTATATTGAACCAGCCTTGCATCCCAGGGATGAATCCTACTTGATCATGGTGCACAATTTTTTTGATATGTTTTTGTATCCGATTCGCCAGAATTTTATTGAGGATTTTTGCATCTAGGTTCATTAGAGATATTGGTCTGTAGTTTTCTTTCTTTGAAGTGTCTTTGTCTGGTTTAGGAATCAGGGTGATGTTGGCCTCGTAGAATGAATTTGGAAGTTCTCCCTCTTTTTCTATTTCCTGAAGTAGCTTGAAAAGTGTTAGTATTAGTTCCTCTTTAAAGGTTTTGTAAAACTCTGCTGTATACCCATCCGGTCCTGGGCTTTTCTTAGTTGGTAGTCTTTTGATGGTTTCTTCTATTTCCTCAATTGATATTGGTCTGTTTAGGTTGTCTATATCCTCCTGACTCAATCTGGGCAGATCATATGACTTAAGAAATTTATCTATGCCTTCACTATCTTCTAATTTATTGGAGTATAAGGATTCAAAATAATTTTTGATTATCTTCTGTATTTCTGAAGTGTCTGTTGTGATATTGCCTCTTTCATCCCGTATGTTAGTAATTTGAGTTCTCTCTCTTCTTCTCTTCGCTAGCATGGCTAAGGGTCTGTCGATTTTGTTTATTTTTTCAAGGAACCAACTTTTAGTTTTGTCAATTTTTTTCAATTGTTTCTTTTGTTTCGATTTCATTAATTTCAGCTCTGATTTTAATTATTTCTTGCCTTCTACTTCTTTTGCTGTTGTTTTGCTCTTTTTTTTCTAGGATTTTGAGATGAAGTATGAGATCATTTATTTGTTGGTTTTTCCTTTTTTAAGGAATGAACTCCAAGCAATGAATTTTCCTCTTAGAACTGCTTTCAATGTGTCCCATAGATTCCGATATGTTGTGTCTGTGTTTTCATTTATCTCTAAGAATTTTTTAATTTCCTCCTTGATGTCTTCTATAACCCATTGATCATTCAGTAACCTATTGTTCATTCTCCAAGTGATGCATGATTTTTCCTTCCTTCTTTTATCGTTGATTTTCAGTTTCATTCCATTATGATCAGATAAGATGCATGGTATTATCTCTACTCCTTTATATTGTCTAAGAGTTGCCCTGTGACATAATATATGATCTCTTTTTGAGAAGGATCCATGTGCTGCTGAGAAAAAAGTGTAACTGCTTGATGTTGGGTAGTATATTCTATATATGTCAATTAAGTCTAGGTTATTAATTGTGTTATTGAGTTCTATAGTTTCCTTATTCAACTTTTGTTTGGAAGATCTGTCCAGTGGCGAGAGAGGTGTGTTGAAGTCTCCCATGATTATGGTATGGTGGTCTATTAGACTCTTGAACTTGAGAAGAGTTTGTTTGATGAACATAGCTGCACCATTGTTTGGGGCATATATATTTATGATTGTTATGTCTTGTTGGTGTATGGTTCCCTTGAGCAGTATGTAGTGTCCCTCTTTATCCCTTTTGATTAACTTTGGCTTGAAATCTATTTTATTTGATATGAGTATGGACACTCCTGCTTGTTTCCGAAGTCCATATGAGTGATATGATTTTTCCCAACCTTTCACCTTCAGCCTATGTATGTCTTTTCCTATCAAATGCGTCTCCTGTAGGCAGCATATTGTTGGGTCTTGTTTTCTGATCCATTCTACTAGCCTGTGTCTCTTAATTGGTGAGTTTAAGCCATTAACATTTAGGGTTATTATTGAGATATGGGTTGTTCTTCCAGCCATATTTGTTTATTTCTGTTACTAAACATGGTTTGTTTTCCTCTTTGATTATTTTCCCCCCTTTACTGTCCTACCTCCCACTGTTGGTTTTCATTGTTATTTTCCATTTCCTCATCCTGTAATGTTTTGCCAAGGATGTTTTGAAGAGATGGTTTTCTAGCTGCAAATTCTTTTAACTTTTGTTTATCGTGGAAGGTTTTAATTTCATCTTCCATCCTGAAGCATAATTTCGCTGGATACACAATTCTTGGTTGGAACCCATTTTCTTTCAGTGTTTGAAATATGTTATTCCAGGATCTTCTAGCTTTCAGAGTCTGTGTTGAAAGATCAGCTCTTATCCTGATTGATTTACCCCTAAATGTAATCTGCTTCCTTTCTGTTGTAGCTTTTAAAATTCTCTCCTTATTCTGTATGTTGGGCATCTTCATTATAATGTGTCTAGGTGTGGGTCTCTTATGATTTTGCACATTCGGCGTCCTGTAGGCTTCTAGGATTTGGGATTCTGTCACATTCTTCAAGTCTGGGAAGTTTTCTCTTATTATTTCATTGAATAGATTGCTCATTCCTTTGGTTTGAAACTCTGTCCCTTCCTGTATCCCAATGACTCTTACATTTGGTCTCTTGATGTTATCCCATATTTCTTGGATATTCTGCTCATGTTTTCTTAACAGTCTTGCTGAGCTGTCTATGTTCTTTTCAAGTTGAAATACTTTATCTTCATTGTCTGATGTTCTATCTTCTAAGTGTTCTACTCTGCTGGTAGTATTCTCCATTGAGTTTTTAAGTTGGTTTATTGCTTCCTGCATTTCTAGGATTTCTGTTTGTTTGTTTTTTATAACCTCTATCTCCCTGTATAGTTGATCTTTTGCTTCTTGGATTTGTTTATGTAATTCATTGTTGAAGTGATCTTTCATTGTCTGATTTTGCTGTCTGATGTCTTCCTTGAGACTCCAGATCATCTGAAGCATGTATATCCTGAATTCTTTATCTGACATTCCATCTGCTGCAGCTATTACCTCTTCTAACGTTGAGTTGACCTGCATTGCTTGTGGTCCTTTCTTACCTTGTCTCTTCATACTGTTCGCGTTCCTTTCTACTTGGTGAAACTGTTGTGCTATTGAATTTTCCCCCTATATATTTATATTGGTCTTGTATAGTTGCAAAGTCTCCCTCGCAGGCGCAGGCGGCGGCTCTGCCCCTCCTCCAATTGGGGCAATGTGCCTACCACGCCGACAGGCCACTGGGCCTGCTCTGCCGGTTGGTAGCAGGTCTGCCTACCTTGCAGGCGCGGGCGGCTGCTCTGTCCCTCCGCGGGCCGCTGGGCCTGTTCTGTCGGTGGTCACAGTTCCGCCTACCTTGCAGGTGCGGGGGCAGGGGGCGGCTCTGCCCCTCAGCAGGCTGCTGGGCCTGTTCTGCCGGGGGATCGGAGGTCCACCTACCTTGCAGGTGTGGTTGGCAGCTCTGCCCCTCCATAGGCCACTGGGCCTGTTCTGTCGGTAGTCACAGTTCCACCTACCTTGCAGGTGCGGGGGGAGGGGGCGGCTCTGCCCCTCAGCAGGCCGCTGGGCCTGTTCTGCTGGTGGTCACAGTTCCGCCTACCTTGCAGGCTGCGGGGGAGGGGGCGGCTCTGCCCCTCAGCAGGCCGCTGCGCCTGTTCTGCCGAGGCTCGCAGGCCCGCCTACCTTTCAGGCGTGGTTGGCAGCTCTGCCCCTCCGCGGGCCACTGGGCCTTTTCTGATGGTGGTCCCAGTTCCGCCTACCTTGCAGGTGCTGGGGGAGGGGGCGGCTCTGCCCCTCAGCAGGCCGCTGCGCGTGTTCTGCTGGTGGGTCGCAGGCCCGCCTACCTTGCAGGCGTGGTTGGCAGCTCCGCCCCTCCACGGGCCAATGGACCTTTTCTGTCGGTGGTCACGGTTCCGCCTACCTTGCAGGCGCGGGGGGAGGGGGTGGCTCTGCCCCTCAGCAGGCCGCTGCGCCTGTTCTGTCGGTGGTCACAGCTCCGCCCACCTTACAGGTGCAGAGGGAGTGGACGGCTCTGTCCCTCAGCAGGCCCCTGGGCCTGTTCTGCTGGTGGTCACAGTTCCGCCTACCTTGCAGGCGCGTGGGGAGGGGGCGGCTCTGCCCCTCTGCAGGCTGCTGGGCCTGTTCTGCAGGTGGTCACAGTTCCGCCTACCCTGCAGGCACGGGGGGGTGTGGCTCTGCCCCTCAGCAGGCCACTGGTCCTGTTCTGTGGGTGGTCACAGTTCCGCCTACCCTGCAGGCACGGGGGGAGGGGGCGGCTCTGCCCCTCAGCAGGCCGCTGTGCCTGTTCTGCCGGTGGGTTGCAGGCCCGCCTACCTTGCAGGCGTGGTTGGCAGCTCTCCCCCTCCGCGGGCCACTGGGCCTGTTCTGTGGGTGGTCACAGTTGCGCCTACCTTGCAGGTGCGGGGGGAGGGGGCGGCTCTGCCCCTCAGCAGGCCGCTGCACCTGTTCTGCTGGTGGGTCGCAGGCCTGCCTACTTTGCAGGCGTGGTTGGCAGCTCTGCCCCTCCGCGGGCCACTGGGCCTTTTTTGTCGGTGGTCACAGTTCCGCCTACCTTGCAGGCGCTGGGGGAGGGGGAGGCTCTTTCAATTCGTTTTTAATGCTTGGGAAATTTTGTGATATTATCTCATTGAAGAGATTGTTCATTCCTTTGGTTTGAGACTCTGTGCCTTTCTGTATCCCAATAACTCATAGATTTGGTTTTTTGATGGTGTCTCATAATTCTTGGACGTTCTGTCGTGGTTTCTAACTTTCTTCACTGTGTGATCAACTTTATATCCAGATTGTATACTTTGTGTTCATTATCTGACGTTCTTTCTTCCAAGAGATCTAGTCTGTTGGTTATGCTTTCTATTGAGTTTTTTATGGTATTTAACATGACTTGTTTTCTCTTCCGATTAGATTTTCCATTAGTATAATCCCTCCCTATGATGATTTTCATCATTGTTTTTCATTTCCTCTTCTTGGAATACTTTGCTGAGCATGTTTGGTAGTGCAGGCTTTCTAGTTATAAATTCTTTTAACTTTTGTTTATCATGGAAGGTACAATGTCTTTTGATTGGTGAGTTTAGGCCATTAACATTCAGGCCTTAATTTCAAGGATTTCTGACTGTTTTCCCCCCCCCCCAGGGTTTCTACCTCTCTCTTGATGTAATCTTTTGCTACCTGTATTTGCTCTCTTATCTCATTGTTGGAATTATCAATTTTTGCTTGTATTTCCTCATTTAGGTCATTCTTTAACTAACAGATCATTTTAATTATGAACCTTCTGAACTCCTTCTCTGACATTTCATCAACTTTTCTGTCCATAGGTTCTGTGAATATAGTGTCCTGGTTTGTTTGGGGCACTTTCCTCCCTTGTATTTTTTATGTTGTCAATGTGTCTTCCTTTCTTGCAGTGTGGATCTGAGATATTAACAGTTTCTTCTCTATATTCTTGTAGTACCCATGCAGATTTTCTGTACCTCACCTTGATGTTGGGCTTCCAGACTCTACTGGTGTCCCTCAATGAATGCTACTGCATCCTGGATCTGGTTCCTGTGTAAATTGGAGTGCGTGGTTCTGGGCTGCTGGGCTTGACCTCCTTAGGTGGTCTGCTAGTCAGAAGGGACTGTCCTGCATCAGAGGCTAGGCTCTGGTGGGTATCTGTCCTGCTGAGGGAGGGGTGAATTGGGCCTACTGAGAGCCTGGATCCCATGTGGTCTGGTTTGGGCAGTCTGGGCTGCATCTCAGCTCACAAGGCATTTCTCTGTTCAGAAGGGGTAGGCCTGCACCAGAGCCTAGGCTCTGGCGGGTGTCTGCCTCATCGGGGGGAAGGGGTGGATCAGGGCAGACCCGCACAGGGCCCTATGGATGGATCTGGGCCACCAGGCTTAACCTCTCATGGTAGTCTGCTGGTCAGAAGAGGCAGTCCTGCACCAGAAGCTAGACTCTGGCAGGTGTCTGCCCCACGGAGGGAGGGGTGGACCAGGCCTGCTGTGCATCTGGGTCCTGCACAGGCCAGTGTGGATGGATCTCCATAATAGTTCTTATTAACATAATATCAGCAAAAATTTCTGTTACTTCTGCTTTTGCGGTAAAACTTCTAGAACCTCAACTCATCTAAAAAATGGGACACAAAACACCTCTGTGACCCCCCTCCCCAAATGCTTTTATGTAGACTCCTACAAAAATGTAAACCTCCAACCCTCTGCTCAACTTCTGGTGGTCCAGAGATTTTTTTGTTTGTATGCCATCAGCCTCCTCTGGCTGCTGTAGCTAATAAACCTGCTTCCTGAATATTCCTCAGGTGTCCAGTCTCTTCTGTTCTACATCAGCTTCATCCAGAGTCAGCATTCTAAGAGGCTTGGTTGGGACCTGGAAAATTTCCTATGGCCTACCTTCTCTGTTGCATTCTCTTGATCTAGTAAGAAAATAGGTTGACCCAGATTCAAGAAGAGGGGGATTAGACACTACCTTTAAATGGGAAGAATAGCAGAGATTTTATTGTTATATTTTCAGCACATACAGCATATCTTAAAAAAGCCTGTTGACACGAAGTTTCAAGTGAAATAGAAATTCAGCTCTTTCTCTACTGTCTCAGGAAGATCATATTATTTGAAGGTCTTTATATTCAGTCTGATTTTCAAGATAATGAATTAAGAACCTTTTTATAATAATAATTTCTCATGTTAGAGAACAGTGATAAAATTAATAGCTGTTTACAGAGTAACTGTGATTATTAAACACTCTGCTTGTGCTTTACTAATGTGTCCTCATGTCCCATATAAGATAGATATTACTACCTTCATGTTGCAGATGAAGGCATCAAGGCCTGGAGATAGTAAATCACTTTCTTAGCTACAGTGATAAATAATATTTTAGAGTCAAAGTCATGGGATAGGTATAGCATCTTAGTTTTATTCTAAACATGATACTCAGATTAATTGAGACCATAATCCTTTCACTTGCATGGGCTTGACATTTGAGAATTATTTTCATTTCCTCCTTATGCTTAAATCTAACTATAATCTATAATATAATCTATAATATAACATGTTTATTGTGCAAGGACTCCACTCTCTTCTGATTTCCTATCTATCTGATTCTACTCACCTCTCATTGCTTGATAGCTTTTCTCTTATTGCTATCTTGATAGATACTTTGCTTCTAGGCATTCTCTACTTTTGAGCCACTTTACACTGTTCTGTGAGCTGTACTTGGTCCAGCATGATTATTCACAAAAAAGTCACTTCATATCTCTGAAAATTAGTCTCATTCTTCATAAAAACTCTCATTTCTCTGTTTTTTTGAGAAATAAATAAGATCAGATTATATGCATAATTCTGCTTGTCACCTGCATGTAATTTTATAGATATACAAATATGAGTTATAGTTAAAGACTAATTTTGTGGCACCAGTGATGAAACTGATATTAGGTTTTTATTTCTTAAAATGAGTGAATATAGAGAACACAAAGGCAAATGAGCAATATAAAAGCTCATAATATATCAATAAAATGTAATCAAGGAAGGCATCATACATAGACTCACAGCTTGTGCACTATGAAACCTCAGGGAAGACCATTCATGAACAATGAAGTTAATGACACTCATAATCATAATTTTAAAATTATATTACAAAAGAGTCCTACACTTCAAGCACAAAGTTTGCTTAAATTCAAAGTATGGTGCTATAATCAAGTTGCTTCTCTTGCTTACATGTTAATGCCCATAGCCCTCAAAATATGTAGTAGTCTGAAAATTGATGAATGGGAGACAGTCTTTTTGAAGTTATTGTTTGCATTGGGAGGAGAGGTTGGGATCCATTTTATGATATAATTTCCTGCCCTCGCCCCCTTTGGGTACAGGTGATTGAACTCAGGGGCACTCTACCACTGAGCTACATGCCCAGCCCTTTTATTGTGTTTTATTTAGAGACATGGTCTCACCAAGTTGCTTAGTACCTCGCTGTTGCTGAGCCTGGCTTTGAACTCACGATTGTCCTTCCTCAGACTCCCGAGCTGCTAGGGTTATAGACATGGGCCACTGTGCCTGGATGGGGCCTCTTTTGATATTCAGGCTAAATACAAGTTCCTCTCCTTTCCATTATAATGTAACTTCTGTTTTCAAACACTTTTGGCAACTTACTATGTACAGAATAAAATAAAATTGTAAGTTCTCAATTTTACTTTAACATTTCCAATACTACTGCATTTTCATCTTTCAACTCTTATTTAGGATAACATCTATGGAGATGTCCTTCTGAGCAATGCTTCTAAAATAATTTCAATTGTTACGTTCATTACAGACCTTTATCTCCTCCTCTAATAAAATATAGACAGTAAGAGAGATTCAACTGGTTTTTGGCCTTTCCAGTTCCTGAAACATACTAGATACTAAATAGATATACGTTAGAGAAAGAAATAAAGGAAGGAAGGCAGGTAGGATAAGAAGAAAGGATCCTTCTAAGACTTTGTACTTCCATCATGATCTACCATCACTACTTTCAAATCTTTTTTTCACATTGTAGGCTGTGCTCCCAATATCCTACCATTATACTCTAGTTCACATCAAACTTCTCTGTAATCTGTATCCTTTAAGTACTATAGTACCTCTCAAGATGGCCTGTAAACTCTTTTTCCATAAGTTTTTGCCATTCAGTTTCCTAAGTTATTTTCTTTTCTTAGACCCTTATAGTAGGGAAATGTGTGCATTTACATTTTACTAGATAGTAAACTTCTCGATGCAAGAACCAGGCATCAATATGTAACCCTTGTAATGCCTAATATCAAATATTGTGCACAGTAAATGTTTGCTTAGTGAACTATGGTACCTCTGTATATTGAAAATTGTATGGGTTATTCAATTCAATTCAATTCAATTCTGATCTTCCCCACTCATGAATTATGTGACTTTGAGAAAATTATTTAACCTCTCTTGACTTCAGTTTTATTATTTGTAAATCATAATAATAACAAAATCAATGGGTGTGTTAAAGATTAAATGATTCTATGTAAAGCAAATAAGATAAACTAGATACTATAAGTAAAGGGATCTGCTTGATGTCAGAAATTTATTTGTAAGAATCAGGTGGTTTGTGTTAAAATATTAACTAGGAAGTGGAAGAATACAGGTTGATTCTTAAGGCAATGAAACTACTATGTATGATACAATAATGGTTGTGTTAAATTTTTCTCTATACTTTGAAACCCTATGTAGTGAACTGCAACCTAACTTAGTATATAACAAACTGCTAATTAAGCGTATATCCTTGTACCAAATAGCAAAACCTTGGCCAATCACAGCTCAACTTCAGTCATCATGGGCTGCCAAATGATGAGAAGACAAATTCATTTGTAACCTATCAAGCCATCTGTCTAGGGCATTTTCATTTTCTCCTGTAAGTACTGCCTGCCCACATGGCTGGGTGAAGCCCACTTAACCTTTTCTTGTTCCAAGGGCTGTCTGATTCACCAGTCATTCTTTGCTCAAATAAATGGTGCTAAATTTAATTTCTCTAAAGTGCTGGGAATTGAAGTGTATACATGATAAGTAGGCACTCTACCCTCTACCATTGAGCAATACCCCCAACCCCTAAAGAATTTTTTTAAACATTGGTTATGTTCCATTATAAATTTGCCCCAATTCATATTGTGTACAACACTGTGGTTTGTTTGAGGTCTAATGTAAAATATGGACTCTGAATTATAATGCTGTATCAATGTAGGTTCATAGGTTGTAACAAATGTACCAAAGAAGATAGGCTATGCATGTGTGGGACCAGGAGGTATGTAGGAAATCTCTGTATAGTCTAACAGATTTTTCTATCAACCTAAAACCTGAAATATAGACTATTAAAATATTTTTCAGGAAATAATTTCCTCCTATTTTAATAGGAAACAATTGATGTTTCTAACAGCCTCACAATTTTCCTGAAATGAAATCAAATGAAACAAAGAACAGCATACTATGTTACGATTTAGATAGTTAAAAACATCACTTCCTGATCACCTAATCATTAATATAGTGTTAAAAATATTACTTTGTTTCTAGTAATATGGTATTTCTAAACCCCAATAAGATCAGAGTTGCATATAGCTTTCTAAGACATTGTAATGTCTATAGAAACTTCTGAAGTTTTGAGCTGGGAATATAGCTCAGTGTGCAATGATTGCCTAGCATATAAGAGGCCCTGGATTTGATCATGAGCATTGCAACAAAATTGAAGTTCTAACAAATATTTTTTGAAAAATTACTCAAGATTTTCTGAAACCATTGTGCTGTTTTAAAAGTTATCTTGAGGTTGGGGTTGTGGCTCAGTGGTAGAGCACTTGCCTAGTATGTGTGAGGCACTGGGTTCGATCCTCAGCACCACATAAAATAAAGATATTGTGTTTACCTATAAGTAAAATATTTTTTAAAGTTTTCTTCAATTTGGAGATATGCTATGTTTTATTTTTATAAAATCATTGACTGTAAATATTTGACTTTAAAATAATTATGTCCTCTGTAATGTAGATATTAATACCAATAGCTATTCTAATGGTATAAAAAACAAATATGAGATTTTGTGAAGTGCATCCCTATATATATATATATATATATATATATATATATATATATATATATATATTACTTAAGTATATTGAGGGTCCTAATAGACATTATATTCTAATTTCCTTCTGTGCCCAAAATAACTGTAAACAATAGATTAAATTTAACTTAACCTTTCAGTTCTCAAATTCAGTTAAATATCTCATTTCACTACTATTTTTTTTTTTTTTGTGTGTGTGTGTGTGTGTGATACTGGGGATTGATCCCAGGGCCTTGTGCATGCAAGGCAAGCACTCTACCAACTAAGCTATATTTTTAGATCCTCCTTTCATTAGTATTTAAGAATTTAATCCAATTATGCAAAAATGTATCCAGACCTTATATTAATAATGACATCCATTCTAGCCCACCTTTCTCACTTGTGTTTCCATATAGCCTAAGTGAAATGGCTTCTTTTTAAGATTTTCTAAGAAATATGGATGTTTTCTAGTTATATTCATTGCCACGTGCATATCTTATTCATTTTCACAGTTTTTTTGTAAGTTTATTATTAGGGGAGTTGAGGATGATTTCAGAGCCACATATAAAATGATTGTAGGCAAATTTTATTCTTATAATATTCCACTCCCATTACTACAGAATTCCACCCCACCCCTGGTAAGTATTAATGAACTGGAGGGTTATCAGAAATGACCTTGTTTTGGGGACCAGATGAGTAGGAAAATGAGTAAGAAAGGAAATCATGGAATTAAATCATTTGGGTGCAAGAGGGGTGGGTAAATACTCTTTTCTTGGAGGAAAGATAAATTTTCTAGATAGAGAAATTATTGTATTTGTCTAGTTACTGTATAGTCTGGGGATAAAGTAGTAAAAAAGTATTTGTAACATTTTTTTTGTGTGAGTCAGCAAAGCTATGATAATACATCCATTTTCATTGACTCAAAGACAATAAATGTAGTTGAAAGAATTGATTGACATCTTACAGAAGGTTCTCCTATTGATTGCATTAAAAATGCCCAGGAGGAGAAACAGAGATGAAGATAGGACTGACAGTAACTTATCAGTACATTTTGAAACATGAATGTGAATCTAGTTGCCATCAAGTAATCAGCAGAAAATAGTTTCAACCCTAATGCAATCTTCTCAGTTTCAGTGTTTACCTCTCTCTCTCTCTCTCTCTCTCTCTCTCTCTCTCTCTCTCTCTCCCTCCCACCCCCAAATATCTCTGCAATGACAGCATAGTAAGGTAAGATGAAAACTGAACTTGCAAACCAGACAGTTGAATTAGGTTCTAGATGGGTTCTTACTACTAGTGCTGTCCAAGAGAGTTACAGCTCTGAAAATATAATTATTTATCTTCAAACTGTCTATAAGAATCACTTTTGGGTTTTAAATTTCTATAAAATTTGATCTTATTTTATAGCATAGTAGAGATAATATATGTAAGTAGATACCTAGCTAGATTAATGAATATGTGGATTGGAAAGACAGGTGGATACCAAGACATGCACATTACACACATATTTGAGTGTGTATGTGTTCACAAGAGAATCATTTAAAATCCAGTTTCTTCTTAGGATCCAATAGACTTTGTCTCAGGATATTGTGTATTCTCCAAACCTACTAAGATCATTTACTATTTCTCTTGATAGTTCCCATTCTCCCCCTTTCCTAGAGAAAAGGTGGTACTTAAGTTTCTGAATCAAATTTGGGCTAGAGGTTAGTCACACTTCTATGATTGTTCCTATGCTGCTATTTGCCTCCATTTGCAAATTAATAAATCCTTATGCCATTTTTCCTATTTAATCTCTCTATTGGTTCATTACAGAAAACCTTCAGAGGATAGAGAGCAAATTTCCCTTAGCCCCAACACTACCTATCTCCAAGAAAGACTTAATGTTAAGGAAGAGTTACAGATATGTGGAAAGAAGATTTTAAGCAAGAGGATGATGTAATATTATTAAAGCCTTTTACCTAGTATATATTGAGGGTTGCTACACAGGAAAGGCTGCATAATACTTGAAAAATTGGCCAGGTCTCTTTTCATTAGGTCATCATTTAAAACATGGTGATATCCCTCATATTTATTCATCCTCCCATATTTCCTTAAATGTGAATATCGTGTTGAGAATGTTTCTGATACTTTTTACTTCATCTTTTAAATTCTATTGAAATTTAAAATGGCGATTTAAGCACTAAACGTTTCAAGAAGCATTACTTTATTTAGCTACCATGACAAATTTGAGAGTGTAGCACACAGTCTTTGCATGGAGATTCATTTTTAAAAAGTAAAGTTAGTTAACTATCCAAAAGTAATTTAGAAAAGAACTTAAATTTTATTTTTTTATTATAAAGGCATTAAAAGGAATTAACAAGTTTCACATCTCCAGTTCTTGCCCAGTTTTCTTTTTTTTAATTAATTTATTTTTTTATAGTTTAGATGGACACAGTAACTTTATTTATTTATTTTTATGTAGTGCTGAGGATCAAACTCAGGGCCTCACACATGCTAGGTAAGCACTCTACCACTGAGCTACAACCCCAGCCACGCCCAGTTTTCTTGTACTCCATAGCATTATGAAATTTCTCATACAAACATCCCTAATACTTTGCAGCACTATTACCCATTTGACTTTTCCCTTCTTTCTACAAAGTCTCCATTATCCCCACCATGTGCATGTGCTTTTTGTACTAGGGATTCAGTCCAGAGGCTTAGCCACAGAGCCACAGCCACAGCCTCCCCCCCCCTATTAAAATTGTTTTACTGAGTTGCTTAGGGCCTTGATTAGTTGCTGAAGCTGGCTTTGAAGTCACAATCCTCCTCCCTCAGCCTCCCAAGCTGCTGGAATTACAGGTATGCCCCAGTGTGCCAGGTCCATTTTTTTTTTTTTTTTTATGAAGGTAGTCTTCATATCTCTCCTCCTAAGCATTCAATTGATATTTCAGAAAAGGAAGAAATAATGAAAGCAGAATAAAATATTATATAATTTGGAGGCTTCTTTTTTTTTTGGGGGGGGGGGTGCGGGTTGTGCTGAGGATTGAATCCAGGGCCTTCTGCATGCTAGGCAAGCATTCTACCACCAAGCCACATCCCTAGCCCTGGAGGCAAACTTGATAAATGGGAATATTTCCAAATTAATTCTTTATCATATCCCATGAATTATTATGATTATTTTATACTTTATTGTAGCTTTATCTACTATTACAAATTTATGAAGAACACAGATTGTAACTATTTTTGTAGTACAAAGGATCAAACCCAGGAATCAGCACATGCTAGGCAATTGCTCTCCCAAAGAGCTATATCCCCAGCCCATAGACTATGTTTTTTCCTTTTATAGCTACAACCTCACTTCATAAGAATGGCCAATTCATTAGATTCATAGGCTTGAAATTTTTTAAAGGCTTCGCGTCCCCCTGCGCCCCCCCAAAAAAACAATAAAAGCTGGGAATGGTTGCCTAGGCCTGTAATTCCAGAGGCTCTTCAGGCTGAGGCAGGAGGATCTTGAGTTCAAAGCCAGCAGCAAGACCCTGTCTCTAAATAAAATGCAAAAAAAGGTCTGTGGATGTGGCTAAGTGATTAAGGACCCCTGGGTTTAATCCTCAGTACAAAAAAAAAAAAGTTCTCTTAGAATATAAAATGTAAATTCCCAAACTTGTTTTAAAAGATATTTGTCATGTTTGTCTTTCCAATGTCTAAATTCTCCTTACAAGTTTTATGATAATTTTTTACTCTGTGTGATCTTTCCAGGGAGAAGGTCTAGCTCAGATTTGGTCAAAGGCTTCTCCCCTTTAAGACTGAATGTAAACCAAAATTCTTTAACAATGAGTGATAGCTACTCATAGAGGTAAGGTTGGTAGTACCCTATGCTTTGGTTGGTTGTGTTCTAGCCAAATTATTCCTGCTGAAAGTTGACTTTTCTTACTTTGTATGCCATGATTTACCAAAATGCCCTGGTTCTCCTCTAACACTGTATCTGCACTATGAGCCCTTGATATCCTTCCTATAAATGGTTCTGATGCTGAAGACAGATTTGATTTCTATTATTTGCTATCAGAAGTATCTTATCATATATACTTGACATAAAAATACTAATTTGGTATCTGCTCACATATACTGCATATGGCTGTGCACAAGTCAGGGAAGTGCTGTTCACCTTGATGTCTGCCTAAATGGCACCCTTTAGACACAACCTGAATAGCTGTAAAAAGCAACTTAGTATCTGCTCATCTTTCTACCCTTCAATTGTCTTATATCTGTGCTCTACAACTGACTCAATTTCAATTACTTTCACTATACAGACAAGCCATGTAATCTCTTGGTGTTTTTGTTATACTTTGCATGCCACGCTCCTCCAATGCAGTCATTTCAGCCTGTAATGCTGTTTTCAGCTATCAGCTCCACTATAAAACTTTTTCTGTTACACCATTTTCTTGCCAGGCATTCATAGTAAATGACTTTGTCAAATGTTTACATTAATTTTTGCGTGTATTTCTTTTTTCTTTCTTTCTTTCTTTTTTTTTTTTTTTTTGGTACTGGGGATTGAACTCAGAGGCACTTAACCACTGAGCCACATCCCCAGCCCTTTTTAAAAAATATTTTATTTAGAGACAGGGTCTCACTGAGTTGCTTAGATTCTTGTTAAATTGCTGAGGCTGGCTTTGAACTTGTGATCCTCCTGCCTTGGCCTCCCAAGATGCTGGGATTACAGGCGTGTGCTTGGTGCCCAGCTGCTACATATTTCTATCAGCTCATATCATGATCATTTTATTTTGTTCTTCTGCAGTAACCTATTTGACTTTTGAGCATATGGATTTGCCTAAATTTGGCCTGCTAAAGGAG
This sequence comes from Marmota monax, assembly GCF_021218885.2. NCBI lineage: Eukaryota > Metazoa > Chordata > Mammalia > Rodentia > Sciuridae > Marmota > Marmota monax. The sequence goes on from NW_026695029.1 coordinate 53,348, forward strand.
GATCTAGTACAAAGCAGATGTTTAAATGACCATGCCTTTGTGAACTCTTTGATATATTCTTTAACATTGATGATCCATTGAATAAATCAATTTAGTACTTGGAGATTTAAGTTTCCATTATCACATGTCTAAATGCTGCAATATTTACTTCTACCAATTTCCAATGTCAAATAAAATGAATCTCAGTAAAGAGAAACTATCTGTAAAGATTATTGCAAAATGGGAGGGATCTATTGCAATGGGGGGGAGGAACTATTATAATAGGAAAAAATCTCTTATAATATTTGCAAGCATCTCAAAGAATAGGCAAAAAGGTTTTTCTTTTCTTTTTCTTTTTCTTTCTTTCTTTTTTTTTTTTTTTGGTACCAGGGATGGAACCCAAGGGAGCTTAACCACTGAGCCACATCCCCAGACATTTTGTGTATTTTATTTAGAGACAGGGTTTTGCCAAGTTGCTTAGGACCTCACTATGTTGCTGAATCTGGTCTCAAACTTAGAATACTTTTGTCTCAGTCTCCTGAGCTATTGGGGTTACAGATGTGCACCACCACACCCAGCAGTGTTTTTCTTTTATAGGAAGAAGTAAATCCTAGAAAGAATAGGGGAAGTGGAATGAAAGGGTAGCATGATTAGATTATGGATCAGATAGTATTTTACAAGGAATCAGCCTATTTTCAGGGGAAATTATATGTTGGCTCAGGATGAGAGTGGGTCAGTTTTCAGGGACCTGGAGGAAAGAGAGGAATTTGTACCTTTTGTTCTAATTGATCAGGAAGGACAAGGAGATCAGCTAATAAATTATGAAGAGTCATAGTTCATTTTCTGTTGCTGTAAGAGAAAAACTGTAACTGGGTGATTTATGAAGAAAAGTGGTTGATTTAGCTTACAGTTCTGAAGTCAGGGAAGTTCAAGATCAAGAGGCTGCATCTGGTGGAGTCACCATGATGCATCAGAACATGGCAGATAGTATCACATGGCAGGAGTACAAGGGTGTCAAGCAGGCAAATGCTGAAATGAGGGGGCCAGATGATTTATAACAACCACTTTCTCATTAACTAAAGTGAGCACTCACTCATTGCTATAGATGCCATAATATATTCATGAGAGTCCCCATGATCTAAACACCTCACATTAGGCCAGCCTTCCTAACATGCAGCTTGAGGAATTAAACCACAGCTTGAATTTTTGGTGAGCACAAACCATATCTAAACCATACCATAAGGCAAGAAAATGGGAATTTGGAGGACTTTTGTCTGAATATGTTATAGGTAAACAAGTGGAGGCATCCCTGAATCTCATTTAAATCATATGGAGAAGGATGGCTCTTTGTAATAAGCCTCTGGAACACACAAATAAATTATTTCTTAATCTTTGTTGTTTTTGAGGATTATATATCTCAGGTAAAATTCAACATTGCCACAAATAATAATGTTTCCAGCATTTAGGGAGAAAATTAAATATATACTTTTTTCTTTTATAGTGATTATCACACAGCCAGTAATATCTCCATTTGTTAAATTCAGAGTTACCTTTTATGTTAGAGAACTCTTCAAATTAAATAAGTCAGAGGCATTTTTTAAGAGAACAAAATATTGCTTGCCTTCCTAAACCAGAGTGTGGATTGAGTATCAGAGACTTACCAGATTTCTTTCATGCTAAAGTCACCTTCATTTCACTTGACTGTAGAGGGCACAATTATACTGTAACAAAGCTTCAATGAAAGACCGAGAGCTGCATTCAATAAAATATACCTAGTTAATACCTCTGTGCTGCCAATGATTTATATATGCCTTTCAGAACAAATGCTTTTTAAGAAATCTTTTTAAAGGAGAGTTTTCTTATTTGTCATCCTCCTTACTTTTTAATTAATCCTAACTGAATTTCATGTGGGAGAATGTTAAAACGATAGAATTATAAATGAATTCAGTATTGTTGGTCCTCTTCCCTCTGTACTAGAATATTACTGTAAGGTTCAAGCAAGGAGGCACAGAGAGTTTTTTAAAGAAAAAATGCTGGGAAAATGAGCAAGCATTTTCTCTTACTTTCTTAGTAGTGTAGAAAGAGGAAGAAATGAGGATCTCAATAAGCTATGTGATTCACAGTTCTTTTTTCCCCACTACTGGGGTTGAACCCAGGGGTTCTTTACCACTGAGCTACATGCATCCCCAGCTTGTTTTTTGTGTTTTAGGGGGATTTTTTTCTTTTTTTCTTTTTTTTTTTTTGGGGGGGGTACTGGGATTTGAACGCAGGGGGACTCGACCACTGAACCACATCCTCAGTCCTATTTTGTATTTTATTTAAAGACAGGGTCTCACTGAGTTGCTTAGGGCCTCACCTTTGCTGAGGTTTGCTTTGAGCTTGTGATCCTCCTTCCTCAGCCTCCCAAACCACTGGGATTACAGGAGTGCACCACTGAGCCGGGCCTACCCGTTTTTTATTTTTAATTTGGAGACAGAGTCTTGCTAAGTTGCTTAAGGCCTCTCTGTGTTTCAGAGGCTGCCCTTGAATTTAGGATTCTTCTGCCTCAACTTCAGCAGTCAGTGGGATTAGAGGCATGCACCAACATGTCTAGCAATTCATAAATTTTTCTTTTTTTTGTCTTTCGTTTCTTCGATACCTGGGATTGAACCCAGGGGCACTTAACCACTAAGCTACCTCCCTGGCCCTTTTTATGTTTTATTTAGAGACAGGGTCTCATTGAGTTGCTTACGGCCTCGTTAAATTGCTGGGGCTGGCTTTGAACTTACAATCCTCCTGCCTCAACCTGCCAAGCCACTGGGATTACAGGCGTGTGCCAGATTTCCAAATTTTTAAAAGCTAAGAGAAGTTCTCTGTATCAACTTATTTGTAGATTCACTGTCTTTTGGCATTCTTGATATACTCATTATCGTAATTAAAAGAGACCATGTTTCCTAACAGATCACATCTCCACTTTCATGTTCATATGCATAAAAGAAGTGGCATGCATGCACTCTTTTTTGTTCTGTCTGTATGTTGATTTCATTCAACATTCCACCAAGATTTTATTTTGAATATCAGTAATGACTATATAATTCTCAAACATTTAAGATTTTTCCTTTGTCTCATTTACTTTAAAATGCCCATTGCTTTTGATACTTTACTGACCAAAGTTGTCTGTTTTTTTTTTCCCTTCAATGGTGTGATGATATACTACCTTGTTACCCTTCTTACATATTCAATAAATTAGTTACATATTCGATAAATCAAATGAGTGCTTTTTGTTTTCTTTTTCTGGTACCACTATTTTGTGCATGTTCTCGTTGCAATGCTATTTCTGAATAAGATGAATTAGTCTTTGGAGAATTTTGTCTGTTATTTATTTTGACACTAATTTGTTACTCTTCTTACACATTTAACAAATTAGTTTGTTACCTTGAGTGCTTGATTTTCCTTCTTCCCAGTCTTCAGTCTTTTGCCTGATTGTTCTTCTTCTCCATCAAATGTTATTCAATTTTATGGTTCCAAGTAATATATGGTATTGGGTTGAACATTATCTAATGATAAGTTTAATGTTATAGTATCTGTATTGTTTTCGCTCATAAAAGCTCAAAGTTTATTTTGCCAACTGCCTTTTAAACAGTTACAAATGGGTGTCTTACTAATTCTTCAGTTACTATCTATTCAAAACCATTTATTCTCCCCAAACTGGTTCTCTTTTCTAGAAATTTTCTACTGTGTACCTCTGCCATAACCATTAAATAAAATAATGTTTGAATCTTTTTATTGGTTCTTTTTAGTTATACATAATTATAAAAGCATAGAATATAAATTTGTTCTAATTCAGTCTCTAACACTTTTCCTTTCCCTTCCGTCCTTCCTCCCCCTGTTCCCATCACTCTACCATACTGATCTTTCTGCTATTTACTTATAGTTTGTTTTTTTTTTAATTAGTGTCTTTTGGATGTACATGATGGTGAGATTCACTGTGGTATATTCATATGTGTACATAGGAAAGTGAGGTCACATTCATTTCACTGTTCTTCCCTTATCCTGTTGCTCTTCCCTTCCCATCAATCTCCTTCTAGTTCACCAACCTTTCTTCGATTTTGATGGAATTCCCTCCCCCATCCCTCCCCTATTTTGGACTAGTTTCCACGTATCAGAGAAAACATTCAACCTTTTGACTCTTTGGGTCTGGCTTAGCATGATAGTCTCCAATTTCATCCATTTAACAGCAAGTGTCATAATTTCATTCTTCTCTATGACTGAGTAATATTTCATTGTGTATATGTAGCATACTTTCCTTGTCCATCCACCTGTTGAAGGGCACCTACATTGGTTTCATAGCTTGACTATTGTGAATTCTGTTGCTATAAACATTGATGTGGCTGTATGCCTATAATATGCTGATTTTAGAACTTTGGAGTATATACCAAGGAATGGGATTCCTAGGTCATATGGTAGTTCCACTCCTAGTGTTTTGAGGATACTCCATACTGTTTTCCAGAGTGGCTTCACTAATTTGCAGTCTCAACAAAAATGTAGGAGTGTACCTTTCCACTACATCATTGCCAGCCCTTATTATTATTTGTACCATTCTGGCTGGATTGAGATGAAATTTCAATGTAGTTTAATTGCTATAGATGTTGAACATTTTTTTTTTTCATATATTTGTTTGCCATTTGGTTCTCTTGCCCCTTTATTAATTGGGTTATTTGGTTATTTTGTGTCAAGTTTTGAATATTTTTTTATACTCTGGTTATTAATGTCTTATGTGAGGAGCAGGTGGCAAAGATCACCCATTCTGTAGGCTCACTCTTCATGCTCTTGTTTCCTTTGCTGTGCAAAAGCTTTTTAATTTGGTGCTGTCCCCTTAATTGATATATTTTTTTTTTCTTGTGCTTTAGGAGTCTTGCTAGAAAAGTTGGTTCCTGTGCTTACATGTTGGAATGTTGGGCCTACATTTTCTTCTATCAGTTGCAGAGTTTCTGATCTATTTCCTAGGTCTCTGATCAACTTTTGGAGTTGACTTTTATGCTCTGCAATCTCATTGCTATCCTTTTATGCCACGTTGTAAAGGCCAGATAACTATGCTAGTCTCTTGAGTCCATTAGAAGGTACAGTCCAAGAGGACAGACTTGTTTTGGTATGTTTTGTTCCTGCAGCTTAAATACAAATGACAGTGACAAGTTCATTAAATGAGTGAATGAATGAAGATTTCCAAATATCAAAACCTAAGCTCATTCATTACTAGATGAATATTTTAAAATTTATTTTGTTGGTGAATTATAATTATGAAGTAGGACAGAAGAGACTGGATACCTGAGGATCTTTCAGGAAGCAGGTTTATGGACTGCAGGGTTCAGAGGTGGCTCTTGCCTAAGAATTCTTCCTCTGAGCAATTAATATAGAAATTCTTGGAACTTTATATCCAGTTGAGGAGCCGGGGGTGGCTAGGAGGTTCATATGGCAAGCATGTTTCATTTCATCCTCTGGGCAGATAGGGGTTTCACAATTTTTTTTTTCTTCTGCAAACCTGGCCTTTATAAACAAAGAGGAAGCTACAAACCACAATGCTTTCTGCAGATTTTTCTGATAGCTGATGTCCTGTGTAAAAAGCTCTCTGATAAGAAGAGGATCTTACACCTCATAAATATGATGGGGGTTTATGCTTAATTATGGTAAGGGTCCTCTGCGTGAGGGTCTCTGGTCTACTGCAATTATGCATAATATTGGAACTCATTATCCCACATTCATACATGCATGTAACATAATTAAATCAGTCTTATTATCCAGTGCCTTTCTTTTCCTTCTTCCTTTCCCTAGATGAATATTTTTAAATGCCCTGTTCATAGTTTTTCTTCTATTAAGAAATCATTTAGTATATTTTATCACTTTTAATATAGTCCATTTTCTTAAGGAGGTGCTAAGAAAAAAAAATTAATGCTATGAATAAGATTGACCATTCTGGAGCTAAACAACCTAAATTTGATCATGATTTCTTCCTTTCCTAACTGGAAATGTTATATATTTAATTGTCTTATGCCTTTTTATCCACATCTCTAAAATGGAATTAATGATCATTAGAGTGGTGTTAATATGAAATGAGTTAGTGCATGTTAAGCATTCAAGCAGTGTTTGCCATTTAATAAAGCCTCAATACACATTACAATTATTATGGATCAATTACCTTTTTAGTCTGCACATTTCAAAATATTGTTTATGCATACATCAGTGGTGTGATGGTTAATATGGATTGTCAAATTTGATTAGATTAAGAGATGCCAAGGAATAGGAGACTTCTGGTCGTGTTGATGAGGGTGTTTCCAGCAATTATTGGCCTGTAGGACAGAAAACAGAGGGAGACCTGCTTCATTGTTCATGGTACTGTCCAGTAGGTTGTGGGCCTGGATGGAACAAAAAGGTGAAAGAGGCAGGAATTCATTGCAGATGCAAACTCAATTTCTCTTGAGTTGGTGCTTTGATTGCTGCTGTGATCACCTGAGAACATCAGATACTAGCTCCTGCATTCTTCTAAAGTGAACTCTGACCAGAGAGTTTCCAGGTCTTCAGTCTCAGACCAGTGTTGCATTGTTGGTCTCTGTTTTTCTGAGGCTCCAGCTTCTTGGACCCGGAAGCTACTGGTTTCTCCCTTTCCAGCCTGCAGATAGCCATTGTGGGACTATCCCTACCTTCTGATTCAGTAAGCTAATCTTTTAAATCCCCCTTTAAAAAAAGAGAGAACCCTGACTAATACAAGTGGCACCAACATATTTAAAACAGCATATCCCATTTTTAACAAATTTTTATGTCTGACCCCAATGTATTTACAAAATATTAAATCAGTGATAATGCTTTCATTATTTGCACCCTCTCTTCTTTTATAAACACTTAAGTCTCCTTGACCAAATCTTCATGTTCCAGGGACTGAAATTTAGAAACCTATGATCTAAGTATTTGTTGATTGATGCAATTATGTCTAAAATCATTAGATTACAGATGCAGGAGGCATTTTAATAATTCATTTACTTAATTTGTCTCAAGTGAAACTATTTTAACATTAGAAAGTTATGTTTTAAATGTTACTTAGCAAGGACAATTTAAATCTCTTTTGGAAAATTAATTTAGATATCAAAAATAAACTTTCATTTTTTTCAGAATAAATGAGAAGGTTTAAGTAGCAACCATATTTAATGGATTATAGATTATTGTTATTATTAAGTGTCACACACAGAATAAATGGTTTGCCTTTGAGCATTTCTGGATGATTTTGAGTATATATTAATTTTTGAACTGAATCTGATACACAAAAGGAATTTTCTAAATAGTGGATGTTATTTACATTTTTAAATTTTAATTTAGTGAGACATATGAACTTTACTGTAATCTCCATCTTTTGGAAAAAAGATTTATTGCTACTCCTTATCTGGGATTTCTTTTGAATAAAAATATTTAGTATCCTTAAAAGAAAAGAATCATCTTTAATTATCATCTTATGATAATTAAATGAACAAAGTATTTCCGATTATTTATAGTTTTTTAAATATATTTTTTCCTTATTTTTATTCATTCTATTTTAGGTATACATAACAGTAGAACCTATTCATATATGAATACACCATGGTGAAATCATATTTTCAATTTTAGTTTAAGCCACTACCAATGAGCCACCACCTGTATAATACAGAATTTTTAATTTAATTTTTTATGTTGTTTTTTATAGCTGTATGCCAAAATGTGATAGTGTGTTCCTTTCAGGGCAATGGAAAAATGTTTTAATGTTTGTGACGAGATGATAAATTTGTCACACAGTGGAAAGGTTATTGAACTGGGAACAAAAAATCTTAATCCTTCTTAATATTTAATATGCAACCATCTGTTTTTTTGACAAATTGCTTACCTAAGCAACTCGTATTTTGCTCATTTTTTTTGTAAAATGATGGGACTTAAATAGCTCATGAATTGGTTGTCTTCCATCCTTTTTAAAATCAAATGTTCATTTCTGAATTTTGGTAAACAGAGCTATTCTAAGTAGGACTGAGAAATAGTAAAAGTCCTGTTTTTGTGAATACTGTAGTTATTTTGCTGACCTCATTTTCATCTTTCTTCACTCTTATAGATGGCTGTATTCGGTGGTGTCTTTCATTCATACTGAAAGATAAATTGTCTATAGGGTTTAACCTGCTGCACCTCCCAGGGATGTGAAGGAGGATAATTTAAGAAAAGCAAGAAAAAGTAAAATTGCATAATAAATATTTAAATGTGGGATCTCTTCATCAATGAGGGAGACAGTCACAATTTTAAACTATGAGAAACAGACTTTCCAGTGTTTCTAAAGACATTGTTAATTTCTACAAAGAAATAAAAAATAAATAAGCAAGCAAACAAAAGACAAAGAAGTCAAATAGAAAAACAAAACAACTAATGAGATATGATTGATTACATTGAAACATACATTCATTTTTATAGTATTGATTCATTGATAAATTGAGTCACTCCATGAATATAGTATATTTCTTAATTTACTTGGGTAATGTTTCTCAGTAATGTTTTGCAATTTTATACATAGAGGTCTTCATATCACTGATTATATTTAATTTTTAAATGTTACTATTAAGAGGAACACTTTTTTTCTGAATTCCATTTTCTTTTGGTCTATGTAAAGACAATTTTTTTCATGTTGATACATTGAATTTTTTTCAAGAGCCTTGTTAAATTATGTCTTACTTGTAGACTTTATTTCATATTTTATAGTGATTAAAGATTAGTCCTCTCAAACAATGTAGTGCTTCTAAGATTCCATGCAAACAATAATGTTCTCTAAAAATTTATATAGTAAAAATTGACAGGAAAAAGGATAAACTTTAAGACAACAATCATTGTGGGTAATTTTAAGCACAGATTTCCTCAGTACCAGAAAGAACAGTCAAAAGTCCAGATTTATAATATGAATAACAAATTTGATCAATTTGAACTATGCAAAATAATCATTTCAACAATGATAGAAATCCCATTTTTCTGTACATAAAGACCATATTCCAAAAATCATTATACAATAGTACTTAAAGCAAGCTTCAATATATTTCAGATACTGAAATGAAAATGTGTTTTTGACTATTAAGACACTGAATTAGAAATCAATAACAAAAATAATTTTAAAATCTTTGAATATTCAGGAATTTTACTTAAAAGCCACAGATTAAAGAAGAAATTGTAGTAACATTTAAAAATTTTTATATTTTTACATTATAATTTTAGCTGTAACTCATAGTTTCTTATACTATAACTCCCATCATATTACAGTTACCTCACAAGTGCACTAACAAAGTTTGTGTTCTATTGTTATGGTTACCTTTAGTTTGTGGCAGGGCCTGTGGATGTAGCTCACAAGCCATGATCAAATGTGCCAGGCAGAAATTTATTTAAGCAATAGGATTTGACTTAGACCTATTTAAAAAGAAAATACTATTTTTACAGTAATAAAGTATTGCTCACAGAATTGCCAAAGGGACCTAAACTATCAGCCAATAACCATGCTTAAACTTGTTTTGTGTCCTAATCTGGTGAAGGTATGGCTGCCACTACTGCTGGATTACTTGATTACAGAATGTAATGCTGAGCTCACAAATACAGGATATTAGATGCTGGTACTTCTGCAAAGTGGATGTTACTTCCATCACTGCTCTTTTGTATCACCAGAACAGATTTTACAATTTCTATTCTATTCATTTTTCCATCACTGGCAGCTTCTAATTCCTAATCTGGGGCACATGCCTCCAATTGTCAGAAGCCAGTACTTGTGCTACTGCCCTAGTTTCCATGAAGGCTGAAGGAAAAACAAAAACAAACAAACAAAAAAAAAAACCAAGTACTGTAGATCTTTAGTTTCTATAGCTTCTAGAGTGGAAGGTCAATTTGCTTAACAAAATGGGAGATTTTTAAAACATGTGAATGGTTTAAGATAAGGAGCAGGGAAAGAAGCCAACAGTCTGGAGTTTTGCTTTTAGATAAGCATATCAACACTCAGGTTTTGTTTTCTATTTCTCCTTTTCTTCTTCTTCTTCTTCTTCCTCCTCCTCCTCCTCCTCCCCCTCCTCCTCCTGGGGATTGAACCCAGGGGCACTTCACCACTGAGTTACACCTTCCGTCCTTTTTAGTTTTTGAGCAGGTTCTCTCTAAGTTGCCTATGCTGGCCTCAAAATTGTGATGTTCCTTCCTCAGTCTCCCTAGTTGCTCAGATTACAGATGTGCACCACTTCCCTCATTTCTATTTCTTCACTTTTATTAAAGAAAAATGTGATCATTTGCAACTCTCCATCCTAACTGAAAATGATGTATTTCATTTATTAAAGATAGAGCAGTTTCTCACCTTAGCACTGTTGGCAGTTGGCTCAGATAATTGTTGTGAAGGGCTGTGCTGTGCATGATAAAATGTTTAGCAGCATCCCTCTCATGTACACACTAGATGTTGTAGCATCTCTCCTCAAGTTGTAACAATCTGAAATATCACCCCAGATTGCCAGATATCTTTGGGGGTCAAAATTGTCTCAGTATGAGAACAACTGCATTCTTTGTAAAATGATTATTGTTTCTTGCATCCCACTGTGTGGACTGGTTCTTTAGGCAAAATACACATCTCTTATATTTCTATCACATATATCTTTTTTGATATTCTATAACATGAACTAATTTAAATTTTCACTATCATGAATCTTTGCTATAAAAAATTGTGAGGAGGTACTGAAGAAGAAAGGAGTATTCATTAAAATACAATTATCTCCAATTCAATATTAAGGCATCTATTCCTTACAGTTACACATTTTACATGTGAACTCAAAATTTCCAAATAATTTATGACTAAAGTGCAATAAAACAAATATTATGGGGGCTGGGGTTGTGGCTCAGTGGTAGAACACTTGCCCTGCATGTGTGAGGCACTGGGTTCAATCCTCAGCACCACATAAAAATAAATATAATAAAGGTATTATGTTCATTGACAACTAAAATAAAAAAATAAAAAAACAAGTATTATGATACTTTTGATTAATACTGTGACACTTTTAACAATGTGTACTCATATTTGTGGCCTCCTACAAATTTTATTAGGAATATATCTTGAGACTTTTCTCATGCATTGTTGTATTAATGTGTTGCATTTGAGGATATAAATATATTTTCCTATGCAAATACTGAATTAAAACTTCTGTGAGAGCATGTATAATTTTATGAAATTTGAGCATAAAAACAAAGGCATTCTTCTGAGCCAAGGGAACTATTTCATAGGGTATGCTGGAATAAATATGTTATAGCACAATAAGAAAACACGCACAGGCGTGTCATTCTTCATTTTTGTGACTATTCACTTGGCTGTGTTAAAATAGCACCTTTGCTGGAGGCCTGTAATCCCAGTGGCTCAGGAGGCTGAGATAGGGGGATCACAAGTTCAAAGTCAACCTCAGCAATGGTGAGGCGCTTAGCAACTCAGTGAGACCCTGTCTCTAAATAAAATACAAAATAGGGCTGGGGATGTGGCTCAGTGGTGGAATGCCCCTAAGTTCAATCCCTGGTACCCCACCCCCACCCCCAATATAGCACCTTACCTGGTAAGGGTTCTTCACCCAGATATTTAACCCAAACCTTCATCCCAGAAGTATTGGAGTTCTCTTTGGGCTAAGTGCATAAAGTTTCTTTTCCTTTTATCACTGGACATATCAGGGTTAAGGAGTTATATTATAGTGCTGTCCAGAATACATTCCTTCTTGGTGGAATGATAAGAGACATGGCTATGTGTATCCCACTTTGTGATTGGCAGCTCAGATCGACTGGTCAGCTAGTGTTCCAGAGTCACAGGTTTTGTATTTGTTGGGGCTTGGTAGCAAATTGAGAATTGTTTCTTTTCTAAAAAACTTAAGGCTGTGTTCTAAAATCCAAGCAAGGCTGTGTTCTAAAATTCCAAGCATTTCCACACAACTCTAATTTCAAGACTTTCTTCCAACTTCACACACTTCTCTGTTGCAAACATCTTAACACTATTGTGTTCATGATATCATAAGATCTAAGAACAGAGCTGCTTACACTGCAGGAGTCCTACTGCAGAGTCTTCTCTTGTGCAAAACCCATCGATTAGCAAATATATTGAAGCAAACACACTACATTGTAGAATCTGCTGCCTCTAAATTCCTCCAAAGTGTCACCTCTCTCTATTTTAGTGTTAAGGAGCAGAAGATGCAACCACTAGTATTTAACCCTGCAGAGGATTTCCACAATTGTTAGTAAGCTCTCCATTGCTATGAAAAGAAAAACCACCTGATGTAATCAACATAAAAGGAGGAAAGATTCATTTGGCTCACAGTTCCGGAGGTTTCAGTTCATGGTTGATAGGCCCCATTGGTTTTGGGCTCAAGATAAGACAGCAAGCATATTCATGGCAGGGAATGCATGGTGGAACAAAACAGCTTACCTCATGGTGCCCAGGAAGCAAGGAGAGAGAGAAAAGGCTGGGACCTCAATATCCCCTCCAAGGGCATGCTCCCAATGACCTAACTTCTTTCTACTAGGCTCCAACTCCTAAAGGTACCACCACTTCCCAATAATGCCACTGGTTAATCATAAAGTCTTTAGTATTTGAAACTTGGGAGACGTTTAAGATACAAGCATAACAATAATTTCCCAGTCCACTTCACTGAGTTGAGAAGTTTCTGTATGTTTGTGCTTCTTACATGTAGTCTTATGGGCACATACATGTCTTGTCCAGATATTTAGGTTAGTGTATATACTGTTTCTGGGTTCCTTGAGCATGATGCCATCAGAACAGAAGACAACCTATCCTCAGAAGACCAAGGTCCCTTTGAGCTAAATTGTGACATAGAATGAGAAAGTTGCAATAAGACTGTAAAATTATACTGTTGCTGTGTGAGTTGTGAGAATATCATTGTGATATTCTCATCTTTTTAGTCTAAAGGAATAAAAGTATCTATCTGATCAATAGCTGCATAAGTAGGTTCCTTAGAAACTCATTGATTTGTTTTATTGAAGAGACCACATATAGAACAGCAATCTCAGTTTCCTTTTACTTATTATAATCCAGTGCCATACTTCTGAATATTCTGAATTGTGCATCATACAAACTGAAAAGTTAAAAAAAGAATATGATGGGAATCATTAAGTCTGAATCTGTAAAGTTTTCAAAGGTGAAACAAATCACTGTGGTTCTCTCAGGGATTCAGTAAGGCTTTTGATATGTTGTGTTAATAGAGAAAAGGAGGTTCCAAGATCTTCCTGTGGCTTTTCCAAATAATAGATATTATTCCCTAGGAGTCACAGACAAGATAAGATGATAACTTGTGGTTGAGCCTACATCTTTAATGGTATACTCAGAAACTAATAAAATGTCCTTAGAATTTTAGGGTCCTTCAGTGAGCTAATCTTAATTTATCATCCCATCTTCATAAGGTCCCAAGCTGACCGGTGAGCTATGGTGACGTTCAAGGGATCAAAGACCAAGGCTGAAAAGGTTAGAATGAAAAGAATTGGCTTCCACTTTATAGGTATCTTCTTGTAAAGGTTACTACATGTCTTCAGTTATGGTGAAGAAATTGTCTCAATATAAATTGGAAAATCTATAAATGTTGCTGAATGGTTATTGAGGATTCAGCTATTCCATATTAGAATTCACCATTATAACCTCTTTCCACTAAAAATACAGCCCAACTTTTATTTCAATCAGTGGTCTGTTTCAAGTTTCCAATTTCTCAAACTTAAAAATAATTTTTGGGTGGTTTTTTTGTTTTGTATCTTAACATTATGGATGCTAAATTTAAGAAATTTTCCACATCAGTATAAAGTGAAAGGTATTTCAATCCTACCTTGAATTCAGAATTTAAGACAAGCATGATGTTCTCCTTATAGTCCCATATCCCAAAGCCTTTATAAGCAACTGTGCCACCCTACAGATTTAGAATACTCCTAACCTTCATACTTCATTATCGGAACTACTATTTGGCTTTTCTTAGTCAAATCATTAATGCATATTTAATAGCAAGATAATTTTCTTTTTTGGATCATTTATTATTTTTTCTTTATTAGTAATTTAAAAAATTCTAATTTGTTATATGACAGCAGAATGCATTACAATTCATATTACATATATAAAGCACAATTTTTCATATCTCTGGTTGTATACAAAGTATAGTCACACCATTCGTGTCTTCATACATGTACTTCAGGTACTGATGTCCATCTCATTCCACCATCTTTTCTACCCCCATGCCCCCTCTCTTAAATCCTTCTGTGTTCTACTCCCCAACCCCATTATGAATCAGCCTCCTTATATCAGAGAAAACATTCAGCATTTGTTTTTTTGGGGGACTGGCTAACTTCAATTAGCATTATATTCTCCAAGTCCATCCATTTACCTGCAAATGCCATGATTTTATTCTCTTTTAAATAGCAAGGTAATTTCAAGAATTACTTTTATCATTCTGTGGTACAGGATGCCAGAGTCTTATTACCAACTGAAGATTTACTGCCTTTAATGCCAGTCAGGCTAGATTATTAATGGCATTTTCCCCCATTTCTTCCATGATCTGATCTCTCCTTATCAATTTTTATGTCAGAGTAAACATGGTTTATTGAAGCTCAGTTAAATAGTAAATAAGCTTATTACAAATGTATTGGGTTATTTATAGAATCTCTGAAAAGTTTGAGAACCAGGATTGGAATTCAACGGCTTAAAATTATGCCTAGAAATCACACTGTAGAATTGGCTCAGGAAACAGCCTACTGCAACCACTGAGCAAAGACACTGCAATTGAAACTACAAATACCAATGATATGAGACACTAAACGCTATCATTTAAATCACAGATAAGTTTCTTCTAGATGTTGAAAGTCACTTCTGAGTCTTATTGCCAGAGTACATCTGGAACAGTATTTTATTCTTGATAATAGCTTCTAGTCCATTCTCCAGAGAGTATATAACTGATTGATGGAGCTTAGGTCATATGCCAGCCTATGTCTTTATGGGATGCTTAGAAACCAAGTAGCTGGCATTTTTAGTGTCTATAATGAGAGACAAGTACAGTTTTATAAAGTGAGGATTTTTATAACTTCCATATGGGTTCATATATCGCGTGGTCCAAACATGAAATAAGGGTTAGCCATTAGTTTACTAATGAATAAATACTAATTAGACAAAATTTTATATGTGTGTCTGTATTTGCATGTGCAAATGTGTGTGTATGTACCTGTATGTATGAATGTGTAGGTGGGTGGGGTTTTATAATTTTGCATTTTCTGACTTTAAATAATGTAAGGCTTTGGTTTTTTTTAAATATTTATTTTTTAGTTATAGGTGGACATGATATTTTTATTTTATATTTATGTGGTGCTGAGGATCGAACCCAGTGCCTCACGCATGCTAGGCAAGTACTCTACCTCTGAGCCACAACCCAGCCACAAGCCTTTGTTTTTTACTGCTACTTTTCTGAATTCAGAATGAGAATTATTCTTGTTACAAGGAGGAAAATGAAACCATCTATTCTAAGGTAAATTAAATGAAATATAAATATGAAATTAACATCATCCTTGAAGCAGGAATCTCAAAACCATACTTCTTCTGGATCAGTGGTGTAGTCAGTGGTTGGCTTTATTTATTATTAATGGAAAATATTTATTTAACACATTATTGCAAATAAATATTTTAGAATACTTTTGGCTATTCTCAGCAGAATAAAAATATAATATAACGTGTAAGAAAAGATATTTTTCTTTTCAGTGTAACTTCTACTTGTGCATTTTTCACATTATAACTATATATAGTTACTGTTAAGTGGAAAGAGTGGATTAGAACAGTAAATTGCTATGGAGTCAGCAATAAGAAAAGCATTATTATTATTGTTATTTTGCACAATATTCAAATTTTGTATTTAAGACAGTTTTGAGGAACTTTTCATCTGGCTAAAAAGTGAGTTCATTTTTAAAAGAGCAATGATATGAAGGATGGCAGTATTTTTTAGAATCAAAGGAATGGGCAATCAAGTTATTTAATTTTTTTTTTTTTGTGTGTGTGTGTGTGTGTGTGTGATTGAACCCCTGAGGGCACTTTACCACTGAGTCACATCTTCAGCCCTTTTTAAATTTTTTTAAAAAAAAATCAGTCAGGGTTTTGCTAAGTTTCATAGAGCTTCACTAAACTGCTGAGAGGCTGGCCTTGAACTTTCAGTCCTTCTACCTCAGCCTTCTGAGCTGCTGGGATTACCGGCATGTGCCACTATGGCTATCTAATAATAATTTTGACAATTTACTACATCAAGATATGAGTTTTACATAGTCTTTAGAAATTTTATTTTCATCATATATATAATACATAATAAAACATTTAACTGACAGTGTTCTAAAGCAAATCACATCTTAAAGGAAAGATCATATAAGATTAAGACTTTTCCAGGACAAAACTCAGTATTTACAGAAATATAAAATAGTCAGCACTTCCACTCATGGCTTAAAACTATATTACCAACCATACAAAGAGACAGGAAAATATGAACTATAATGAGAACAATCATTTGCTTAAAACATACCTAGAACTGACACAGATGTTAGAAGACATGGAAATCAAAACAGATATTATAGTTGTGCCCCATACATTGAAAAAGTTAAGCATAAATATAGAAGATATTTTTTAAAGGACCAAATTGAATTTTTAAGGGTGAAAATTATAGTGTCTTAAGATTTTCAAAATCACTGGATGGAATTGAAACCACATTAGACATGACAGAAAAAAATTATTAGCATTTCTAGGACAGAGATGATAGAAGTAGAAACCCTTCAGCTCACTGTCACTCTTAGAGAGCTTCTAACAGGATTCAATGTGATGGAACAGTAGCCCAGAGAAGGATTATCCGATATCACTGATTGTAGGAAGTGAAGCAAGATATGGCTTCCATTTTGAAGGTGTTTTTGAAAAAGATGCAAGAACAAGGATGAGTTATGAACCTTCCCATGCTGACACTGCAGAAGAAAATCCATCCTGTGTTCACAGAACTCAGTGTTATCAGAAGAACAACACCAGGGTCGTATCCCAAACACCAGTGGGCAGCCTACAGTCGTAGAAGTAGGGTCTTTCTTTTTTCTTATTTGCACTCAGGTTCATAATCAAACAGTAGGTGCTTAGAGGACAGTATATGTGAAGCTTTTGGGTTTCTTGGGGGTTTTGGCTTACACAGATATCAAAAGTAAAAATAACATGATAATAATTGTATGCAAAGTGTTTGTGTATTAAATGAATTCTTTATATTGGTATTTATCAGCCTAACCATATAAAACTTGGTCCTTATGAGGCACATAATCTAATAATAAACATGGATTTGGCTATCTAAATTATTATGTTTATTGAGAAACATGGTATAACACGAGAGGATCTTGGTCCATTTTGCACCCATCCTTTTATTTTTTATTTATTTATATTTTTGGTACCAAGGACTGAACTCAGGGACACTCCACCATTGAGCCACTTCCTCAGCCCTATTTTGTATTTTATTTACAGACTGGGTCTTACTCAGTTGCTTAGTGACTCGCTGTTGCTGAGACTGGCTTTGAGCTCCTGTCTCAGCCTCCTGAGCTGCTAGGATTACAGGTGCGCACCCATCCCATCCTTTTAATTTAATAGAAGGTATAATTTAGGTGGAAAATATAGCCTTATGGACTTTTAAAAATTCATCTTTGCAAATTAATAACAATAGAGCTGAAGCATTGAGAATAAGATACTGTAGAGAGTTCATTTCTTCGATGCAATGAGTTCTTAAATTGTAATTCTGGTTAATAAACAGAAATTTTGGTTGTAGATATTTAACTTAAATCTGAAGAATTATTTCAGCAGAATCTTCAGGGTACCCAGCCTCTCACCACAGTCTTCCTATTCACATACATAGATGGCTGAAAAGAAAGATAGGTGGACCCCTATTGGCCCATAGTTAAAATGTTGGAAAGAGGGAAGAAGGCTGAAGCAACCAAGGTGATTGGAAGAAGATGAAAGTTAGGGAGAGCCTATAGAGACACACATTAAAAATAAATGTTGTATGGACTTTAAATGTAAAAAAGGAAAGATTGTGCCAACCATTATTCTCACGTGTTTTTTATTTATAGAGCTTTCTTCAAGTAACGGACACACTTTCATGTTCTTCCACACATTAAAGTGTATGTATTGAGTATTTACATATTTGTGGGTTCATCTCTGATCGTTTTACTGAGACATAATACATGGCTGAGGCTCCATCTAAGAATAATAAGGAAATCAACCAAGAATCACTCCACAATTCATCTGAACTACTTACTAGCTAGTTATTGAGGATGGGGAGTGCACATAATCTCCGCAGACTGGTGTGATGAATCGTTTTTCAGTAGGACGGGAGCATGAGAAAATAATCATGGCATGGAACCTTTGGCTGAGCATCAAGTTTGAGGATTCTTGGTTTAATCTGAATGCCAAGGTTAATGCTTTTTCTGTGAAGGTATTAGTTTCTATGGGAAATTTTCACTGTGGTATTACTGAGCAGAGTATGAAGAGAAGGAAGAAGTTGAGGGAAGGTGATTGGTATATCTGCATCATTCAAAAGTGTATTACAAAAGGAAAATTAGCCAGGCTAGTATCGCAAAATTGTTGGGGGTGACACAGTTGACATAGCATGTAGTTCCAGCTACATTTGAAATCTGACTTGAACCTCATGAAAAGACAAGATATCAATGGACAGAACTGTGCATTGGTTAGGGGTTCATGATATCTTGGCCTTGTCAAATTATTAGTGAAGAGTTAATTGAGAGCCATGGATAAGGAGAACAATGAAAGAAGTTAAGAGAAATTGATAAAAACTTAGTTGACACTTTTTATTATGATAGATTTAAGAGGTTTTTCACAGATAATTTAAATTTATTCCTTTAAAAAAATAGATGTGCTGGCACATGCCTATAATCCCAGTGACTTGAGAGGCTGAGGCTGGAGGATCACAAGTTCAAGTCCAGCCTCAGTAAGGTCCTGTATCTTGAAAAAAAAAAAAAAAAATATATATATATATATATATATATATATATATATATATATTTATATATATACACATACACACATACATACATGCATACATATATACATATAAAGGGATAGGGATGTGGCTCAGTAGTGAGTTCAATCCCCTATACCAAAAATAAAAAAAAAATAATAAAACATGTTTAAAAAAAGTAATCTTTCCCACTGTTTTTGTCAGGTAATCAAACAGCAGAGAAGACTGTGTATGGAGAGTTTTCAATTTGGGGACTCTGAAGTAACCTAGGAGTGACATGGAAGTTTAAAGGGTAGTTACTAGTTATGAGCAAAACCATCTCTTCTCCACGAACAGGCTGAGAAATGGAAGCTACACCGGTAGAAAACTAGAGTTTATAGATGTTTTCAGAATGACTGGGCCACCAGAGATTAGTGGTTTATAGTACAATATTAGGAAAACTTATGTCATGTGACCTTAATATCAAAGTAGTATATGTATTCAATTATGATGGTATTTTAAAATGCTAAGAAATTATAGTATATGCTTATGGTTTTGTATGTATTATAACACCTTGAGGAAACAAAGTACTATATTATTCACTAATTTACTGTATCTCAAAATCAATATTTAGAGGCTGATATTATATAGGTCCAGAGATATGTGTGTGTGTTTGTGTGTGTGTGTAGTTGAGTAGTTGTACTAAGATAACAACATTGGTCTGGGAGTTTCAAGGTCTCTGAAAAAAAGAAGTTTCTTTTCTAAGGGCTAGATCACTTTAAGAAGTCAGCTTGAAACATGTGTCAGTGTCGATATGAAACTTTTTGGTGAATTTGGTATATCTGGTGAATATATGCACCATTTTGTTTATCAACAAGGGAAGTGATTATATTAGCAAGATGACTAATACCAATCTTAAAGAACCAAAGATGTTTGAAAAGTTGAAGTGGTTTTAAAATTGATTCATCCAAGATTATTCTTGGAGTGGAATAAATGGATTGTCATTCAGCACCTTATTGATTTACTTTCTGGTGTGCCTTTCTAAACAGCAGAAAATAGAAATCATTAAAAAATCCTAGATCCTCTTTCAGCTTGAGATTGATGTGGAAAAGATTCCACAGACACACTGTATTCATGTGTGACTTGGAATTTTAAAGTTAGGAAAGGCAATTATCTTGGTACCTTAATTATTTTGACTTGTCAGCATCTCTGTCTCCACAGAGACAAGATTTTTTTCTGTAGTAGCAACTCTGTGTACTTAGATCCCTAGTTCCCAGCCAAAACAGTGATTTTCTCTGGTGATATTACATAGAAGATGGATAACATATATGTACATTTAATGAATAATGTTGCAAAAATGAATGTGACTATCACACAAGTCAATAAATGAGATATGACCAAAAATCCAGAATTCTCTTTTCTGCCTTGCATCATCTCAAAATTCTCTCTTAATACAAATAATAACCTCATTTTTTATTAATCTGTTTTTTGCCTTTCTTTCTAGATTTACTACTTATGTGTTCATTTTTGCAATACTATTGATGGATATTTGTGTTTTTTGCAATTTGTGGGTGTCATAAATAATACTGCTATGCATATCATTTTAGTATATCTTGGTGCTTAGGAGAACACATTTCTCTAGAAAGTGGAATGCAGAGTCAAAGGAAAGTTTGAGGAATGGAATGAGTTACAGGGAAAATATATTCTTAACTTTTATATAATGACAAGGAATATCACAAGTGGTCAAATCAATTTACACTTCCAAAAATAGTGGGTGAGTTTCTCAAATTTGAATTACTTGCCAACATTAGTCAGTATCACTTCTTTAAGATTCCCCATACAAGGGGCACATAGTGGCACTGAATTATGGTTTGAATTTAAGTTTTCAAGATTACTAAAGAGGTTATGATCTTTAAATATACTTATTGACTTTTGAGATTGGCTATATTTCAAAGAATCTTTGAAATTTTTACCCATTTTTTTCCCCATTAGGTTGTCTGTTTTTTTTTATTCTTCAGGCTACATAAGAGTTCTTATCATATTATTAATAGTGGTCTTTTATTGGTTTTATTATTGCAGTTATCTTGTAAAACTGTGTCTTATCTTGTCTTTAGCTATCCTTAAGTTTTATTTTGGGGGAAAATATTTCTTAATTTAATATACATCAGTCTTTTTCTTTAAAGATTGGATTTTTTATCTTAAAAATATCTTTCTGTTGTGTGACATGAAAATATCCTCCCATATTGTTTATTAAAATATTTTTGTGAACCTTTCACATTAGGTCATTCATCTACTGAGAAATAACTTTATTAATAGTATCAAGTAGGGGTCAAATTTTTATTTTTTTCTCATGGATACCTTATCACTAGAAACTTTTTAATAAAAAAAATTATTTTTGTGCAATAATAACTGCCATGAAAGAGTTTGTATATATTTTTGTTCTTTTTAAAATTTCTATACTATTTTTTAAATTTATGCTTTAATTGGATAGTAAAAATTGTATATATTTATGTGTATAACACAGTATTTTGATATATGTATACATTATAAATCTATATTCTTATCTTGGTTCACTTTTCTGTCTTTATATCAATGTTGCACTGCTTTACAAGAAATCTGAATACTTGATGAAAATAAACCTTAAAATTTATCTTTCTCTTCGAGTGTGTGATTGTTATTCTTAGGCATTTTTGATTCATAAAAAGGGAGCTTTTTGAGTCAAAGTCAAAACTTTTGGGATTTTCACTTAGATTTTGTTTATTCTATAAATTATTAGAAAATTAACATCTTTTCAATATTAAGGTCTAATTTATAAACACAGAATATATATCTATTGATTTTTTCAAGGACTTTGAAAAAGTATTATAACATTGTAGAGAGTTTGCATATCTTAGATCTATTACTACAACTTCAACTTTTTGGTGCTATCTGAAATGATTTATTTCTTCTTAATTTCATTTTTCTGTTGGTTGCTGTTATATGAAAATACGCTTTATTTTTATTGATCGTGTGTTATTGTCTCTAATCAATTGGCATTTTGGCTAACTTTCTGCACTGCCTACGATTTCCAGTATATTCCTGAAGTGGTGATAGAAGTCATCTCTGTTTTATTCTTGATATCAAAATGAAATGTTGAACCATCTCAACATTAAATATGATGTTCTTGTATGAAGACAGCCTTTTTTGACTAAGAACATTTCTGTTTCTATTTTGGTAGGATTTGCTAAGGGTTTTTTTGTTGTTGTTGTTGTTGTTGTCTTTAAAAATATGAATGACTGGTTGAAATGATAAGCTGCTTTTATTTATTTTTTTTTGTAAGTTTACTTCCTTACTTAATTAGTGAAATAACTTGGTATTCCTTATACAAATTTTTTTTTATATAATGCTGGGTTCAATTGAATTCTAATATTTTAATATTTATTATCTACTTTCCTAAGCAATAATGGCTGTCATTATCCTTTGTTATGTTGTTCTTTCTTTCCTGATATAAAGACATTACTACAAAAAAAAAAAACCTGAATAGTGTCCCTTCATTTCTATACCTAGAAGAGTTTGTGTATATTTGGAATTTTTTCTTCCTTGAATGATTATTAGAAGACACTGGTGAAACTCTATTGGATTTAAACTTTAATACTATGTGAAAAGTATTGACTATTGATTCATCTTCTATAAGGATAAATGTATTTGTATTTTTCTATTTGTTTCCATCTATTTTGATGTTATATTTTTCTAGGGAGTGTGGTTTTTTAAAATTTTAAAATGTATAAACATATTTTCCCCTTTTTTTAAGTACTCAGGATTGAACTCAGGGGCACTCAACCACTGAGCCATATCCACAGCCCTATTTTGTATTTAGTGACAGGTTCTCACTGAGTTGCTTAGTGCCTCACTGTTGCTGAGGCTGGCTTTGAACTTGTGATCCTCCTGCCTCAGCCTCCCGAGCTTCTGGGATTATAGGCCTACACCACCACACCTGCCTTTTCGCTTTTATTTTTGAAGATATATTGGTTCCTCCTGCTTTTTATATTTCTTTTTCTTAAATAGTCTCTCAAATAGATTGCGATTGTATTACTCTTTTAAAGGAGCCATGTATTGACTTTTAATTTTGTTGATTATTCTCTATGTCATTAATTTCTGCTTTTTGATTTATTATTTACTTTTCCCATTTTATTTAGTTATGTCTTTTGAAGGTAGTGCATTTATATGTAATTTTACACTGTCTGACACTTCTATTTGAAGCAGCTAATCATATTACATTTATTGTAATTACTGATTTATTTTGATTTTAATCTTCCTTACTTTTGTCTTTCTATTTGTCTTGTCAACACTCTTTCATATTTTCTTTTCTTCCCTTTGGTTTTATTATTTGTAGCAATCCATTTTTACTGCATTGTTTTTTTTTTTTTTTTTTGAGGAATAAAAAAAGACCTTGATATTCCACCCTTTGAGTTACAATCGGGACAAGCAGGATAACACAGAGGGTGAAGAGTTGGAGTGGGAGGCAGAACTAGGAGGGGCTTGAAGGCTGAGGTCTAGTCCATTTAGTTTTTGTATTGGAAGGGTTCATCTCCGGTTTCATTGAGAAGACACGTGCGGATGAGGGCTTCTGTCACTGAATAGGGGTCACAGTTGGCAGAGGGGCGACGGTCTTCAAAGTAACCCCTCCTCTCCTGGCCGACAGTCCGGGGAATGCGGATGCTGGCACTACGGTTGGCCACGCCAGCAGCAAAGTCGTTGATGTTGGAGGTTTCGTGGAATCCAGTTAGGCGCCGGGCATTGTCCAGGCCCCCCTTGGGATCATAGGCACGAATGTGGTACTGGTGCCGCTTGCTTAGTTTCTCAATGGCCTCCTCAATGTATTTCAGACCATTCTCCTCCCTCATGGCCTTGGTACTAAAGTTGGTGTGGCAGCCGGCACCATTCCAGTTTCCAGGAATGGGCTTGGGATCAAAGGTAGCTATCACTCCAAAGTCTTCACATACGCGATGCAAGATGAAACGGGCCACCCAGAGATGATCTCCCATGTGGATTCCTTCACAAGGTCCTATTTGGAATCCCCACTGGGCAGGCATGACCTCAGCATTTGTCCCCGTAATCATGACTCCAGCATACAAGCAGGCCCGGTAATGAGCTTCCACAATGTCCCTGCCATAGGCTTTGTCTGCTCCCACGCCACAGTAATATGGACCTTGGGGACCAGGAAAGCCATTAGAAGGCCAACCAAAGGGATGACCATCTGTGCCCATGAGAGTGTATTCCTGTTCCATTCCAAACCAGGGATGCTGGTTGCTCACCATTTCCATTATCCGTTTACAGGTGTGCCTTAAATTGGTCTCTGCAGGCTTTCGGTTGTACTTGAAAACTTCACAGAACACTAGCTTGTTGGGATCCTTGCGGAAGGGGTCCCGAAACATGGCAGCAGGTACAAGATACATGTCACTATTGGAGCCTTCAGACTGAAAAGTACTAGAGCCATCAAAATTCCACTCAGGCAACTCTTCTACACTCTTGGGCTCAGAGTCCAGGGTGCGAGTCTTGCAGCGAAGTCCTTCTTCAGTACCATCAATCCAGATATACATAGCTTGGACTTTCTCACCCTGAGGCAGGGACATATACACCTGCTTGATGCCTTTGTTCAAGTGGGAACTTGCTGAGGTGGCCATGATGGAAGATGTTCTGGGCGGCGAGCAGGTGGCGGGCGGGCGGGCCGTGAGAGCGAGGTGAGGAGAGAGGAGAGGAGTTCGCCGGGGCGCTCAGCAGCTCCGTTCTTCTCCCATTCTCGGCTCTCCTGCATTGATTTTTGATATTATAAATTTGTTCTCGTTATTTAATGAACAATTCATGCTAGAATTTCCTAAATATTTAGAACTGCAAAAGAAAAAGTTTCTTGGAAATTTTCCAATAATATTTGTAATTTATATTTATAGCTATATCTGTATGCATTGTTGAAAAGCAAACATTTTTAAAAATGTTGGTCTTAGCTTGTAACACAAAATTAAATAAATTGGACCATGGGAGAAAAAATAATTACCAAAACAAATAGAACAAACAAGAAATAAGCATAGAGGGTCTTAAAATTCCAGCTTACAGGCCAATTCAGACTTTTTGGTTTAAAAACTTAATTAAAGGCAATAATCAATGAAATGTTATTCTGATGTAAGGACAGATGTATAAATAAGTTGGAAAATAATTGAGAATCCAGAAATAGAACATGTGTCTATAGTAGACTCATTTTTCAAATGTGTGTCAAGACTACTCAATGGGTAAAAAGAAAAAAAAATTCAAAATATGATGCTGGGACAACTGGATAGCCACATGCAACATAAGATACTCTACCTTATCTCACACCATAATCAAAATCAAAATGGACTTAAGTCATAAATGTTGGAACTAAGACAATACAACTCTCAGAAAAAATAAAGGAGAAAATCTTCATGACTTTGGATTTGGCAAAGGAGTCTCAGATATTGACCCCAAAGCCGAAGAAACAAAAATAAATAAATAATACAGACTTTATCAGCATAAACTGTGCTTCAAAGTACACCATTAAGAAAGTAGAAAGGGCTGAGCTTGTGGCTCAGTGGTAGAGTGCATGATCCTCAGCACCACATAAATGTAAAATAAAGATATTGTGTCCACCTAAAACTTAAGAATAAATATTTAAAAAAAAGAAAGTCGAAAGGCAACTCATAGAATGGAAAAAATAAACACAAACCTTGTATCTAATACGAGGGTAATATCACAACATATATAGAAGAACTCAAAACATAAAAATTAAAAATTTTGACAAATGAACCAATTTAATTGATGAAAAATTAAAAATAGATATTTCTCCTAGAAGACCCATAATTGGCTAAAAAAAAAACCACTTGAAAAGATGCTTTCTTATACCTCTTAATTAAAGGATTAAAGAGTTAATATACAGTGTGTTAAAAACTTGGTTAGTGAATATTAGTTCTGGATTTTAAAATACTTTTGAAATTCGAGGTAGTACTTAGCAAAATATATTTTGAGTACCTTGTGGATAATAAGGCTCAAAAAATTCAGAAGTATTAATCCACATTATTTTAACTAAATGTATAATTCTACTTTTACTATCCACATGAATTCAATCATATGAAACATGATAACATTAAGTTTTCTTAAAAGGAACATAACATTTATATGTGAAATATTACATGTGTGTTTGTGGGAGAGGGGAGAGGCTGGCAAGTTCAAAATCTGCAGGGGCCCACAAGGCAGGCTGGAAGTATGGAGACTCAAGGAAGAATGGATGTAACAGTTTAATTCAAGGGCAGTTGGCTGGCATAATGCCCTTTTTGTTGTCAGGGGATATCAGTCATTCTCTATTAAGGCCTTCAACTAAATCATTCTTTATGAGGCCCACCTGCATTATGGAGGGTAATTTACTTTACTCAAAGTCTACTGATTTAATTGTTAATGTCATCTAAAAAATATTTCCATGGAAACACCTGACAAAATACCTGGATACTGTGACATAGACAAGTTTCTGATCACTAATAGCAATTTAAAAGAAACCAAATCTTCTAAAGAAGATATGAAGAATTTAAGAAGCATAATGGAGGGGCAAATATACTACCTAATATAGTCATTTAAGATATACTAATTAGAACACTGTGGCATTGGCACAACCAAGGTGTAGACAGAGCCCAGAAACATGGGTAGATTAAAACAATTATTATGATTGTTTTAATCATAAATGATGGTGCAGGCATGGGAAATCCATATGGACAAAAGTGAATTAGATTCCCCATCTCAAAATAAACAGAAAATAAATCCAGTTCACATGAAATCGCAAACATTAATGTTTTAGAAAAACTACGCAAATAGCTTTATGACATCAGTTTAAGAAAGGGTTTCTGAAACATAACATTCCAACTACTATATAAAGAAAAATATCAAGAGATTAGAAAACATTATTTTTTTAAAAAAGCCTTTACAAGGGAGAAGTCAAATTGGTAAAAGGACAAAAATTAAAACAATAAATCTGAATGGCTAAGAAACTTATAAACGAAAGGTGAATCTCTATATCAAGGAAATTATGATCCATGTACTAGGAGCTATACTCTTTGGTATATTTCTGAATCAATTATTATTATATTAATTGTACATATTTATGGGGTAGAATGTGGTAATTTGATACATATACAATGTATAATGATTGAAATAGAATAAGTATTACTTCTGATTTCTAAAACATTCTTTTAAATTTTGCACATTGGAACCCCAATGTAGCATTGTTTATGATAGAATGTAAACATTATCTAAATGCCCATCTTAAAAGAAGTTGAGAAATAAATTAGGCTATTTTCATTAGGTAGAAATAACTAAATTTAGTTTCTGTGCCTGTGAACATGGCTAGATGATAATCAATATATAAAAAGAGTGTACAGGCTTAAAATATATGCAAACTAAAAGTGTATATGTGTGTGCATATGCATGTGTCCGTTATTTAAGTATACACATGGTTTACATATGGCATCATGGACACAGAGGATTCATAGGTTGCTTATAACTTTAGGAAAATGGTCTCTAGTGACATTCAGGAATTAAATCTTTGGAAAGGATGGTCTGCAAGTGAATTTTTAAAAATATTTTGCATTTTAAGTGAACATTTTCTTCTCTGAATCTATTAAGATTTACTGCGAGACTTTTTAAAGTGTGTTTGATGGGGATAAATGATTGTTCCCCTAAAGACACTAGTACTATTTGAGACCAAGGAAACTCCAGCACAAGGGTTTGTTGACATATGAATCTATTTTCTGAAGCACTAATTATTTGTGGTTGTGACAGGAAAATTTATCTAAGTGTTAATTGGTGTTTGTGTTCTCCTGACTCTACTACCACAACTTCAAGATGTAGTCAATATTTGATCTTCATTACTTCATGAGAGGTTTGTGTTAGGTTATAAAGCTGATGCTTCCTAAAATTAAAAGATTTTCCTGTATTTTATTTCAAAAAGTTCAAATGCTTTGAAAGAATAATGGTAGATTATCTAGAGAGAGATGGTAAAAAGGAAAGAAAAGAAAACAAAACAAAACAGAAGACCCTTATAGATCTGCCAAGGGAAGAGGGACAGATGTTCTTGAGTCTGGAAAAAGATTAGATATCTTCATACAGCAAACAACTTAGCAACTCATTATGGCAGTGTGCAGATATTTTGTATTTCCAAAGAGAGAAGAAAGATTTAAGAAAGAAAGGTTACATAGAGTGTGAAGGTAAAATGGACTTAGACACCAGCGTTCCTGTGGTCCACGTTTACCGGTGAAGCAGTAGAATTACCAGATTTGACGTGATCATGAGAGTTCAACAGAGATCTGTCTGTCCTTAAGACCTGAGTGCAGGCTCAGCACTGTGATGCATGCCTGTAATCTCAGTGGATCAAGAGGCTGAGGCAGGAGGATCACAAGTTCAAAGCCAGCCTCAGCAACTTAGCTAGGTCCTAAGCAATTTAGTGAGATTCTGTCTCAAAAAAAGGGTTGGGGGGGGCTGGGGATGTGGCTCAAGCGTTAGCGCACTTGCCTGGCATGCCTGCGGCCCGGGTTCGATCCTCAGCACCACATACAAACAAAGATGTTGTGTCCGCTGGAAAAAAAAAAAATTAAAAAAATTTTCTCTCTCTCTCTCTCTCTCTCTCTCTCTTTAAAAAAAAAGGGCTGGGGCTGGGGATATGGCTCAGTGGTTGAGCACCCCTAGTTTCAATCCCTGCCGCTCCCCCCAATAAACGAACGAAATGCAGAGCTTTTACCACATTTTTCAGGTTATTTTAAGCTTCCAGAATGCTCATGTGATCTGAGGAAAGAGACAGATTGTAAAATGATGACAAACTGATGTAGAACTTATTCTTAGCCTGATGGGTTGGGGGCTTCCTTACAGCATTCTTTAATTTGATTTAAAGTAAGTAACTAGATGAACCACTTCTTGTCCAAATGTATTTATCTAAACACTTAAGGTTCACTTAGTAAAGTACTGAGAGTATCAATGTGATGTTGTAGAATTACAGAAATCTAATGTGGGGAGGGGTCTTAGAGATAACTCAATCTAGTCAACTATTTTGTGAATAAGGAATCTGGAATTCATCAAAAATGGGTAACATTCTAGTAAATGAACAAGATGAGATTTAAAGTGAGATAGTTTTTATTTCAGTTTATAATCTTCATATTATTTTTTAAAATAAATATGACTAAGGCTGGGGCTGTAGCTCAGTGGCAGAGCGCTCACCTAGCATGTGTGAGGCAATGGGTTCAATCCTCAGCACCGCATAAAAATAAATAAAATAAAGGCATTCTGTCCACTTACAACTACAAAATATTTTTTAAAAAATAAATAAATGTGACTAAAAAGAGCATACTGTCCCTAAAATACTGTCTTGTGGCAATATTCCAACACAAAGATTTTATTTCTTTCCTTGAGTTTGGACAGTTTAAGATTATGCACACACACACACACACACACATCACTATAAATTAAATAAACAAAACAAAAGAATAATACTTCTTGGATTATTAACCCATTGATATTTTCCTGTGTACTTCAGGGATCTGATGCATTTTAAGATTATACAAACAAGTTCATTGGATTAGACAAAGGGGAATGAAGGGAAAGGAGGGGGGATGGGAATGGAAAAGACAGTAGAATTAATTGGACGTAACTTTTCTGTGCCATATATGAATACACCACCAGTGAAACTCCACATCATGTACAACCACAACAATGGGATCCTAATTAGAATAACTTATACCCCATGTATGTATAACATGTCAAAATACATTCTACTGCTATGTATATCTAAAACAATTTTTTAAAAAAGATTATGCATGTTTCAGATAACTTATCTGAATTGGGGTTAGTTTCTGGAGATCAGTTTCTCGGTGGTTAGTTGAGTTCTACTTTTATCAGTGTAATCTAAACTATTGTGGTAATTTATCTGAACTATTAAAATAGCCTCTGTTTTCCTTTACTCCTTGCTAATTTGCCTATAGGAAATCTCCTACAGGTAATCTTAGAGGAAAACAAATAGATGAGATCATATATCTCCCATGCTTAAGTCTCCAATCTCAACAGTCCATTATTCTTTCCTATTGTAATGGGATGAAATCCAAATTTCTCACCATTGACTGCAACTTCTACATTATCTAGCATCTCCCCACTACTTTCTTGATTATGCAAGTCTCCTATTTACTCAACTCCTCAACATTGATTTTTCTGTCAACTGCTGGAGCATAAATATTCCACCCCCTTCCCATCTTTAGGGCATATGCAGTTGTTATTTCCCCTGCCTGGATTTTTCTTCATGTAGATTTCTTTATGGCTGGCTTCTAGTTATTCAGTTTCTGCTCAGATGCATTCCCAGGACAGGTCTTTCTTGATTATATCTTCCATAATATAACTATTCCTTTCTGACCCATGCTACTCTGTAATGCATAATCTGTTTTATTAATTTATGGCTTTTATCTGTGCATTTACATTTTGTTTGTTTTACTCACTTATTCTCCCTGTATCTAAATTGGACAAAACATATTAAATTTAATGAAATCAAGAATCTTGTCTATATTGTTCATTGTTCTATTTTTTATACCCCCAAATCTGTTATGCCTATTTATTTGTGCACTGCACACTGAAAGGTCACCATTAACATAGCTGATGACTTTGAGAGTGACCATGGACCTTGGCCATGACTTGTATAAATGCTCACTTATTTTTTGAGTGCTTCGAACAATGCTTGACACACAGTAATTAGTTAAAGAAATATCTCTAAATGCTTTAATTCATTCCAGTGGTCTGCACTAGAGCAGATGATGCAGCTTCAGTGTAAGGGAAAGTGCTTCTGTCAGGTATCAGTTACTTCTCTGTCTCTCTCTCTCTCCCTCCCCTTTTTTTCCCTACAACATAAGTACTTCCCAGAAGAACTTTTCATGACAGGAATAATTTTCCTAAAGCAAAATAAGAATTTTCATAAAATTTGGTAAGATAAGTTCCCTCCCTGTCATAAAAGAAAACTAGCAAAATTTCTGTTTTTCCAGGTGCACTCACAGGTCTCAGCGTACATGCTGGCCCTTTATGAATTCCATTTTCCCAGATAGACTTCCCTGAAGGTTTATTTTAACCAGCTTTTGCCCATACAAATGTGGGCTGAATAGCAAGGAAGGTCAGCATCCTCAGCATCAAATAGCTAGGTACAAGCACCAGGCAATGGCACTGTATATAACCACAATGATCTCACAACAGGAAATGCATTTCTTTTTCCATGGGGCTTTCTAAACTGGTGATTTGCAGCTCTGTTGGAAATATCACTCTTCTTGCAATGGGTTAACAACTACATCGCTAACATATAATAGAAAGGTTTTAAAGGTCATGGTAGAATACTTTTCTGTCAAACAGACTCAACTACGGATGAAGAATCAAAACAACTGTCTTTTATTCTCATATAGGGGCCAATGATCTGCCTCTGGCCATGTCCAGTCTCATTTTAGAAATCTATCTTTTTCCCCTCTGGTTCATTTAATCCATCTCTCACATTATATTTTCCCCTGTTTCTACATTACATTGCTTGTTTTCTTTTCCGTCTTTTCTTATTTCCTTTTATGAGAATTTGGTTGTACTAAGACATTCAATATAACTTGAAAATGCAGAGTTTCAACATAAACAAAAACATTACTCCCAGATCAAATCTTGCTGACTTTTTTTTTCATTTTGAAGAAAGGAAATTTGATATGAATGTTTGTCTTTCTGAAGCCCCACTTTTATTGATCTGAGTTGCAAAATATAGGAAACAAATGTAACTTTCTTTGGAAACAAGGCTGCCTTCTTATATATCTCTCTATTGTAATTTTATCTTGCTGTTTCTTACAGAGAAAATGATATATACTTTGCAGGAATGTTATCTCCATGATTTCTGAAACTTGAGTTGGAGCTCTTCCAAAGGAGTTGGGAAGGTAGATAATTTCATTGTAATATGGGATTCAAATATGCATGATTGACAAATTTCTTCTCCAGAGTTATTTCAAGGATGAGAAGAGGTGCAAACAAACTGACATAGAGATTTCACTAAGTGGAAGTCTGGATAGCATCTTCTCTGTATATAGATGTTGGGTAGAGTGATCATTATATTCTGGAAAAATATGGAATTTTCTAACTAAAAGATAGGATAAAATTGGGCTGCTTCAAATTTAGCTTCATCAATAAAAAATGAAAATTAATTATTGCATTTGATGAAAAGCTATTTTTACAACAAGTTATTGTGAACATTTTCAGGTATGCACTAAGAATGAAGAAATTTGATAGTGAGCACTTATAGTCACTTACCTGCTACTATTAACATCTTTCTGTGTTTATTACATATTTACCCATCTCTCTCTCTACCCTTCATCAATCCAAATTATGTTTCATTTCAAAGTGGATTTCAGATGTCAGTAGACTTCTCCCAAATACTTCTGCATTGTTCAGTTCTGTTTTTTTTTTTAACATCCCAAATGAGTTTATGCCAAATATATGTGTTTCATGAATATTTTTTCCAGTCTGTTTTACCTTTCTACTATTTAGTGGTATCATTAAAAAAGCAGAAATTTTAACTTTTGATGAAATTTAATTCCTTAATTATTCTTTTATGTTACTCAAATGCTGATTTAATTAGAAATTGAAAAACAGGTGATGAGTATATTATTTTTCATTTCTTGGAATTTGATACTCTGGTAGATGGTTGAACATTTTGATTTGTGCTATTGCTGCATGTGTGAATTAATTCAAGATATAATATACTTTTGGGATACATACAGAAGATTTAAATCATGAAATCCTGCTGTTTACGCAAACCCTCTCCCCTTCCAATGTTCTGAGAAATGGAGGTATTTACTTTCTTAAAAATCCTTTTTGGTAGTATATATGAATAGGAGGAAGGTTGATACAAAGAATATCCCAGACTCTTCTCTATGCAAAAAGTTGGAAGAAGGTAGATGGGGAATCACACAAATAGGATGAAAGAGGAGTGAGCAGTAAGGAATAGCAAATAGCAGGAATGGGATTCAGGAAGAGAGATTTATAAAGATAATATTTGGGAAGACTAGCTGTGTGCTGTGTGATGCCTCACTCTGAAAACCAAAATTGACATTGATCTACAGATATTTCTAGAATCTGGTTTTGTTTTGTATGCTTTATTTTACTGAAAATATACTATGTTTCACACCCTAAATTTTTCTGGAATTTATTTCCCATTCTTTGGCAAGTATATATCTCATTGACATATCTCTGTTCCTAATTGCTTCTCATAATGTCCAGTAACCACAGTATCATCAATATAATGGACTACCATATGTTTTTGTGACATCTAGATAATTAATATTTGAGTGGACTATAATGTTATAGAGATTGGTAGAGTTGGCACAGCCCTTGAGTAAGTCAGACAAAGTTTAAGTGTACTTCTGCCTCTGTAAGATAAAAGTGAACTAACTGCCTTTCATCATCCTTCCTAATTGATATGAAGATAAAAATGTGTTTTCCAGATCAGGAATCCAAGCTATTTATTTGCTCACTGAAAAAACAAATCAAAACAAAACAAAAAAAAATCCACAAGCCTGAATAGTTTTGATTAGAATTATCACCTCATTATTTTATGATAATTACCAGCCATTGTCCACAATCTATTTGCTTTTTGTACAAGCCAAGCAAACTATTTCATGGGACAGAAAATAGAGATTACCATCGGCATGGTTATTTTGGTTTCTGTTCTCCCTCCCTTATATGTGGCATGGATAGACATGTGAGATATATTACCAAAAAGGACACTGTGCTTTTTAAGAAAGTAAATACCATTTTACATTCTTGTCAACAATGTATATAGATGTGTGTTTATGTGTATATACTTTTATGTCTGCATATGTATATATATATATATATATATATATATATATATACACATACATATACATACCTAAATTATGTATGTGTGTAGATAGAAATAATCTGGTTTCATATGTATGTATGTGTGTGTATACATATAAATTTTTTATTTTGTAGGAAGTTCACAGTACTTTCCATTTGTCTCTTACTACCTTTTCAATGTGGTAAAATATACATTACATAAGATGTGCCATTTAATCACTTTTAGATCTATAGTTCAATGATAATAAGTACCTTCATATTGTCGTGAAATGGTCCCTACAATACATCCCCAGAACTTTCTCATTTTTCTTAAACTGAAACCTCATACTCATTAAACAATATGACTTTTCTCCCCCTCCCCCAACTGCTCACAACCACCATATTACTTTCCGTCTTTAAAAATTCTAGGTACCTCATACAAGTCTAGTTATACAATATTTGTCCTATTCTGTTTTATTTCATTTAGCATAATGTCTCCAAATTTCATCCATGTCAGAATTTCATTCCTTTAAAAAACAGAATAGTATTTCATTGTATGTATCTAACACGTTATGTTTAGGTGCTCATCTGTTAATGGATGATTGGAGTTTTCCACCTTTTGGATACTGTGAATAATGCTACTATGAATGTGGGTATACAAATATCTGTTTAAGTTCCTGCTCTCAATGTTTGAGGTATATAGCCTGAAAAGCAATTGCTGTATCAAAGGATAACACTATGTTTCCTTTTTTTTGATGAACTGCCAGAATGTTTTCCACAGCAGCTGAACCATTTTACATTCTTGTCAGCAATGTATAAAGGTTCCAACTTCTCCATATCCTCATCAACACTGTTTTTAAATCTTTTTTTTTTGTTTGTAGTTGTAGATGGACAGCATGGCTTTATTTTATTGGTTTATTTTTATGTGGTGCTGAGGATCAAACCCAGTGCCTCACACATGCTAGGCAAATACTCTGCCACTGAGCTACAGCCCCAGACCCCTCATCAACACTTTTTTTTTAAATTTTTTATTGTTGGTTGTTCAAAACATTACAAATTTCTTGATATATCATATTTCACACTTTGATTCAAGTGGGTTATGAACTCCCATTTTTACCCCATATACAGATTGCAGAATCACATCAGTTACACATCCATTGATTTACATATTGCCATACTAGTGTCTGTTGTGTTCTGCTGCCTTTCCTATCCTCTACTATCCCCCCTCCCCTCCCCTCCCCTCCCCTCTTCTCTCTCTACCCCCTCTACTATCATTCATTTCTCCCCCTTGTATTATTTTTCCCTTTCCCCTCACTTCCTCTTGTATGTACTTTTGTATAACCCTGAGGGTCTCCTTCCATTTCCATGCAATTTCCCTTCTCTCTCCCTTTCCCTCCCACCTCTCATCCCAGTTTAATGTTAATCTTCTTCTCCTGCTCTTCGTCCCTACTCTGTTCTTAGTTACTCTCCTTATATCAAAGAAGACATTTGGCATTTGTTTTCTAGGGACTGGCTAGCTTCACTTAGCATAATCTGCTCTAATGCCATCCATTTCCCTGCAAATTCTATGATTTTTGTCGTTTTTTAATGCAGAGTAATACTCCATTGTGTATAAATGCCACATTTTTTTTTATCCATTCGTCTATTGAAGGGCATCTAGGTTGGTTCCACAGTCTTGCTATTGTGAATTGTGCTGCTATGAACATCGATGTAGCAGGGTCCCTGTAGCATGCTCTTTTTAGGTCTTTAGGGAATAGACCAAGAAGGGGAATAGCTGGGTCAAATGGTGGCTCCATTCCCAGCTTTCCAAGAAATCTCCATACTGCTTTCCAAATTGGCTGCACCAATTTGCAGTCCCACCAGCAATGTACAAGTGTACCCTTTTCCCCACATCCTCGCCAGCACTTGTTGTTGTTTAACTTCATAATGGCTGCCAATCTTACTGGAGTGAGATGGTATCTTAGGGTGGTTTTGATTTGCATTTCTCTGACTGCTAGAGATGGTGAGCATTTTTTCATGTACTTGTTGATTGATTGTATGTCCCCCTCTGAGAAGTGTCTGTTCAGGTCCTTGGCCCATTTGTTGATTGGGTTATTTGTTATCTTATTGTCTAATTTTTTGAGTTCTTTGTATACTCTGGATATTAGGGCTCTATCTGAAGTGTGAAGAGTAAAGATTTGTTCCCAGGATGTAGGCTCCCTATTTACCTCTCTTATTGTTTCTTTTGCTGAGAAAAAACTTTTTAGTTTGAGTAAGTCCCATTTGTTGATTCTAGTTATTAACTTTTGTGCTATGGGTATCCTATTGAGGAATTTGGAGCCCGACCCCACCATATGTAGATCGTATCCAACTTTTTCTTCTATCAGACGGCGTGTCTCTGATGTGATATCAAGCTCCTTGATCCATTTTGAATTAACTTTTGTGCAAGGTGAGAGAAAGGGATTCAGTTTCATTTTGTTGCATATGGATTTCCAGTTTTCCCAGCACCATTTGTTGAAGATGCTATCCTTCCTCCATTGCATGCTTTTAGCCCCTTTATCAAATATAAGATAGTTGTAGTTTTGTGTATTGGTTTCTGTGTCCTCTATTCTGTACCATTGGTCCACCCGCCTGTTTTGGTACCAGTACCATGCTGTTTTTGTTACTATTGCTCTGTAGTATAGTTTGAAGTCTGGTGTCGCTATACCGCCTGATTCACACTTCCTGCTTAGCATTGGTTTTGCTATTCTGGGTCTTTTATTTTTCCATATGAATTTCATGATTGCTTTCTCTATTTCTACAAGAAATGCCGTTGGGATTTTGATTGGCATTGCATTAAACCTATAGAGAACTTTTGGTAATATTGCCATTTTGATGATGTTAGTTCTGCCTATCCATGAACAGGGTATATTTTTCCATCTTCTAAGATCTTCTATTTCTCTCTTTAGGGTTCTATAGTTTTCATTGTATAAGTCTTTCACCTCTTTTGTTAGGTTGATTCCCAAGTATTTTATTTTTTTGAAGATATTGTGAATGGAGTGGTTGTCCTCATTTCCATTTCAGAGGATTTGTCGCTGATATACAGGAATGCCCTTGATTTATGCATGTTAATTTTATATCCTGCCACTTTGCTGAATTCATTTATTAGCTCTAATAGTTTCTTTGTAGACCCTTTTGGGTCTGCTAGGTATAGAATCATGTCATCTTCAAACAGTGATAATTTAAGTTCTTCTTTTCCTATTTTTATGCCTTTAATTTCTTTCATCTGTCTAATTGCTCTGGCCAGTGTTTCGAGAACTATGTTGAACAGAAGTGGAGAGAGAGTGCATCCCTGTCTTGTTCCAGATTTTAGAGGGAATGCCTTCAATTTTTCTCCATTCAGAATGATGCTAGCCTGAGGCTTAGCATAGATTGCTTTTACAATATTGAGGTATGTTCCTGTTATCCCTAGTTTTTCTAGAGTTTTGAACATAAAGGGATGCTGTACTTTGTTGAATGCTTTTTCCGCATCTATCGAGATGATCATATGGTTCTTATTTTTAAGTCTATTGATGTGGTGAATAACATTTATTGATTTCCGTATATTGAACCAGCCTTGCATCCCAGGGATGAATCCTACTTGATCATGGTGCACAATTTTTTTGATATGTTTTTGTATCCGATTCGCCAGAATTTTATTGAGGATTTTTGCATCTAGCTTCATTAGAGATATTGGTCTGTGGTTTTCTTTCTTTGAAGTGTCTTTGTCTGGTTTAGGTATCAGGGTGATGTTGGCCTCGTAGAATGAATTTGGAAGTTCTCCCTCTTTTTCTATTTCCTGAAGTAGCTTGAAAAGTATTGGTATTAGTTCTTCTTTAAAGGTTTTGTAAAATTCTGCTGTATACCCATCCGGTCCTGGGCTTTTCTTAGTTGGTAGTCTTTTGATGGTTTCTTCTATTTCCTCAATTGATATTGGTCTGTTTAGGTTGTCTATATCCTCCTGACTCAATCTGGGCAGATCATATGACTTAAGAAATTTATCGATGCCTTCACTATCTTCTAATTTATTGGAGTATAACGATTCAAAATAGTTTTTGATTATCTTCTGTATTTCTGAAGTGTCTGTTGTGATATTGCCTTTTTCATCCCGTATGCTAGTAATTTGAGTTCTCTCTCTTCTTCTCTTCGCTAGCATCGCTAAGGGTCTGTCGATTTTGTTTATTTTTTCAAAGAACCAACTTTTAGTTTTGTCAATTTTTTCAATTGTTTCTTTTGTTTCGATTTCATTAATTTCAGCTCTGATTTTAATTATTTCTTGCCTTCTACTTCTTTTGCTGTTGTTTTGCTCTTCTTTTTCAAGGATTTTGAGATGAAGTATGAGATCATTTATTTGTTGTTTTTTTCTTTTTTTAAGGAATGAACTCCAAGCAATGAATTTTCCTCTTAGAACTGCTTTCAATGTGTCCCATAGATTCCGGTGTGTTGTGTCTGTGTTTTCATTTATCTCTAAGAATTTTTTAATTTCCTCCTTGATGTCTTCTATAACCCATTGATCATTCAGTAACCTATTGTTCATTCTCCAAGTGATGTATGCTTTTTCCTTCCTTCTTTTATCATTGATTTTCAGTTTCATTCCATTATGATCAGATAAGATGCATGGTATTATCTCTACTCCTTTATATTGTCTAAGAGTTGCCCTGTGACATAATATATGATCTATTTTTGAGAAGGATCCATGTGCTGCTGAGAAAAAAGTGTAACTGCTTGATGTTGGGTAGTATATTCTATATATGTCAATTAAGTCTAGGTTATTAATTGTGTTATTGAGTTCTATAGTTTCCTTATTCAACTTTTGTTTGGAAGATCTGTCCAGTGGTGAGAGAGGTGTGTTGAAGTCTCCCATGATTATGGTATGGTGGTCTATTAGACTCTTGAACTTGAGAAGAGTTTGTTTGACGAACATAGCTGCACCATTGTTTGGGGCATAAATAATTATGATTGTTATGTCTTGTTGGTGTATGTTTCCCTTAAGCAGTATGTAGTGTCCCTCTTTATCCCTTTTGATTAACTTTGGCTTGAAATCTATTTTATTTGATATGAGTATGGACACTCCTGCTTGTTTCCGAAGTCCATATGAGTGATATGATTTTTCCCAACCTTTCACCTTCAGCCTATGTATGTCTTTTCCTATCAAATGCGTCTCCTGTAGGCAGCATATTGTTGGGTCTTGTTTTCTGATCCATTCTACTAGCATGTGTCTCTTAATTGGTGAGTTTAAGCCATTAACATTTAGGGTTATTATTGAGATATGGGTTGTTCTTCCAGCCATATTTGTTTATTTCTGTTTCTAAACATGGTTTGTTTGCCTCTTTGATTATTTCCCCCCCCCTTTACTGTCCTACCTCCCACTGTTGGTTTTCATTGTTATTTTCCATTTCCTCTTCCTGTAATGTTTTGCCGAGGATGTTTTGAAGAGATGGTTTTCTAGCTGCAAATTCTTTAAACTTTTGTTTATCGTGGAAGGTTTTAATTTCATCCTCCATCCTGAAGCTTAATTTCGCTGGATACACAATTCTTGGTTGGAACCCATTTTCTTTCAGTGTTTGAAATGTGTTATTCCAGGATCTTCTAGCTTTCAGAGTCTGTGTTGAAAGATCAGCTGTTATCCTGAATGGCTTACCCCTAAATGTAATCTGCTTCCTTTCTCTTGTAGCTTTTAAAATTCTCTCCTTATTCTGTATGTTGGCATCTTCATTATAATGTGTCTAGGTGTGGATCTCTTATGATTTTGCACATTTGGCGTCCTGTAGGCTTCTAGGATTTGGGATTCTGTCTCATTCTTCAATTCTGGGAAGTTTTCTCGTATTATTTCATTGAATAGATTGCTCATTCCTTTGGTTTGGAGTTCTGTACCTTCCTGTATCCCAATGACTCTTAAGTTTGGTCTCTTAATGTTATCCCATATTTCTTGGATGTTCTGCTCATGGTTTCTTAACAGTCTTGCTGAGCTGTCTATGTTCTTTTCAAGTTGAAATACTTTATCTTCATTGTCTGATGTTCTATCTTCTAAGTGTTCTATTCTGCTGGTAGTATTCTCCATTGAGTTTTTAAGTTGGTTTATTGCTTCCTGCATTTCTAGGATTTCTGTTTGTTTGTTTTTTATAACCTCTATCTCCCTGTATAGTTGATCCTTTGCTTCCTGGATTTGTTTGTGTAATTCATTGTCGAAGTGATCTTTCATTGTCTGATTTTGCTGTCTAATGTCTTCCTTGAGACTCCAGATCATCTGAAGCATGTATATCCTGAATTCTTTATCTGACATTCCATCTGCTGCAGCTGTTACCTCTTCTAAAGTTGCGTTGACCTGCATTGCTTGTGGTCCTTTCTTTCCTTGTCTTTTCATACTGCTTGCGTTTCTTTCTGCTTGGTGAAACTGTTGTGTTTTTCAAATGGTTTTTTTCCCCCTATATATTTATATTGCTCTTGTATAGTTGAAAAGTCTCCCTTGCAGGGTCGGGCGGCGGTCTGCCTACCTTGCAGGCGCGGGCGGCGGCTCTGCTCTGCCCCTCCTCCAATTGGTGTGAGGTGTCTACCACGCCTGCTGTCCCCTGGGCCTGTTCTGCTGGTCGGTCGCAGGTCTGCCTACCTTGCAGGCGTGGGTGGTGGCTCTGCTCTTCCCTTACTCCAATTGGGGTGACGTGTCTACCATGCCGGCGGGTCGCTGGGCTTATTCCGGGCGCGGGAGGCGGCTCTGCTCTGCCCTTACTCCAATTGGGGTGTCGTGACTACCACGCCGGCAGGTCACTGGGCCTGTTCCGGGCGCGGGCGGCGGTTCTGCTCTGCCCCTACTCCAACTGGGGTGACGAGTGTACCACGCTGGCAGGCCACCGGGCCTGTTCTGCCGGTCGGTTGCAGGTCTGCCTACCCTGCAGGCGCGGGCGGCGGCTCTGCTCTGCCCCCCCTCCAATTGGTGTGACTTGTCTACCACACCCGCGGACCGCTGGACCTCTTCCGGGCGCGGGCGAAGGCTCTGTTCTGCTCCTACTCCGATTGGGGTGACGTGCCTACCATCCCGGCCAGCCGCTGGGCTTGTTCCACCAGTCGGTCGCAGGTCTGCCTACCTTGCGGGCACGGGTGGCAGCTCTGCTCTGCCCCTACTCCAATTGGGGTGTCGTGACTGCCACGCTGGCAGGTCGCTGGGCCTGTTCCTGGCACGGGCGGTGATTCTGCTCTGCCCCTACTCCAATTGGGGTGACATGTGTACCACGCTGGCAGGCCACTGGGCCTGACCCGCCAGTCTGTCGCAGGTCTGCTTACCTTGCAGGCGCGGGCGGCGGCTCTGCCCTGCCCCTCCTACCACGCCCGTGTACCACTGGTTCGCAGGTCTGCCCACCTTGCCGGCACGGGTGGCGGCTCTGCTCCGCCCCCTCTCCAATTGGGGTCACGAGACCACCACGCCGGCGAGCCGCTGGGCCTGCTCCGGGCGCGGGCAGCGGCCCGGCTCCTCCCCTCTGGCTCGAAGACAAAGCGAGAGAGACTCGAGTGTCTGTGACTCACCCTCCCTACCAGGAGACCAACTGTTTCTGTTGCCGCTGGTATTGATGAAGTTCTCTCCTCCGCCACTTTCTGATGACATCAGATCTCTGCCATGTTGGTATTCTATGCGAATGGCAGCATTTCGTTCCCTTTGCCGGGTAACCAAAGCAACGGGTGAGTCCTGACCGGCCCTCACAGGCCCCGTCTCAGTCCTGTTGCCGCTGCCCATGAAGGCTCGGTTGGTATTTACCTCCACAGTACTCAGCAGGACCCGGACCGAGAAGCAGTTTCCGCGGGCTCCTTAGCCCTGGGCCAGAGCAGTTCTGGGAGCCGGAACTCGGCCGCTCCATGCTCGGTGTATGCTCTGATAAGAGCAGGCTCCAAGAAGCAGTTTCCACGGGTTATTTAGCACTGGGCCTGAGTAATCTGTCTGCAAGCCGCAGGCAAATGGCAGCCTGAAATTACCTGTTCTATGGCTGAATGAGCTGCAGTCAGTCGAAAACAGGGATGGTGACGTCAGCTCTCCAAGATGGTGGCCGCTGTCCTCCTCTGTGGTCTGACCGGTGTGGAGAACCGAATTGGACCGCTTCCTTCCCCCGTCTCGAACCCAGAATTCAGCACTGAGTACGGTGCTTGCACGGCTGACAGAAACTGCAGCGCTGTATCCCTGCGTCGCTATCTCCTCGTTTCCCAGCGCGCGCCGCAGACTCTAGCAGCGGGGCGATTTGCTGAATAAGCAGTGTTACCCTCCGTGCGACAAATCTCTCACGTTTGAGTCCCCGTAGCCGATCCTCGTACAATGGAAATCCTTCCTCCAGGTTCTGGAGCACCCCACTATTGCTGGAAATTCCTAACAAGATAGCCTTTAGCCGTCCTGACTCGTCATACTCCCACACAGTGATGCGGCACACGGGGGCAATGCACTCCCCTCGCCGCCATCTTCCTGTTGACCACTTTTTTTATTTTCATAGTGTTAAAAAATAACAGTGATGCTAATGAATGTGAATTGATATGGCTCTTCCTATCATAATAGCTCTTACTATGCTTGAGGATTCTGCCATTTCCCAAGTACACGTATTCTAATTATACATTCATGTATGGGGAAGTAAATGCTGTGTTGCTCACTAAACTCATAGAAACTATAGGGTGGTTAACATGTGCCAAGACTTCATCATCACATGACCTCTATAAGCTTCACTAATATGTGAAATTCACAGTGATGTTTTGGGATACTCAGGCATGTAAACTCAGCTTGTTATTCTGTGATTTTTCCTTTTTCTTGCTAAACAGTGCCCCTAGAAAATTGTCCTAAGCCTTTTTGGGGAATACCTGGTTTAAAATTCACAGTATACACTTTTGACAGTATTGCAGGAAACTTTCTGTAGGTGTTCTAGCCACCTGAGTTTCAGTTTCTGTCTGGGTGAGATCATGATTTCCTGTTATGACAAATCAATGCAGGGTTTTGCTCCTTTTACTTAGATTTTATTTTCATTTTTCTAGTTCAAGCATGCTCATCAATTGAATTCCTAGAGGAAATGTGGTTAACCACTGCTAGAAATCTGTTTGGGTCAAATCACTGCCATTTCTCTCCTGCTGACCTTTATGATTGCACTCAACTTTTTATGATGTTAAATGTTACTACCTAACTTTTGTTATTCTGCAATTTCATAATTCCTATTGAAAGTAGGAGAAATATTTCAATGATGGCATCCTGTATTGTCACTTTTAACCCACAGAAGACAGACACTGAAGAGACTTTTCAAGGATGTGTATAGTCTTTTCATTTAGGAATATCTTAATATCTTAAAGAAGAACATCATCTAGGACCTCTCAAGGGATCTAACTAGGATAATTGAATGCATTGCATATAATTAATCTACTCCAATATTACCATTTTCTTAAATCCTTGGATTCCTTCCACTGCGTTCTGTCAGATATGTTCTGGCATTTCACCCTTAAGTATTGATGACTGTTGTATCCATATTTTATTCAACCAAACAAGCCAACTATTAGAGCCAATTCCATCTGCTACACCTAATACTTTAAATCAGAAATCTCATGCAAATTCTTTACAATAAATTCAGCCCACTTCAACCTTACATTCCATCTTCCTCAATCTAACATGAAATTTGTGTCACATAAACTCCAGTGGTCTCAAAAGATACAAAGTATCAAATTGTCCAGAGAGTGCATTTCTATTGTTGTATATAGTAACTCCTGCCAGTGTAGAGATTGTACTTTCTTCTTGGAGACTGCTGGAATCTGAGTATAGTTACAGGTTGGGAGATCATAAGTGCTGATGTGAGTGGGTTTTGAGAAAAGTAGGAAATTCAGTTATGTGTTGTTTCATGACGGGTATTTTTCAAATGTACTGTTATAAAATTTCATTGTGTTAACATCATAATACGTACTAACACAAACCTAGATGGTATAGGTAAATCACTTTATTTTGCATAACGAAGTAAAAATGAGTTATGAGACTGCTGCTTGTATAACACAATGTACTATTTCACAGTAAATATTTTTTACAATATAGAAACATCACACTAAAAAGACAATAGTATAGTAAATATATAATCCAGTAACTTAGATGCTTATTACCATGTATTATATATTGTCCATAATTATGTATGCTATACTTTTATACAACTTGCAATACTTTTATCTATGACAGCATCATCACAAACATGTCAGTTATGTGTCATGATATGAAGTCACAATGGCTATGATATCAGAAGTTGGTAGGAATTTTTCCGCTTCATTACAATCATATGCAAATTCTGCCATCCACAAAAACATCATTATGTCAGACATGACTATACCTCAGAAGAGGGCTTTAGGGGATGTTAAGCAAAGAATGTTTAGTTTCCTTAGATTGATGGTGAAGAATTTTTGCTTCCAGTAGCAAGGAAACTTCAGGAAGATTTGGGTTAAAAGTTTCACTATAATTTATTCCTACCTTTCTT
The DNA here is from genome assembly GCF_021218885.2 of Marmota monax. Taxonomy (NCBI): domain Eukaryota; kingdom Metazoa; phylum Chordata; class Mammalia; order Rodentia; family Sciuridae; genus Marmota; species Marmota monax. The sequence continues at coordinate 97,677 of NW_026695029.1, forward strand.
TATCCTAAATCCTCAGTACCCAAGTCTTCCTTAACAATGCTTGAATGTTAATATATGAGACTCAATACAGTTGTGCATTGAACTTATATTTTAATTCTTCAGTCCATTCAGTTAGATTTGAAGCTGGATCCTCAGACATATCTATAGTTATAAAGACATGAGGAACATTTAATGTCCCCATAGAGACTGTCTATGTATCTTCACAGGCACCTATCTCAGTTTAAACATTTGTAATTTTCATTTGATAAGCTCTCATGTATGATCCAAAGCAGCTGATGCTACCCATAGTGCTTGTAGTTATTAATATCATAATGAACAAATGCTTCTACAACTTGCCCTACAAACGTACTGTCTTTCACTGTCAACTTATCTTAAATAAATACTGGTGGTAATTTAAATAATCACATTGCGACCATTTGGAAGAAAGGCATGATCGTTACATTCAGAATGAGCTCATTCTTACATTCAGGTTCAAAAAAATGAATATCCTTATTCCAGGATACCACCTTAAGGGTCTGTTTCCTAGGTCTACTCAGTGACAGTTCCTATAGGTAAGAAAGTCTGTTGCAGGAAATTCAGAAGGTAGAATTTAATAAAGTTTAAGGGTCTTCTTTCAAAGGTTGTCCAAGCTAAGAAGTCAAAATGAGGATAGGAGGTAATGTAGAGTTTAGGGGGAACTTCTGGGAGATTTGGTTTAAAAATTTTTGTATTAATTTGAGTCTTCCCATCTATCCTTGTCCTAAGCAGAATTGCATATCCCCTGAGTAGAACTTAAATGGATGTAGAGGTTGCTGGTAGGTACTAGGAACAAAGAGGAAGATCTCTAACAGGAATCAGATTCATGAAAGAGACAGAGTCTCAGTTGTAGATGCCACTCAAACAAGGACATTCTGAGTCCTTTATTCCCTCCTTTCAATCTTTTACAAGTGCTTCCCTTTGCTCAAACCTAATGAGAAGCTAGTTGTCAAGTATGATGGAAAATTCAGTTTCCATGAGCCCGTAATCTATAATGAAAGTCAGAGAAAGAAGTAGTGGAAAAATTGTTTTCTAATACTATCTTTGCTTCTTTCCTTATTTTCTCAGATTGCAATGTCCATTATTTAAATAATATGTTTGTATCCTAAACTCCTTTGCTGTAGTGTCTTTTTTATAACCAAACCTGGACAACACAACTAATAAATTAAAGTAACTAAATTTCAAGTACTTACACAATGCAGAGAAATCTTGAACTACCTTTAATCATTAATTAATCTATTGTTACTGAAGTATTTGTTTTAATATTCAAAGAAGATTTAAATCAACAACGAATTAAAATGCTAAAATTGTTAACAAAAACTAAAGTTAATTGTATGTCAAATTATTGATAAATGAATAATTCTATTTTCTTGACCTCCAGCTTTTAAGGACTGAGATAATTACAGTCATGTGCAACATAATGTTTCAATTGATGATAGACTACATATTAAATGGTAGTCCCATAGATGATTGTGGAGCTGAAAAGTTCATGTACTGACATCACAGCCATGGTGACTTCATAGCACATCACATTATTCACATGACTGTGGTGATGCTGGTGTAAACAAACCTGCTGCATTGCTGTCATAAAATTATAGCACATATATCTGTACAACATATGTCTGATAATGATAATAAATGAATTTGTCACTGATTTATGTATTTATTACCCCTTTAATCATTAATTAATCTATTTTTCCTGAAGTATTTGACTTAATATTCAAAGAAGATTTAAATCAAAGAGGAATTAAAATGCTAGAATTATAAACCAAAAACTAAAGCCAATTGTATATCAAATTATTGATAAGTGAAAATAAGAATTGATTCAAATGTGTTTTGAATACAGTACTCTCAGTGTACATCCTGATGGAGATGAATTCCAAGTACTCACACAGTGCAGAGAAATCTTAAAGTACCCTTAATAGGTCTGCTGTTTGTGGTCATCATAAAGAAATAATTCCAAATTATTTCACATATACATAGAATACAATGAATGAATAACTATAATGAGAGTGTTGAACCAGAAATCTTACTTTAGGAGAAAGAAAATACAAATATGTGGTGGAAGAAGGCAAAGAAGAACCCTGTGGTATTGTAGTGTTGGGAAACAGTATGCCATTTTACACTACCAGCAGCCTCATAAATCTCATATTTATGACATCTCTAGATGGCATTAAAAGGCACGCCAAGTGATTGACCTAGACCATCTTTGTGTGTGTAAATGTACTCTATGAAATTTTCTGAAAGACAAAATAGTTCAATGACATGTTTCTTAGAACATATACTAATTGTTAGGCAACACATGACTATACATAATAGCTCATAGTATTTCCTTTATAAATACATGATCACTGACCACAAAGATCCTTCATTATTGTTCTGTAATTGTGCTGTAAAACCACTCATTTTTCCACTCTTTGCTAAATGTTTATTCTACATTATCCTTAACATTCCCACCATTTATTGTGATACTGGCAATAATCTCTAATTCACAGGAAAGAAAAATATTAGAAAGCCAATTTTCTGTTAATGAACATAATGTATCTAATATATCTGCTACCTTTTCTATCTCCTTTGGTCATTTAACAGAACAGAAGGTAATTTCCATTCTTGCTTTGGATTAAGGGAACTTCTACTGTGGAATATACTCATGTGGTTGAATATATTTTTCTCATCTACATCTTTCCCATTAATATCTAAACATTCTAGAAGTTTCTGTCATATTGGGAAAGATAATGTGAAAAAAGAGAAGAGCAAACAACAAAAAAAAATGCAACACCAAACTCACTACTCCTCTACCCAGTCCCTTCTCAGATTATCACACTTCACCTATCCTTTAGAAAGAAAGCCACAGTTATAAAAATAATTCTTTAAAGATGTTTGTCTGTATTTGGTATTTTCACTTCATCACCTCTTCACCCACTCTCAATAGAATCCAGCCTTTATCATTGCAATAAAAATGTAAATAATTCCAGTTTCATAGATCTGATGGGCGGATTTTTTTTTCCTTCTAGTTATTTTGCTTGTCAGTAGGATTTGCTTATTCTTTTGAATCTTGATTTTCCTTGACCTCTTATTCCTCTGGTTTTCTTCTTATCTCTGTGGCTACTGTTTTTTTCCATCTTCTTTGCAAATACATCTTCTTATTATACATTAAGTATTGATATACTTCAAAATTCAATTCTAGGCACTATGTCCTCTCACTTTAGAACTCAAAAGAAGGTTCGGCAGGTATGTATTTGAGGCCTCTAATCTGAATTACATATATCCAATTGTCTATTTACTATCTTAGTCTATTTACTTCGGACATACATGGAACTCACCATACTCGTGGTGTCTCCAATCCATAATTTGTTCTCCATTTTTGTTTGTCTTAGTTTATGGTAGCACCATTCATCCAGTTATATAATCCTTAAATTCATCCTTTCCCATCATTCATAGCCTATCCATTATCAACCCTATCTAATTTACCTCCTAGATACTTCTTCAACTTATTCTTTTTCAATGGAACTATTTATTTCAATTGGAAAATTAATGCATGGATCTAAATTTTACTCATTGTTTTGCTTGGTGCCTGTAACTTCTTTGTCAGAGAAACTTCTGAAAAATTCTGTTCATCTTCCCTATATTTTTCCTTCTAGTCCTCTATCCTCCTATTCCCATTTCCAGAAAGTATCCAGTACTGTCTAAAAATATTTGATTCAGTAAATGTGCTACTACTAAATATTAAGATGTGAAGGAAGAGACAACAAAACAATTGGAAAGTGAAAGAGATTTGGGTACACTAAGCAGTACATGTTACTACCCTACCACTATAATAGGGCTCTGGGGTTATACCACATCATTAATGAGAAATAACAGAGAGGAGCTATAGGGAAGCCATGCAGTGAGCATAATATATCCATCTCATCAAATATTTCAGGGTTCTAGACACTACACCAAAACATTTGACAATGGAATGTGATGGTGTCTGTGGGAAAAAAAAATTATTTGTTCTTATATCAGTGGGAAGTCCACAAAAACCCCATTTCAGGACTTTTATACAACTCTTGTTGTATAATATACTCTAAGTAATAGCTAAGGCTGACTTCTCCATATGCTCAGTTATTTAAAAACTTAAATGCATTTAATGAAATAAACTATTATTGTGGTGGTAATACACAACTGCTTACTTTTTTGGGTGGAAGGGGCAGGTACCAGGGATTGAACTTGGGCACTCAACCACTGAGCCATATCCCCAGCCCTATTTTGTATTTTATTTAGAAACGGGGTCTCACTGAGTTGCTTAGCATCTTGCTTTTGCTGAAGCTGGCTTTGAACTCAGCCTCTTGAGCCGCTGGGATGACAGGCATGTGCCACCACACCCGGTACAACAGCTGCTTACTTTTTATGGAATAGTTACAGCTGAGTCATGGCAGCTGGCAAACATTTTGCCTGTATAATCTTTACTATCTGTTATAATGGACCTTCTGTTAAAAAAAAAAAAAAACTGAAATAAAATAAAAAGCTGGCAAACAAAATGTTTGTATCCATTGATTCATATTGATGATAGAGATCTTTGTGAGCTCTGACCTTTAATCTCTGGGAGAAATTTTTAAAAAATCTGGAAATTTAGAGATTTTTTTTTTTTTTAAAAAAAACCTAAAACCAAAGATGGTGGTACCTAAATTTTGGTATCTTTATTTCATATGGTTTCAATAATAGAGCTAATTGTTGTGTGTTCCTAATGAAAATTTAAAACAAAAACAAAACAAACAAAAGAAACTAGCACAGATTTTCCATGATGAAAGAGCAATGATGGGGTTGTGGCTCAGAAACAGAGCACTCATTTGGCACGCGTGAGGCACTGGGTTCGATCCTCAGCACCACATAAAAATAAAAATAAAAATAAAGATATTGTGTATCTAGATATTGTGTATATTGTATAACTAGAAAATAAATATTTTTAAAAAGAAAGAAAGAGCAATGATGGCTATTTGATGACTATTCTCTTTTCATAGTGCAGGGGTTAGGGAGGAGGGGGAATGGGACTGAATACATTCTGTGTGCCACAAAATGTTAAATTCAACATTTTAAAAATATCTTGAACATTTTGAACCCAAACGGTTTGAAACTTTTAAATTGAGTACAACATATATACATAATTTCCATACATTTTAAAATGAGTTACTAACATAAAACTTAGAATTTTTTTTTTCCAAATTAAAATGTGCTAGTCAGACCTGAGATAGCCTGCAGAGGGCAACCAAGCTTCATCATTGCAAAAATGCATCAAAATTTCACACTTTCCCTAACAGAAGCATGGACTTAACTAAAGCTAGTTTGAAAAAAAATAATAGTAATAGCTAATCCTGAAAAAAACACCATCACAGGAAGTCTGAGTAGTTCTGTATATATGAAGTGTGTATAAAGAGACCACCTGTAATTTGATGCATTAGCAAATCAAGGGTCCTTGAATCTAAACGGACTTGGCCAAAGCTTCTACATCAAACAAACTTGACATCAGTTAGTGCAGGTCCAATTTCTCTGCTTGCTGAAGCCTACTTATCCCAAGCACCTTGTTTCAGTAAACAGAGTTCAGTTATTGAAGTTCAGACGGCTAACATTCAAAGGCAGCTCTTCAATTGGTTGAAATATTACCTTTTAAACAGAATTTCACCTGAAGAATGGAGTAAGTAGTATTTTCCACAAGTCTTACAGTTGTTTCAGAATTAAACAATATATGAATCCAGTGGTCTGCAATGCAAGTTAATTTTAAACCTTTTATATATTTTGTCCCTATTTTCTTCTCCTTTATCTTGAGAAAGAGAAAAATAGAATCCAACAGTTATTCATTTCAGTGTTCTAGTAATATATTACTCTCTTATTACTTGTCTCCAAGTATATTTTTAAAAATCTTAAAGAAGTAGCAAAAAATTGAAATAATATTTCTTCATCCTCCAGACATGAATACATCTAGTAAATATTGTTGGAGTTATTAGCCCTTGACTGGTAATTAGCCTTTAATGGCAAGAACTGAGGTAGTATTTATAATTAGGAAATATATCCAATTAGCTCTTACCTTGTACCAATCGGTATTATTTCACTTATTTCATCTTTTATTAAAGCTACATCCATCAAAGAACAGTAGTTGAGTTGATCTTGTAATCATCATTTTCATGCTTCCTAATATATATTTAACCTATAGACAATTTCCTTTTATTCATTTTATACATTTTCCCAAGTATTGCTTCTCTGCTACTCTGTTAGATGATGCCCTTATTAGATAAATTTCTTACTGGTTTACTTAATTTTAGTCACTAAGATGATTCTAATTTCCTTCATCTTGACTAAACTTTAGATTGGCTTATTTCTTACTCTATCCCTCTTCTCCCTGTAGGTAAAGTATTTAATTTTGAAAAAATTTAATTGTAGCCAGTATGGTGGCACATGCCTGTAATCCCAGTGGCTTGGGAGGCTAAGGCAGGAGTATTGTGAGTTCAAAGCCAGCCTCAGGAAAAGCGAGGTGCTAAGCAACTCAGTGAGACCCTGTCTCTAAATAAAATACAAAAAAAGGGCTGGGGATGTGGCTCAGTGGTCGAGTGACCCTGAGTTCAATCCCTGGTACACACCCCCTAAAAAAGAAAACTTGCAATTGTATATTTCTTTTCTGCCCCTTTGAGATGTAAACCTCCTCCTAGCCTCTTATGTCTTATAACCATGGAATATCTTTCCCAATGACCCGAGAGCCATTTCTTTGAGATGTAATCTTCAAGAATAGTATGCCAATTTTCCATTTTCTGTGGGAAGATAGGACCCAACTTAGATAAGTGCCAATTAGCAAAGAGAGATGGCTTAATCACATTGAGGAAAATACTCTGAACATTCTCTGGTTCTCTCCCATTGGCTTTCTCTGGCACTGAAAATCCCTCCAAACTTTTATCTCAGAAGAGTTTAGTTCAATTTCTTTCATTTTGCAATTGTCTTGCCTCCTGTTGCAACAATCTTGAATAAAGTCCACTTTGTGTAATTTTTCTTTGACATCACTCCTTCGTAAACTCTAAACTGCCTAGTGTATGTAGATTAATCTTTCTAAACTTTTGAATCTATGTCCTCCACCATGGTGTTACATGAAGCCCACATTCAAACTCCCCCATCATCTTACATCATGCAAATTTTTTTGGGGGGCTGGGGTTATAGCTCAGTGGTAGAGTGCTTCCCTGGGATGTGTGAGGCACTGGGTTCAATACTCAGCACTGCATATAAATAAATAAAAATAAAAGTTCCATTGACAACTAAAATAAATAAGTAATAAAAACTCACATACCACCAATTCATTCATTAAATTATGGAGACTTGGTTGGTGCACGCCTGTAATTCTAGTGGCTTGGAAGGTTGAGGCAGGAGGACCACAAGTTCAAAGTCAGCCTCAGAAACTTAGTGAGGTCCTAAGCAACTCAGCAAGACCCTGCCTCTAAATAAAATATTTTTCAAAATTCTTTCTCAAAATTCCACTTCCTATATTCTCAAAACTCCACTTCCTATATTCATTCCTCCAATAAACTTACACATTAATATATCCCTAAAATGAGACCTTTTTTTCCTATAATGTTTAAAAAATGTTGACATTTTATTTTTATCTGCTAATAGATAAAAAAATAAAACAAATCACTTCACGTCTTAGGATGAATAAGAAATTTTATACAGGAAACTGGTAACATCTATGATGTAACTACCGAGAATTTAGGAAAAAGACTAATGAGAAAATTGAATGATTAGCAGTTACAGAAATCTGTTTCTTCCCATACTGGAAAGACAAAGTCAAGGAGAATGCTGTAAAGGAGTGTAGGACCAGATTATCTGATGAGTGCTGGAACATACCAGCTCTGTCTCCCTGGAGCCACAAAGTTTTTACATTGTAGCTGCTTGAAGAGCTACCCAAAGGAGAGAAAGAATGGGGGAAAACCTCTTGGCTTTTAAACCTGCCATATTCAATCATTGTCTCTCATCTACTGGATCTGATGAAAAGTAAGATGCCTGTATGAGTCTACTATATGAAACAAAATCAAGACAGGAAAGTACAATAGATGAATCCAAGGAAAAGCAAGCCAGAACTAATACATTTGCTTGAGTGTTACAATAGCCTTTTTTAAAAAAGTATTTTTTTTAGTTTTAGACGGGCACAATACATTTATTTATTTCTATGTGGTGCTGAGGATTGAACTCAGTGCCTCACAAGTGCCAGGCAAGCACTCTACCACTGACTCACAATCCCAAACTATGTTTTCCTCGTTTATTTTCTTTGTAGTCTTAACCAATTGCTTTATTCCCTAAGCTCAAATTTCCTCATCTTTCAAGTAGGTATAAGAATAGTACCTAGCTCAATGGATTGTTTTGTAGATTGAGTGAAATAAAAAGGTAAAGTACTTATTATATAGAGTATGCTTCAACAATTAAAACTAGCATCACAATTGCTTTTGTGTTAATATTATTAAAATTGTTGTTATTATCACCTATGCCAAATAGAATCCTATTTCAAAATCCAGTTTAAATGTCATCAGCTTCATTCAAATTTCTCTAATCATTTTTGCCAAAAGTGATTTGTTCCTTCTCTAAATTTTTATACTATGTATTAGTTGATTTGTTTATTTGGCATCTATCTTTGGGTTTATTTAACTATATTTTTTTCTCATAACTAGATTATAAAGTTCTAAAACCTAAGGAATATTGTTTGTGTATTTGCATATCTTCTATATGAAGTAGTATTATGCATTATCTAGACAATGTACATTATGAAAATATGTTGATTGATGAAATTAATCACTAAGTCTATGATAACTATACTGCTATAAGGATAAAGTTCATAAATCAAACCATGATTGGAATAAGCTATAAAATTCTAGGTGTTATACTATTTAGAATTTATGAATTTTCATATTTTTCTTGATTAAATAGATCCTGTGAAAATAATTTGGACAGTTTTAACTTAAAGAGATTAATAAATGGCTTGTCACTTGTTGCATTTTTATACATGTTCAGAATTGTCTCTAGAATATTCAATATCCTGGCATGTGTAGCTATGGGAGGCTGGTTAGCTGAATACAGACACCTTCTATTCCTGATATACCTATACTTGGAAGCAAAAGATGATTATAGTAACAATAATGCTATGCATTTTTATAGTACCCTATCATTATTTCAGAAAGCTCAACTTTTCTCATATAGTATATAATGTAGGAAAGGAATTTATATTATATATGCAATCCCTAAGGGCATTTTTATCACTTTAAATTTTACCAACTTTATTATTCATGGTAGAGTGAATAGAAACCTGTGTGAGGGCATGGCCCTGAGATTGGTTTCTAGTAAGACACAGACAAGTATTAGGAAAGATGACAGTATACTTCATGAATGAAGAAATAGGGAATCTAAAATAGGGTTGTTACAAGAGGAAAAACCAAGACAGAGAAGAGGGAGATCACATTTTAGGAAAGGGAGACTGGAGTGAGAGTAGTATGGAGGCAAGTTTCCCTTTCTTCTCACATCTTCTTTTCTTTGGCTATTCCTTCCATGTTGCTTTTTTTTAAGAATTGGTGCATAATAATTATGAAATAGTGGATTCATTATGACATATTTATACAGATACATACATAATTTAATCAATTTTACTACTGGTTATTGAACCCAGGGTTGCTTAACCACTAGCCACATCCCCCACCCTTTTTATATTTTATTTAGAGACAGGACCTTGTGGGGCCTCACTAATTTGCTGAGCTGGCTTTGAAATTGAGATCCTCCTGCCTCAACCTTCTGAACTCCTGGCATTACAGGGGTTCTCCACCGTGTGTGGCCTGGCTTTTTTAAAAAACCTCATTGCCCTAGGGGTAGAGATTTTTAGTTGGGATATGCTAATCGTAGCTCCAAAGATAGTACAGGTCTACTAGAATTCACTTCCCTCCTTAATTTATAACACTCTTAGCCTCTCTATACCTCCACCTATCAGTCAATAAAACAAAACCAAGAACAACAAACCCAAAATTAGATTGACAGTGGAAAGGCAGGCAAGGGACTGCTGGTGAATACTGAGGAGGAAGCACTCAGTGGAAGAGACAGTTGGTGGCCCAAAAGCCAGATTGGTGGGGGAGGGCGGGGAAGATGAGTTCCTGTGACTACTCAAATACATTAAAGATATGTGGTTGGAGAGAGTTGAAAGGTAGGGATGGATTTACTTCTTGATGTCTTTATTTGTTGTCTGAAAGTTCTCATGAAGATATCATTATGACAAAATAAAAATTGAAAATGCAAGCGCGTAGGATTCTCAGCAGCTAAATTCAGTAGCATGTGTTCAATCTTCACAGTTAAGTTTTTATCATGTAAATTCTGGAAATGCATTGCCCTGCTCTTGTAATTTTCCTAGACTTTTAAAATGAATGTAACATCAGTCTAGACTTAACCAAGCTGTCATTCCTGATTCTGGAATCCAATTCTTTAATTCTTATTCTAACTAGTACCCTGGTCCTCATTTTTCTAAGTTAAGTAAAGAAATCTCAGTTTAGTTTCTTTTAAAATAATAAAAATAGGTTCACTATAGGCAAGGAAAAGATATAAAATCTTATGCATATATATATGTTTATATGTATATACAGAATATAGATTATAGAGATAATTTTCTTACAATTACACCCAAATAAAACTCAATGGACAGTGAGTCTGCCGAAGAGTAAATCAGTATTCTAGTCATTGCTTTGAGGATACAGTGGAATTGAGCTGTAATAGTGTTTCTTCCCCACCATTCATACCTTGGGTTCATGGTGTAAAGCTCAAACAATAATAAAGTACTTTTATCAAAGCTGCATGAAGGAGAGCAAAAGGACTTTTGTTATAAAGATTCTCTATACTATAGTGTAATTTGAACAGATGGCAAGGATCAGGTTTACCAAGTCTCCTTTCCTTTGATTTCTCCTGTTTCATCCCTGTAAAAGGAACCAATCTTCAACCATATCCAGTAATGGTAAGTGATTTAAAGGTGTAGGTCACAGAGAGACTCACTTTATCCTACACAGTAAAACAATTTCTTTAACTGAATCTCAAACTTCACCAGAGTTACTTGCCCTTAAATTTTGTAAGCACTATATGTCAGGCACTGTGCTTAGTGTTTTCCAAATAGTTTTAATGAGACCCTTACAATAAACATGTGAAGTATGTTTAGGTAGTCTCATTTTACAGATGTGGCAATTAAAATGCAGATTTAGAAAGTGGTATAGCTGGAATTTAATCACCTTCATGTTCATTTAAACCTCCTGCTTATGTTCCTAATTTTTATTTATTTATTTATTTATTTATTTATTTTTTATTGGTTGTTCAAAACATTACAAAGCTCTTGACATATCATATTTCATACATTAGATACAAGTGGGTTATGAACTCCCATTTTTACCCCAAATACAGATTGCAGAATCACATCGGTTACACATCCACATTTTTACATACTGCCATATTAGTAACTGTTGTATTCTGCTGCCTTTCCTATCCTCTACTATTCCCCTCCCCTCCCCTCCCATCTTCTCTCTCTACCCCATCTACTGTAATTCATTTCTCTCCTTGTTTATTTTCCCCATTCCCCTCTCAACCTCTTATATGTAATTTTGTATAACAATGAGGGTCTCCTTCCATTTCCATGCAATTTCCCTTTTCTCTCCCTTTCCCTCCCACCTCATGTATCTGTTTAATGTTAATCTTTTCCTCCTGCTCTTCCTCCCTGCTCTGATCTTAGTTGCTCTCATTATATCAAAGAAGACATTTGGGATACCACCATGGCAGAGAACTGAAATGTTCCTAAAGTTTTTAACCAGAACCTGCCCCATATTATAAGGCTATTGAGCCAAAGTCCAACGCAATATTAAATCTGGCAGATTTTAAATTACACTTTTTAATACCATAACACACACACACACACACACACACTCAACAGTACAAAATGCCAAAATGCCTATCATATAGTGATAGTGTTTAAGGGAACAATACAACCATGATATATAAGTAAAATGGAAGGAAGACTAGTGTGTTAAACATTTCACCTACAAGACTGAATTGTGCTAAGAGAAGCCCTCTTTGGAGCACCAAGCCATTATGTTGTAGAATTTTTAAACAGGGCTGTCACTACCCATAGGCTCAACCATGGAAATGTTACACCAGTTGACAGAGATAAGAACAGAGGTTACGAGAACTAGCCAAAAATTGGGATATAGGAGAAATCAAAATACTGCCAGGATGGAGAAAAACCACAGAACGGAAATTAATAGAAAGAAACAAGAGTTTCTGGGTGCAGTGGCACCCACCTGTAATCCCAGTGTTGTGGGAGGCTGAGACAGGAGGATCATGAGTTCAAATTCAAAGCCAATCTTAGCAACTTAGCAAGACCTTGAGCAACTCAGTCTATAAGTAAAATATAAAAAGGGCTGGGGATGTGGTTGAATGATTATGCACCCCTGGGTTCAATCCCCAGCACCAAATAAAATAAAATAATAGGCTCCGATAGTTTCTTGTATCATCTCTAATTCTTTTGCTGAATTATGGCAAAATTTGGGGGTACAGATAGCAAAGTCATTATCAGATCGATTATGCAAATGGTGATAAAATATATTGAAGGCAAAATAAGAGGGCAAAGCATCTGGGCTCATGACACTCATTTCTTGGATTGAAACCAGTAACTTGTCTCTGCATTTGCAGGAGGGCTAAGTAGTGAGAATGTGTCAGACAGAGAGTTATATTTGGTCCTCTGTACAGATGGACTCCCCTTGTTTGTGGTTTATTAGCTGTCATTTTGCCTCTTTTTCAAATACTTCTGTACTTTATGTGATTCTTATCTGAGGCTGATGGTGGGAGTAGAAAAATATTTATGGAGGTAGTGGAGTCTTTGGATTATGTTGCAACTCTGGTATTATATAACAAGTGGCATTATGTGTGTGGAATTATCGAGAGAGTTTATAAATCATTGTCACTGTGTTAAAGTGGAAATTCTAGTTTTCCTAATTTTAGTAAGTATAACATGCATTTGATGGATTTTCATGTTAACTTGTAGAGATGAGCATTGAAGAAAATCACAGGTAGTTAAAATTACCTTTGAAAATTCCTTAAATAATACATAAAGTATTCATGATTTTGTGTTTGCAACATTGAATAGCAGTTCCAATGCCAGAGCAAGAGAAATGCTGAAGAAGACCAAAGAACATAGCTAGCCATGAAATGTTTACAATCAGAGGTCTTGGTATCCAACCATTTTGGACTTTCCAAAATTATCAAATTGAGTTGTGAATGAGATTGAGTGGAAAATTAAAAAGTGTTTCTGCTTTCACCTAAGTTTTATTCTTATGCTGAAGCCTCTATATACTTAAGTTAAATTACTAGATTCTTTTGTTTGAGAATTAAATGTAAGTATGAACACTCAAAAGTCTGACACACAATTTCTTCTGAAATATATTTTGTGTATTTGAATCTAAACCTTCCTTGATCAGATACAACATAGTCCATTATTTGAAAAATTGAAGAGTATATCCACTCATCTCCTGTATTCCAAGATATTTGTATTATTATTCAGAATAAAGACTTCTGACCCTCAAGCCTTTGATTATTGATCTTATGATCCTATATAGAGCAGCTTTTAATAATGTGGATCCATCATAAAATGAAGTAAATTTTCAACATCTACTTCAAAATGGTCTTTCTGGCTATTGAGGTGTAGAAGTCAGAGAAGGGAGAACTGAAAATATGGAGTCATCTACATAGAAGAGATAATTAAATGCATGAAAATTCATGAGGTTTATACACGTGAAAGAGTTGAATATAGAGTTAATTACAGTATTCGGGGGCTGTATGAGAAGAAAGAAATATTAAGTAAACCAAAAATATAATACCATAACAATTAAATGTTAAATAAACCAAGGAGAGAAAATATTTTTAAATGCGTGTGAGTAATTATAATGTTCACCTGATAATTCTGGCTATTTATATTCTAAGCACATGGGAGATTTTATTTCTCAGATTATTTAAAGTTTGTTGGGCCATGTAATATTGGCGTATAATATGTGAATGAATTCGATATATGTGAATTCTATGCTGAAATAATTAATAACTAATGCAAGATATTTTGGAGTTCTTTTTCCCATTGGTTTACTAAGTGGTAATATTTAAAATTGTGGATGTTTCTCTATCTTGGATGTTTGAGTGTTGATAATAAGTAATCCTACTTCCCCAGTTCCCAACTAACCTGTAATGGTCTTATTTCATAAAAGAGAAGTACATGGGACATTTTATGACAGTGAAGTTTTGTAGTTAGTGGCAAGATTGATACAGTTTAGCTTATTTTCTATAGTAGCATATTGTAACTAAATCTCACTGATCAAAGGGTCAATAATGACACATTTAACCAAAACACAATGTAGGTGAAGAACGAGAATAGGACATTGGAGATATATATTCCACAGGGAGAAAGAATGAGAGAACTGTATTTAGCACATTTTTCTCATAGGAAAAAAAGAAACAAAGAAAAAACCTGGTTGTTATGGAGGAAATGACTCTTGAAGTAGTTCTTGGACTTCCATCTGAAATGTTTGAACATAAAGAAAGGTGAAGTGTTAAGACAGAATTAAAGAAAGGAGCAGATGCAGTTAAAATTCCCATCTTTTTTTTTTTCTTTTTCCAAAGGACGAGACCAGTACATACTTGAAAGCTAAGACAAACTATCATTAAGGGGAGAGAGGGGGGGGGGAGGAGAGAGAGAGAGAGAGACGGGAGAATGTGACAAAGTTCTAAGGATTTAGGATTGGATAGGACAATGCAGAGATGGGTTATTAGGTGTACTTAGGAGCAGGGACACTCCTTTCTTTGAAAATGGTGGGAAAATGAGAGGTGTAGAAGCAAGAATGTGTTCAATATTAGCATTAAAATATATTTCACATTTTATGATAGAGCATCTTAAATTTGAATACTTTAAAGTCCATGACATAAATGATAATTGAAATAATTATTCTGGCACAATTCAAACTGTGGACATTACCCCTTCCCTGCTCAATGTGCTCAGAGCCTCCCACACAGCACTTCTCAACTTTTGAGGATGTTTTGCAGAGCAATTTTCAAAGTGTTCCTCATATCCTGAGGTTTTTTGTTATTGTTGTTGTTGTTGTTGTGCTGGGGATCTAAACCAGGGCCTTGTGCATGCAAGGCAAGCACTCTTCCAACTGAGCTTTATCCGGAACCCATAACCTGAGTTTTAAAACTCACAAAATTATGTGCAAATCAGCTAAAAACTTTGAAAATTTGCCAGTAGTGCCCAGTTTACTTAACCAACATATTTTTACTATGAGAGGAAGAATATGTGGGTGCAAAATTATACAGGATAAGCCTTTAGTCTATCTAACTTCTTGATATGGAAATGAGTCCACTGTGTCACTCAGAAATTATATGTAAGTGGCGAGATCGATCTAAACCAGTGGTTCTCAAATCTTGGCAAGTATCATAATAACCTGGCAAGCTTGTTAAGAATAGCAGTTATTGGGAACCACATTGAACTTTATTGACTCAAAACACTGAAATGGGGATCCTGACCTATTTTTTCATTTGGTAAGATCAGCAGATGACTTGATGTATTTCAATGTTATTAACTTACTGACCAGAACATTTCCCATTAATTTGATATTTCTTTAATTCCTCTAATTCAGTGGGAGGGCAGCCAACTGGTTGTGAATAGTAGACTGTACTACTTAGAAGCAAACAAAGCCAGGAATGTAGACCAGGGATACTTAAAATCTGAAAAAGATCTTGGAGTGTGATTTATTAAATCTTCATTTTATTGATGTGGGCACTGTGGATCAAATTGTCTATGAATACTTCTTAAGGTCACAAAGTGTTGTAAAGGGCTTGAGATAGGGATTTAGGATAAAGAAAGAGATAGCAAATGTCCATGAGCCACTGAGGTGTAGTAAACACTGGGCAACACTTACAACTCTTTAGCAAAGTGCCCTTGGCTCTAAATTATGTGGCTCGATTTTGGCTCCATAATCCAGTCTGGCTCTTAAATACTGTCCCTCTATAAATATTGGACTTCCAAACCAAGGAGGGGCTTCTCACTCTTGAGATAGTCCACATTCTCCCTTGAATGTGTATCTACTTCCTAAATATACCTCTGTCTATACCTTTATTTGGCACAGGCTGAAATTTTTTTCCTGTACATAGGCCAAGAAACTTGCTGGTCCCAAGTTGAATTCTCCTTCCCTCTGGCAGCTCCTTGGACTCTTCTCCAGAGATATCTCTTTTCCCATGACAGGCTGACAACCAAATGTAGGATTTTAACTTGAACTTTCAGCTCCATGTTTAACATTAATCACATCCTATGGCTTTCTAAGGATTCTACTGTAGTCCCAGAAAACATTATTTGTTGTGGTTTTAGACACCCTACTTTTCTCTAAAGTGTTCCATTTCACAAGGGGAAAGGAAAGCTGGCTATGCTTTGTAGGTTAACTTCCTGGATTTTATATCTTTTTTGGAAGAGCAGGTGACACATGTACATGGAATGATTGGAAACACTACTCTCCTCAAAATGCATATTTGTTGTCTGTCCTCCCCTCCCATCCCACACTCTATATACAGAAGGTTTCCTAATTTCCTCCAGAAGATATTGATTTGAGCGTTCAAGAAATTTCTTTCAACTATGGTTCTTTTAAAAAAAATCAGAATATTGCAGGGAACGGGCTCATTATCTAAACAATAGCTTCAGGAAATAAATGGGGTTTGATTGTTTCTTTCTGTGATTGGAAGACTTTAGGAAAAAAATAACTGCTAGAGACCTTATGTTTAAGGTACAGAAAATATTTTGATACTATGATGTACAAAAGGTAAAGAGTAGAGGGAGAGGAAACAAATGATAAGCAAGTTTTTGGACTGTTTTCCCTTGAATTGATCTAAGATATACTTGCCAGACAATATTGAAGTTAAGGAGATGGGGTACTTACTCATTGGTTGCTTTCTGCCATTTTCACGATCAAATAGAAAGTTAACTTTAAGTAATATGTTTATAAATCACCCTCATATATTACATTTCCTCTATTTGAAATATTTAGCATGATTTCCTTCCTTCCTTCTTACCCCCAGTACTTCTATGACAATCCTAACAGGATGCATTACAAACTTTGGTAAAGAAAAAACAAATGTTTTTGCTATTATTCCTGTCTGATTCATTGATTTTTGCAGTGAAGTATTTAATTCATTAAGGTTTTGTTTTAAAATTTTCATGGCCTATTATTCTATGAACAAAATTAAAATACAACCTATAGATCAGAAGAACAAAATTAGTTAATAAAGCATATACCTTAAAAAATACTGGCTGACAAATTATATGAGCAAGTGTTTCAATGGAAAAATAAACAGCAATGTACAATAATATGAAATTAAATTGAGTTACACAATCAATTTGGGGAATTGACATTAAAACATCAACATACTAATGTTTAATTTTCCATTCCAGTGACAAAAATTGAAAAGAATGACAACACAAAGTCTTGGCAAAGATGTGGAAAAATATACATTTCTCATGAACTGTTTGAGGTCATGTAAATCAGATAAGCATCTTTCAAGGGGGATTAACATCATGTAGAGCAATTGTTTGTAAAATCTTTGTTCCAGAAATGCTATTTTTAGGATTGCTAAAAAAAAAAAAAAATCCCTACATATGTTCAAACCTAAACAGTTAAGTTCACTGTGACATTGTTTTTAATAGAAAAGAATAAAATGTAACACAAATACTCATAAGAAGAATTAACTAAAATTTAGGACACATCAATTTTATAGAGTACTAAGCAAATGTTTAAAAGAATGAAAATTTTATATGCTAGCATAAAGCTCTAAGACTCATATAAAGTTGATAGATTTATATTGGGTCAATTATATTATTGTATGCCATATGTTATAAGAAAATGCATAGATAATATGTTTAGAGTCATAACATAGTGAATTCTGTCATGTATTACTCAGGAGCTTGCTCAGAACCGAAGGATTTCCCCCTACTTCCCAATTTCTAGGTGGATTGCCTACTGATGGCTGACAACTGTTAGCTTTTTTTGAAAGTTGCCTTTAGAAAGATAGTCCTGATTTTGTCAAGATAACAGGCCTTAAGCATAATGACTAGGATTGATAGGCTCAGTCCCCTTAGTGCATGAAGCACAATTTCAGAGATTCCTCCTACATTTCTCCATAAGCTCCATCAAAGCCTTGACTGAGATTGACAAATCCTATAACGTTTCTTTCCTTTCACAATTGTTAATGAAAAACCTCTTACACAGTAATCTCTTTTTAAGGGTCCGCTTCACAGAGAATCCAACTTATAAACTTAAAATTTATTAATAATATTCACCTGTATTGAGGTAATTTGAGGTGAGAGAGGAATTTTGTTATTTTATTCACATCTGACTTTTAGCTCTTAGGTATTCAATAAGAGGTATTTCATGCATTTTTTTTCAAATTGAAAATATAAATGAGTAAATGAAGTCTATTTCATTCACTGAAGATTTGAAGTACAAACTCTTTACCTTATATTTTTGCCCTGAGTTTGGAAGTTCAGAGCTTCTTTGAGATTTTTGTCGGCTTTCAAGACTTTACATTCCCAACAGTAACTTTCTGCTCACTTAGGGATTTAATCCTTGCTTGTTCCCTGATCACTTCTGACTCTTTCCACTCATATTAGCCTTCATTTCACCTTCAGCAGACTCCTGTCCTCAAAGCAGAATCTACACAAGACTATGTGGAAAAGACTTTGTGACAATGGAGTGTACAAATTAGCATGGGATAGAAATTCACTTATAATTAAGAGTGAGACATCATTGCTCTCTATGTTCTCTATTTCTGCTGCCTGACAAACCTCAATGGCCGTTTTTCTCCCTTTCACCTACTCTCTTCTGTTTCTTCTAAATAAAGCTTCCCAAATCCTCTGATTTTAATTAGGGCAGAATAGAGTCTAAACCCAATTACTTGATCTTAAAGAAATCTAGCTCTCAACCTCTACCCTGACTAGTTTGCTTTGGGCTACATTTACATAAGAAGGAAGGTAGTTAAGGTGTTCATTGAACAAAAGGTCAATTGCCTCATGAGTCTTAATGATACAGATAACTCTCATAAATATTGAAATTTTAATTCCCTTCTACTTAGACCAAGATTTTTAACAGTGTGATATAAATTATATAAGAGCACATTACTTTTTTTTTTTTTTACAAATTTGTTAAGTGAAGTTGATACATTTCTTTCTGTCCTTTGACTTGAATTCAATAAATGTGTTTTCACACAAGTATAAAGATTTGATTGAAGAGGACGACCTCTGGTCTATATATTCCCAAACTATAGCTCTGTTCTTAACTTTTCTGAAAGGGCTACTGAACAAGGATGTCCCATGTATAGCTACCACAGCCTTGTTGCTTAAACTACGAAGCCAACTTCTCCTCATTGAAATAAGTCTTATTCAGTGAATTTCAGGGTTGCCATTTAATTAAAACATCCTTAATTTTTCCATATTGTTCCTAGGAATTCCATTCCCTACACATCCTAATTATGTTCAAAACCTCTACCAAAATAAATTGCATATAGTACGATAGAACGGGAATAAAAAATATGGTAAAAAAAAAATAGGAGAGGATAGGTTTTGCTAATATAAGCACACCAAAATCTTAATGACTAGCAAGAAAGATTTGATTTCTCATTCCATCATCTGGAGTGTGGCTAGTTCCTGTGGCAGTAGAAGGGAAAGTGGTAAATTGTTGAATGCTAAAGGCTTTGAGTCAGAAGTGTTATATGTCATTTACGTTCATATTCCACTAACCAAAGTAAATTGTATGAGTAAGCTGAATTTATCAGTGTAGTATGGTATATCCTACTGTGGTTCTGAAGAGAGGAAGATTAGAATTTTTATTACTTATTCTAATAACTTTCTGTAAGGGTAAAGAGCTGGGGTATGTGAGGAGAATGGGCTGCAATTTAAATTAAGAGAGCAAGGATAGGTCTTATGGAGAAAATATTATTTGATCAAAGACATAACTTTGAGGTTAAAGGTGTTGGTCATGGGCTACAATTGGGAGAGGACATGCCCTAGTTGCTTTTTACATTATTTTTCAGATATAGGAAACAGCCAATGTAAATTCACCAGTCAGTTGCATGTCCAATGTGACTGGAGTGGAGTGAGCAAGATGGAGAGTGGAGGGAGATCAGATCAGAGAGAAAAAGAATAAGTAATAATATCTAGCTTGGGACCTATAGGTTATATAATAAGGCTTCTGGTACATACTCCAAGTTAAGTGGATTTGTCCTAAAGTATGGGCACTGTCACCCCTTAGGTCTTTTCCACTCTTGTTATGAAAGTATTGTCCCCTTTCCTTTTCCTTGATCACTCTGAAAAATCACTTTCCATCATCAACTCACAATCTCCAAGTTTGTTAGGGACTTCTCTGCCACTGAGTGCAAAAGCATCTCTGCTCTGCTAGTACACTGCACACACCATCCCCATTGCTTAATCAAGGGCACCCTCCTCTCTTTTTCTTTTTGCCAAGTTTTTTACATCATTATTTCCCCACACTTTTCAAAGTCTTTGGCTCAGTGATGCTGCCCCAAAATATCAGTTATGTTTCAACAGACCCTAGGGCATTTTCATATTTTTCTGTACTGCTTTTCTTTGTTTTCCCAATGGGGACATGGTTCATATCACTGAAAGATATGTAGGAGCTATGGCATTACAAGGATTCTGCAATCTCCTTTATTGGTGTGGGAAACAGTGTAATGGATGCCAGTTGTGTTCAGAGTAAAAAAAAAAAAAAAAAAAAAGGCTTGCTCAACATAGAAAAGTCCCTTCTCTGAGGCAAGAGACCCTACTTAATGTTCCCAGAGTCTTTTCATTGCCAGACCTGAAGCAAAGAACTTCAAATAAAAGCAGAAAGCTTTCTCAAGTGCTCTCAGGAGATAACATCAAATAATAAATCTAAGCACAGTTTCTGGAGGTAGAGAATATCTAGGTTCAAATCCTGGCTCTAGTACTTACTAGATTTGTGATTTTGGATTGTTTCTTCAGTTTCGTTACCTTTTTAAAATAAATAGTATCTATCTCTTATGTAGTACTCTCTGGCACATAGTAAATGCTCCATAAAGATAAGTTTGTTTGTTTGTTTTTTTTATTATTCATCCTGGTTGGAAGTCAGAGCTCATGCGCAGGCCCTAGGCTATCTCTGATTTAATGGAATGATCTGAAACCTTCTGGGCTCCCTATGGTAATAAACTATTTTTGCTTTTCCCAGATTTATTTTATTCTGCCATTCCTCAGGGAAGAACCCCATAATAAATTGAGTGGCAGGTGTAGATTTCTTGGCAACATCAGTGTTCCGCTTAGGTTTGCTCACCAAAGCCTGAATGAAATGGTTGCTTCTGTCCTGTCTCCAAGATATTAGCCAGTGAGGTTCCTATTGAATCACAAGGAATGCTCAAGCTGCATTGTGTCCACTGTGAAAGTCAACATTGTTCACCTGTCAATTACAATAGCAGTGAGCAGCCCTCCTTTATATAATGTTAACTGTCAATAAAAGGACAGAGAACCACAAGACAAAGGCTATTATATTTTTATTTTCCCAGAACTCCTGTGGCTGCTTATGTTGGTTCATTTGGGCATTTTGTTTAGAAGCGTGGAAGTCATTCACCTATTGGAGAAGTGAAAATTTCTAAATGATTGAAACAAAAAATTGCTTTTGGAGGGGTTGGGTTTATGGCTCAGCGGTAGAGTGCTCAGCTAGCTCCGTGCAAAGCCTGAGGTTCAATCCTCAGCACCTCATCAAAATAAAATAAAGATATTGTGTTCAACTACAACTAAAAAATACATATTTTAAATAAATTGCTTTTGTAGTTAGAACATATTTTGGCTATATAATTACATCAAAGCCAAAATATGTTCTAACTACAAAAGCAATTTAGTATAATAGAAATATAGCATATGGATCAATACATATTTCCTAAATTAAATGCAAAGAATTCAGTTAATTTTGTTAAGAATTCTCAAATATTTCATGAAACAGACATTTCCTGAGATTGTGAAATTTGGGATGGGAATTATCAGGACACTTTTGTGCTATATGAGACCAGAATGTGCCTCCCCAAAATATGAAGAATTGTTGAGCTGAAAACAATTAAGAAAAGCTCATGCAGGAGAACTCTCGGTCCTCCTCTCTGCCTAAAAGCTGAGTATATATATATATATATATATATATATATATATATATATATCCTGCTGCACTCTCTACCAGGAGAGCAAAGTTTAACCACTGAAGACGGATTTAGGTCCTCATCATCCTTAAGATGATATCTGAGGAATTTATATTAACAGGCTTTACTAAGTGCCCTTTGCTTCCCTGTGTACAGATTCAAAGTCCTTTTCTTTTGTCTTATCACTTTTGTAAACCTTTCCTATTCTTTGTTGAAAATACTGTGTAATCTTCAATTCGAAGCCACTTGTTTGACAACTACTCATTCTCTACATATCCCATGTATACATGAAATATATCTGTTAATAAAACTTCTGTTTGTATTTCCCTTGTTAATTTGTCTTTCTTAACAAAGGTCCATTCCAAATATAAATCTGTGAGAGTAATTATATTTCTCCTATAGTGCTCAAAGCTTCAATGACTTCTTCCTGATGCCTGCCATTTATAGGGTGAATTTTTGATCATGGATTTCAAGGATCTGATTGGTCTTCCTCCACACTACTGTTATAATTCAGCCTCTATTCATCTTTTACACATTTTTTGCACTCTAAATGAAATTGGATAAGTCTAATTTTTGGCAGACATACTCTCTATAGCCTCTTCTAAGTGACAATCATCTAATCCCAATATACATACATATATATATATATATATATATATATATATTTATATATATATATATATAAGTATATATATATATATATATATATATATATATTTATATAATTATTTTCCACATCAAAATGTAACCAATATTCAAAGTCCACCTCAAAAAATATATTATCTTGTTAACCGTGTCTTTCTAGTGATACCTTTGTAATTGATCTTTCTCTACTGAAGTCCAATAGGTTGCTGTCTGTAACTCTTTTATGGTATGCATAGCACTCTTCTTTTGCCTTTATTATACATTTTTCTCTCAGCTACTTGGCTACCTGTGTCTATAAAGGAAACTTCTGGTGCTCTATCCAGATCCCCACCCACCTTTTTTTGTATCAGAGATGAACCCAGTGGTTCGTAACCACTGAGGTACATCCCCAGCCCTTTTTACCTTTTATTTTGAAACAGGGTCTCACTAAATTGTTTAGGGCCTCACTAATTTGACCTGGCTGTCCTGAAACTTGGAATCCTCCTGCCTCCACCTCCCTAGTCGCCTGGATTGCTGGTCTATGTAGGAGGTCCATTTTGTGAAAGTGTTAGGGGTGGGAGTTGGGGGGAATCTCCTTTCCTCACATGCAGCTCCTATAGCTTCTTGGGAAGAATGCTGCTGGAATATTTTTGTTCAGAGGGAAGAAAGTATTTGGTAAATCATTGCCCTCCAGCCCATCCCTTGATTGATGACTAACAGATTTTGGATTACAGAATCACACAGCTTTCTTTCCTGTGGGGAAGTTGTGGTGGACAATTCTGAGGTAAAGTTCCACTCTGGAGCTACTCTGTAATTTTAAACCCTGTCTATGCTGCTAGGATTTGGCTGAGATTAGATTCCTATTGATTTCCTCCCTTTTCCCATTCTGTTTGCCTTGCTCCCCTTCCAGGTTTCCTTGTATAGCACATCCTTAATAAATCACCCATGCAGCAATGTCCATCTCAGGATTTCTTTCTGGGGAACTGAACCTAAAGGATAAGAATCTTATGTTAAATGCTATGTCCTATTCATCTTTTGTACTCCCCAGCATTCCCAATAGAGTGCCCAGTATATAGAGATCTTCAAATGTCAGCAGAATAAATGAATACATTAATAGCAAATTGTTCATTGATATTTCAGAGTGATATCCAAATTGCTACCTTGCAGAGAAGAACAGGAGACTTTTGGCTACTAGCCTCTATCTTTACAACCTTTCCACCAAAGTTATCAGCACTCTGAGAATATGGGTGATTACCATAGAAAAATTATTGTGAGAATATAAGTGTAGTATCAGGAACATATTGTTTACCCACACAATACATTTTCATTGTACACCTATTATTTGTCATGATCTTTTAGAGGGCATTTCCATTAAGATAATTCATTTTGTTGACTTAAAATTCACCCAAGGTGTCACTTGACAGTGATATAGTAACCAATAAAATTGAAGAGCTCACATTAGATTTCTTTGTGATGTTAAGACTTCTCTTCAGTTAATAGTCACTCATTCAATAGGGCTGAGTTATGGAACCAAGATAACAATTTTCTTATTGCTGAATAGTTTAAATACTTATATTCTCAAAAACAGTAACTCCAAATACAAAAGCTCATATGAGAAATGTAAACAAAAATGTTAAGTGAAAGGGCTGGGGTTGTAGCTTAGTGGTAAGAGCATTTGCCTGGCATGTGTGAGGCACTAAGTTCAATTCTCAGCATCACATATAAATAAGTAAATAAAATAAAGGTCCATCAACAACTAAAAAAACTTTTTAAAAAATGTTAAGTGACTCAAGTAGAGACTATAGTTGATGTTCATCAAAGAGAACCTGAAGTCTAGGTAACTTCCCCATGTGGAAGTATGATGGGAATTATATAGGGCTTGGAGAAGAAGGAGGATGAGGCAGGAGACAGTTTTCTTCTTTGTAACATCGTAATCATTTTCTATTTATTGATTCAATCATTTCCTTACAACTGCCAAAACAAGTTATTTCCATAGTTGTTTTTGCAAACATTTTGAGGAAAGAATGAAGTAGTCAAAAAAAAAAAAAAAAGTGAAGAAAAGTGAAAAAAAAAGGGCGAAAGAGTCAAAGGTCAAATTAAGAGAGATTGAGGTCTGGTCACATTGTTTTGACAAACACAATATAATTTTTGAAAAATTTCAAGAGAAATATGAACAATTATCCACCATTTTCCAATACCAAAATATTAGCTAATCTCATAAACTACAAAACCTGATGAAAATCCAAAAATTGGAGTCCATGAGTCTCTTGAATCAGTAACCTTAGAATATAAATCACAGATAACTAGTCACTCTATTACTTTTCTTATTCTCTTCAGTGTAGTCACTATTTACGTTTGGGTTAAATTTCCCTAAATTATCCTGTTATAACAAATTTTGAGTTCCATAATTCCTTTCACATGACTAATCACTTTTGTCTATGATTTATTCTGAGAGTTAACCAAAGTCTATTTTAATTCAACTTTATTGTGAAGATTGAGTTAAGTCTGATGATGAAAAACGGTGTGTGTATGTATGTGTATACATATCTATATACATGTATGCATATCTATATACATACATATATACACATATATATGTAACATGTATATATGTATATATGTATATCTATATATATATGTATATATATGTATGTCTATCTGTACACACATATATACCTTATAGATATACATACATACATATATTCTGAAAATATATTTTAGTATTGTTAGTCTTTAGATTTCAACATTATTGGCTTTTTCCTTTTGTCGTTTGTATGGAGCTAGAAAAAAGTGTATGTACTGTATTCAGAAAACCATAGTGAGGTTTAATCTTGTCTATTTGTATATTTTAACAAATGGTCAAATGAATATTTTGAAATCAGCAAAATAGAAGATTAAAGAAAAATGCAAGTGCAAGATGCAGAGAATGTTGCAAAATAACTATTTTCAAAATGATAAATGCCTGTACATTAAAAAGGATTGATAACTGAATGCCGTCTATTTTATTGTGTTAAATATCAGTTTGAATATATAAAAAGTTTTTAAATAATACTTCAAAGAATATATCTTAGATTACATATGTACAGTATTTAAATGTTAATATGATTCTGAACTAACCATACCATTTTAATGCTTCACATGAAGCATTGTCGGCTAATAACCAGGAGAAAAATAAAAAAATAAAATAAAATATGGTTTAATAATCCGACTCTCTTGTGCATTTTGCAATTTCTCTTCACTTATTTATTTATTAGTGGTATCAATTTTAAATGTAAAGTAGTTAAGATTTCTAAAGTATGGCTTCCTACCTCAGTATACAAGGCTTCATATTTTTCTAAAGTCCTACACTTTCCAAAATTTGTGCCTCATTTTACTAATTTCTTTCTTCTCACCTTTAAGATAGCACTGTTCCAGCAATACTATGTCAGAAACAGAGCACAGCTAATGATATGATCGACTTATTGGCACTGAAGTCTATAATTTAGAAAACGGAAAAATTCTGTTACTTCAACAAAGCTGAAAAACTGGCTCTATTTAGCTCACAGTAAAACTAATTCTTGGAAAATATGCTAAATCTATTTCATTCTTAAGCAAAACCCATAAGGAGATCTGGTAATTTTATTAAAAGACCAATTCAAATACTTGCTTGATTATCACTTGAAAGTAACAGTCCCACTACTTACTTTTCACTTTTAAAGTTCAGTTTATGATTTAAAAAAAATTAGGGTAGGAGAACTGGAAAATGACCAGACTCTACAAAATATAGGAAAGTTACTAGGAATTTAATTTTGGCATCTTGTGGATGTGCACTAGATATAAAAAATATTGACTTTCCTACCATACGTAGGTTTTACTTTTCAAACATGCAATCCACATTTATGTTTAATATTGTCTTTGAGATTTATTTTGGGTGCACTACATTTTATCCATTTTTCTTTTTGAACTCAGTTGTAGAAAAAGGAACATTTCTGTTATTGCTTTACATGTGTATTTCTGATTGACATTAAATTAAGCTTCAGCCTCTTTCTTTTTTCTTTTTTTTTATTTCTTCAATATCTAACTTGAAAAGAAAAATATAAGTACAAGGAGGTTTCAACTCAAATAAATAACACTTGTCAATACATGTAATTATTTTAGGAACACACATCAGAAGTCATATATCATTTTGTTTTTATATTTTCATTTGAAAATTTTAAACAAGTGCTGGGATTGGTAATTCTATGCTAATAGAAATTAGTTTTTTAATTTTTTTTAGCTGCTTAAAGAAATTTAATGGTTTAAAGAAGTTAAGAGCATCTGCATCACTTTGGCTGGAAAATCTGGAACTTCCTATGTTTCTCTGGTATGAAAAACGAATATTCAACTAGGTGGCAGGAAGATACCAAAGTAAACAGATTGTTGGAAAAGTCTTTTGTTCATATTGCTGGAAAACCATTAATGGTCATGATGCTTGACTCTCCAATAACTTGGTAAGCTAATTATTATACCACTACTTTGCTTGGTGTAGAAATGGACATACATCCAGTTCTGATGAATAAGACAAGAAGGAAAATTGGGGGAACTTTAAAAAGGAAACTTGTTCAATTCAAGAAAGAGTCATAGGAAGAGAGAGATTGTCTTCTGGTAGTTATCATGTCCGGATGTAATACTGGGAAATGCTGGATTCACCTTAACAACCATCGGAGGATGAAGCCAAATCATGAAGGGAGCAAAAGAGTCACTGAGAAATGTTACTGCAAATCGTATATAGTCTGCCTACAACCCATTTTAAATTCTGGCACTTCTTGACATAAATACCTCACCAGTTTAATTCAAGTCTTTTTATTTTCCCAGCAAAGAAATATCCAAATAAATTCATTCACTTTCATGTTTTTTGAGAATGCTGTTTATGTGATTATGATACATAAACAGAAGCTTTTACATAAATCTATTTGCAATTTGAATCTGTGATACCATTTTAAGGCAAGTCTTTTTTGGCATAAGGATGTACCAAGGATTGAACTCATGGGTGCTTTACCACTGAGTTACATCCACAACCCCTTTTTATTTTGAGACAGGGTCTCCCTTAGTTGCAGAGGGCCTTAGTTGCTGAGGCTGGCTTTGAACTCATGATCCACCTGCCTTAGACTCCCGAGTTGCTGGGATTACAAGCAAATACCACCATGCCCTGCTTTAGGTAACTCTTGAAAAATTAACAGAATATTTATTTTTTTAGTATTTGATATAATTATAAATTAAGCAAAATATTTTAGTTACTTTTATGTGTCAGCTAATAGTCGAATAATTATGGGCAGAATTCCTTAAGATAAGCTACTAATTTTGAAAGTATTTGTTTTTCTTGGGAAAAGCAGCTTTAGGGCAGTCATTGCTTCCATGGCTTTATTGGAGGATTATTTAGCTTCTCTGGAGAACAAATGGAAATGGGGTTGGGCAAACCAACCATTTATACTATCCATACCCTCCAAAATGACTAAAAATTGGGTGGGAATGTCACGGATGCCAAAAAGAGCTATTTCTCATGAGCAACTGGCTTAATATTCGATATGCATGAGGAAGAAACAAAATTAATGCAACCTGTGTTAATCAGTTTTGCATTTCTGTGACCAAAATACCTGACAAGAACAACTTAGAGGAGAGAACATTTATTTTGGCTCACAGTTTCTGAGATTTAATCCATGGTGTGCAAACTCTATTGCTCTGGGCTTAAGGTAAGGCAGAAAATCATGGTAGAAGTATGTGGTGGAGAGAGAAGCTGCTCAGGATATGACAACTGAGAAGCAGAGAGAGAAGGGAAGGGCCTGCAGGGAAGATGCACCCTTCCATGGCATACCCCCAGTCACCCACCTCTTGCAGTCATGCCCCACCTGCCTAGAATGACCACTCAGTCCATTCAAACTAGGATTAACTGGTTAGGTTCCAGCTTGCACACTACAATCATTTCACCTCTGACCATTCCTACATTAACACAGGAGCTTTATCCAAACCACAACACAATCCTTCCCTGAGTTATGGCTTTCACTGCCTCAGTTGCTGATTTCTTCTATTTGTGGGTATGATGGGAGACTATCTGGGTATCTTTTTTTTCTTTTGTCAAGGAAATATTCCATACTATCTTCTCCCGGTGATCACTACTCATGCATTTAGGCAGATGCATCTGCTGCACATACTACAGGAGCAGTCACTTTCTCTGCTTCTTCTTTGAACACAGTACAGAGGCCGAATTTGCAGTCATTCCAGCTCTGCTCAAAGTAAAGACTCCGAGGTACAAGGGAAGAGACACAGAGTGCATGAATTTCAAGTTTCGATTTTTCACCACTGAAGCTACAGCAGGAAAAGCGATTACCATCTTCTCTGTATTTCAACTTAACCATGGAAGAGTATAAGTGTAAAAGCTTCAAGGAACAACTTACTCAGTGCGACGTTGTAGGACAAGGATGAAAATACAGAATTTCCAAGGATCAGGGACATGATTTTTCTGGAAAAAGCTAGACACAGTGAATTCCTTACATAGTTTATAAATATTCAGAGTACTTCAATTAATTCTAAAAGTTTTTTAGATTGGAATGGATAAAGTTGCCAAGACAGATTATTTTTAAAAAGCCTTAAAATTGTCTTTGCAGAACCACGTCTTACTCCATGGAATATATTAGATTTGAAAAAAAATTTACAGTGTGACAGACAAAACAGGGGCAAGCAATTTTTAGTAATAATTACCCTCAAGACAAATAAAATGAACCCAAAACATTTGTTCAGTTCCCCACTATGAAGTCATTTTTCTCACCCCAGTAGATGTCAAATACCTGGCCAATTGGAGATAGAAAATTATGCCTTTGGTAACCAGAAATCATCTGACTCTCAGAAATGAGATTTTTTAGCATTCCCATTAGGGTTTTGAGGTTGGCTTATTAAGACTAAATGGGCAACTGAACAAGATTACCTGTCCCTGACTGGAAGGAAAATAAAGTAAGATAAAGTGGCTGACCTCTTAATGTACTTTGTAAAATCTCTACCTGAGGATTTAACACCATGGGGAATGTGATCAGTTCATTTTATTGTTTAAGACACATGGTTGATTTACACTTCCACTTGGAAATTTGGTCCAGGAAAGCATTTAGCAAGCGTGTGGAATTAGGAAGATAGTTCAGGGAAAGATGCTCTAAAATATTGTCCTTCTTTATACTCCTCCCAGTCCCACCGACATTTCAAGCCAGCATGTAAAAAGTCTCCAGCCTGCAGAATATGTATGTATAAAGGATGGAGAGGGATGAATCTGATGGCTTGGACCTGACAGGTTATTGGGTGAATTTCTGCATTTGACTCTTGAAGGACTTGTGCCCTAGGATGAGGTCTTTTTTGTGAAATTAGAAACATTAGCAGATGTGACCTGAGGCAAACTATTAACAGGTTTCCTAGCTTCTTCATTTTATCTTTTTCCTTTCTTGAAAACCTGCTTCCCTACAATATACCCAGGAACTTCTTATCCCTCTGGCCTTCGTAACACAGATCAGAACCTGCTATGGAAAAGATCTTAGAATTTTAGTGAACTTGTGCCTTAAGCTTCATTCCTAATTGTGGAATAAATTATCCTATCAAAGGCATTTCAATCTTCACCTAGTAGAAAGGAAAATACTCTTTAATGGAAATTCAGAAATCACAGCATGTAGTCACTAACTCTGCAGCTTTGCTGGGCCACTGTGCTCTATAGGGTTTTCCCTCTAATTTGCTGAGAAGGCTCAAGGGTAAACATGCCACCAAATTTGCATAAGTGTGTGGTCTGAATTCTGTGCTCAACTTCAGTGTGGTTGAGTTAGTTACTTCAGCCTAACATTTCCATTGATCACTTTTGTATGGAGGGCTCCAGTGGATTTTAGCATGACTAAAGCACCATGGTGTATTTTATTGCCAATTCTCTGTGAACCAATCTTAGAGGGTGGGGGTTATGAGGAACTCAGAAAGAATATCAGATTTGTTGAAATAGATCATGGCCACTAAATGTTTACAATATAATTGGAAAGATAAAATGACACACATGAATATAGCAACAGTAAAAATCCGTGAAATAATATAGAGAAAGTATGTTTTATCTTCACAGGAAGGAAAGTCACTATGGGTTGCTATAGTTAGGGGAGCTATTCTGAGAAAAGATGTCGACTATGAAGAGTGTATGACTAGTCATTAGGATTTAGATTGAAGAGGGTGGAGTGGAAACTTTCCAAGTAAGGAGAACAAGACAAAGTTAAAAGCCTATGTGTGCATTAATAGTTGGGCATTATAGAAAGGGCACAGAGGGGGATGCAAAGAGAGGTAAAATTGCATAGACAGGAATAGGAAAAATCATGGATATGTTGGAAGCTACACACAGGAATTTAGCTTAGATGTGGGAGGGAACAATCAGCAGATTCTATGGTAGTGTGAGAGGATAATGAAATAAATTGGCAAAAGCACTTATGTGTCTGGGCCTTTACTGTGTGACCCTCATTAAATTGTATAACCATTTAATCCTCAGTTTCTTCATGTACAAGATACAATGTAGGGTTATGTGAAGATATGAGAATAGGTGAGAAATATACAATATCATTACCTTCTCATAATTACTATAAAAATGTCTACTATTTTATTATTGTTGCTTTAGACAATTAAGGTGGCTATAATTTCAATGATTTCTCCCATTCAAGAACTTGAATGTATTTCATCTCTGTTTGAATCTGGACCGATTCTGAGACTGCTTTGAGCAATATAGTATCACAGAAATTATGATGTGTGCCTCACTTTGGGCCTAGACCCATGGAGTCCAGTATCTATGGACTGAATTCTCTGAAACCATGAGAGCTTTCTGTCTTCTAAGTTGTTGTTGTCAGGTATTTTGGTCATACTGACACAAAACTGACTAAAACAATTCATAAATTAAACTTTTTTATAGGTATGTATAGGAAAAAACATTGTTGCATTGCATAGGTCTTGGTACTATCTGCTGTTTCAGCCATCCACTAAGGTTCTTGCAACATATCCTATATGGATAAGTGGGGGAATACTGTACATTTGTTTTTATAGTTTTTTTTGTTTCAAGAAGGTTTGTTTTTTGGGTTCCAGGAATTCAGGGATTAAACTCAGGGGTACTCAACCACTGAGCCACATCCCCAGCTCTATTTTGTATTTTTATTTAGATTACTGAGTTGCTAAGCACCTTGCCATTGCTGAGGCTGGCTTTGAACTTGGGATCCTCCTGCCTCAGCCTCCTGAGTTGCTGGGATTATAGGTGTGCACCACTGCACCAAATCAAGAAGTTTTAAGATGGGTTTTTATACTGCACTTGATAAATATAACATTGATCTTTTTTTTACTATCATGATAATATTGAGGGAATTTTGTTTGTTATGCATAGTATATAGAAAAGACTTTTTTCCAGGTGTTGAGGAGATAAAGGCCTTGATTAGGGAATCAGTGTTGAAAGTGAAAAGTATTTCTTCATTAACCATTCATTCATTTACTTGATAAATAACAACATTCATAGCACCGGGTTTGTGTGAGTGCTATCTATTATCTAGCTATGGAAGCACCAAAATTAATGTATCCTTTTACTAAAAATATTTAAACCTTCCAGTATTGGCCAGTGCAAGAGCTAGAACTGAGATGCTCACTAGACTTATATGGGAGATTAGCAAATTCAACAGTTCTATGCATCTACACTTCCTGGAAAAGAAAACAAGAAGCAGGCAGAAATAAAAATAAACACCCAGGCACAGTGATGCACCCTGTAATCCCAGTATCTTGGGAGGCTGAGACAAGGAGGATCATGAGTTCAAAGCCAGCCTCTGCAGAAGCATGATGCTAAGCAACTCAGTGAGATCTTGTCTCTAAATAAAATTAAAAAAAAAAAAAAAAAAACCTGCTGGGATGTGGCTCAGTGGTTGAGTGCCTCTGAGTTCAATCCCTGGTACCCCCCCCCCCAAAAAAAAAAAAAAACCCACCCACCCTCCACACAAAAGAAATGAAGGAGTCAGAGGGATATGATGGTTTAAGTGCAACTTTGGATCAGAATGCCTAGCTTTAATTCAGGTACCACTAATAGGCAAGTGAGAGCTATAAAAAGGAGATAATAAGATAAATTACAACACGTTGTTCATAAGTATTAATGAAGTGAACCTATATAAAAGAGTAGCCTCGCCCCTTTATTCTATTGGTTGAAGATTTCCTTGTAAGTTATATCTGCTGTGTTTCAGTACCCAGGTTCCCAAGATGTATCTCATGTGTTCGGCATAATATATATTATTTTAATTAGAATTTAATGTTCTTCTGTTCCCTAAATTTTCTATTTGGTCATCATCACAATGATTCCCCTTTTATTTTTTGTTTCTCATGAAAGAAGCTTTTACAGGAGAACGCATCTCTGTCTGTAAGTTGAGGTGTTAATTTAACCACATTTGTCCTTGTACTAGATCTTATTTTTCTTGGCAATGACACATTGACCTTTTATTAGATACTCTTCTTATTGTTCCAGTCTTGTTGCTGTGTTGTTCTACTTCATCCCTTGATTTAATGTGTGATTTCCTCAGATATTCCAAAGAGAAAAATCTTTGGTTTTAAGCAAAATATCTCCTCATGAATAGCAGTTTGGTTGGTTTAATATTTAGTGCTTATACTTACATAGATTTCTAAAAGAGATAATAGTAGTAAGAGTTTACAATGTAAAACTTTAAATACAGGGAAGATATTTAGAAGTTTTAGCCACAAAAACACTTGAAAATCTTAATTACATTGTTATCCAATTGCTAACTTTTGGTGCATAATTCAAGATTTTTCCATATTATGTATGTATGTGTTTTTTCAGTGCTGTCAACAGAACATAGGACCTCTTACAAACTGGGCAAATTCTCTACCACTGAGCTACATCTCCAGTTCATCCTCAGTATATTTTGTCCTCCATTGTCAGAGTGCTAAACAAATGATAATTCTAGAACCATTGTGCAACACACTGTCAAGTACTTCTATATAAAATATTGAGCACCCATGAAGTTATAAGTAATTAAATTCATATTGAAAACACTTAGGGAAACAGAGGATTGTGTTAGCATAGTGGAAACTATCCAAATGCAGACAAATGTAGTGATTCCTTGATTTAAACTCTCTATGAGAACACGGCTATTCAGTACTACAGCACTAGGTGGCATGATAGCTACATATTGGTAGAACAAATCCACTTTGCTTGGAGATTCAAATAGTTTTCTTAATGCTTCAGGCAAGATAGGCATTATTTAAAACAATAGAATACTGCAGTGCTCCACTTTCAAACACCAGTAGTCTGTGAAAGTGTATTCCCCTTTGCCATCATTGCATAAAGAGCATGGGAAAGCAGGATTCAAAATATACACATTTACCTAATAGTCAAAGTTCTGAGATAAATTTTTCACTAACCATCAGACCAAAAAACAATGATAGCAATAGATCTCAAACCTAAAACAGACAATTTGTTGTACTTTGCATTTTCCAGAAATGTTCATATATTTTATTTTATTTGATGCTCATAAAAATGTCCATATTATAGAAGAGGGATGTAACAAAGATAGTAAGTGATTTGCCCATTATCACGCAGGAAGTAAGGTGATATAAAAATTAAAAGCAGGGTCTTCTGCCTAACAGGGAACTCTCACAAGAACTCTCACAGAAGAAGATGTAGGCTATTTGCCATAGGAAAAATTAACAATGAATGTAAATTTTAATTAAAAAGCAGATGGCAGAATCTACCTTTTGCTAGGGAGAAAAAAATAAGTCAACACCTATAAAGCAACTATACAAAATAAAGTTCCTTATTATTTGGAAGTATTTTCCTAACTACTTTGTGGCTCATTAATATAAGGTCATGGATAGTGGTAGAAAACATAGACCTGGAGATGAGGCTAACCTGGAGGCAAAGTTAGAAGAAGATAGCAAATAAGACAGTTTTAAAGTATCGGGAGGATATTAGTGACAAGAAAGCCTCAGTAATGGGTGTAACATCATTATTGAGGTTTGGCAGCAGGTAGCAGAGATCCATAACTTGGTGTCCAGGCCCTGAAAGAACGTGTGAGTATCAAAGGAGAAGGTCCAAACTTTCAGGGAACTAGGCTAGGGAACAGAGGAAGGGCATGAGAAATAAAGCAACAAAATAAAGGCTCACCTCCTGTCATGGAGTCAAAGTAAGGGCTTGAATATAAGACATGAGACAAGCACCCACCATTACAACTTGGAATATCACTTCAAAATGTCTAAGACAGAATCCCAGGAAATAAGCCTAAAATTCTCAATACTCTGTCCCATGTGCTACGAGATGATCTTTTATGTTAGGGACGAATTTGTGGTCACAGGTTCAACACAAAGAGATTCATTTACCATTCAAATTAGGTCACTTTTGATAATTAGTCGATAATGATTTTATTACATTAATAACCTATACATTCATTCTATATAAATGTGTATTATGGGAGGCAGGAAACATGCCTGAATAGGGGTACCCAGGACTCACATGCCTCTCCACAAAGGAGAAACAAAGAATGTGTATAGCTACAAATGGAGAAGAGTGACCAGGGAGAATACTATTTTTTTAAATATTTATTTTTTAGTTGTAGTTGCACACAATACCTTTATTTATATGTGGTGCTGAGGATTGAACCCAGGGTCTCCCACATGCTAGGCGAATGCTCTACTGTAAGCCACAACCCCAGCCCCGAGAATACTATAACTTAATTAGAAAAAAAATAAAAATTTTGCAAAAGCCAGAGAAGTGGGATAGCAGCATCACAAGAGAAACAAAATATCCCATCATCTGCGATCCCAGCTGCACCGCCAAGAGAATGGATTCTCCTGTCTGCCTGGGTAAAAAAGAGTCCTAGAAAACTCTATCATGGAAGATAGTGGCCATCCTGGCTATTTGAAAGTTTCTTGGTTCTTGCATGCTGATAGCCAAATAGATAAATGCCTGGTATCTGCATGGCAGTCTTGCTATAGAAAAGGAATTTATTTCACCTCTTAACAAACCTCCAGGGTTCTATCTTTGGAAGGGATTTATTGTGTAAATTTGGACTTCTCTAGGTGTCAGAAAAATGTGAATATTTCTATATCTGAGTTCCTACATACATTGTACTGCTCTGGCTCGCTAGGTGGCTGCCTCAAAGGCCAGACTTCACTCCAGACACAAACCTATTGAGAGTGCTATATGATAAGGAATGGCTATTGCATTGCAGAGTGAAGCAAAAAGTGCTGTCCTCAAGAACTGGGGAATCAGGGGAGACTGCTGAGACTAGCAGCAAGGCAACCTGATGTGGTTTTAAGTGGGTGCCAGGACTGAGGGCAGTTGCCTGCACAAGGTAGACAACGAGCTCTGAGATTCTAAGGCATTCTCACCCACAGAGGTATTCTGGGGAAGTTTCAAGCAACTCCACCACAGCTCTGGTTGTAGCCCTGGCCCCATGGCATATAGCTCTCATGAAGATCTGTAGGTAATCTGCTCAATGCCTTGTACATTCTGCTCTTCCTTATATCTGTGAGCATCACAGCTGAGAGGAATTTTACATGGTGTCAGCAGTGACCCACTCTTTCTTGATCCCTGGTGGGCACTATGAATGAAAGAACTTGGGGGGAGAAAAGGCACCATCCATTTCTAGTACCAGGCAAGCACAGGTAGAGGGGCTGAAGTCCTATTCCAGGTCAGGCATGCTCACTGTAGGGGCAGAGAGGTAATAACACAACTTTTGATGTTATTGCACCTATATGAGTCTCCTGCGTCAGTTGCCCCACATCTTCTCTCATCACTGACAACAAGACTGGTTGTAAAAGCCATAGGGTGCACGGTGATTCTTGCCCTCTGAACCACCTGGACCTGCACCAGTGTCTAATCAGAAGACAAGTGCTTTAAGCTCCTTACCACTACTGGAGTGGCCTATATCACTGAAAATGATCAGCTGTCATTTGATCTAAATAAAAAGTCATTTTCAGTGCTACTTTATCACACCATCTGCAAGTACACATATTAAATCATCTGCTTTAAGCACTGTTTTATCAAAATTATTTCTCACATTTACAGTCTGATGCTGTTCAATGGATTTGTGTATTATTTTCATATGCTCAGTTGTATTATCCACAAGGATACTGATTTGTGATACTTACTCATGTACCAAACCAATTCTCTTTAAAAATAGATTTTCAGTGGAAAATTTTTGTGTTTTTTTTTTGGGGGGGGTGCATTGTTGTCCAAAGTGTTTATTTATTTTATTTATTTTTTAAATTTTTTTGTGGTTGTAGATGGATAGAATGCCTTTATTTTATTTGTTGATTTTTATGTGGTTCTGAGGATCAAACCCAGTGCCTCATGCATGCTAAGCAAGT
The DNA here is from genome assembly GCF_021218885.2 of Marmota monax. Classification (NCBI taxonomy): domain Eukaryota; kingdom Metazoa; phylum Chordata; class Mammalia; order Rodentia; family Sciuridae; genus Marmota; species Marmota monax. The sequence goes on from NW_026695029.1 coordinate 134,928, forward strand.
GCTCTGCTGCTGAGCTATAACCCCAGCCCTAAAGTATTTATTTAATCAAACACACATGGATGAAAACTTGTAAATTTTTTTTTCACCTAAGAAATGATCAGGCTGGGGATATAGCTCAGTTGGTAGAGTGCTTCCCTCACATGCACAGGCCCTGGGTTCAATCCCCAGCACCAAAAAAGATCAAACCACTACAGTACAAATATTCACAGTAACTTTTATTTTATTTTATTTTAGAATTTTTGATATTTATTTATTTTAGTTTTTGGCAGACCCAACATCTTTGTTTGTATGTGGTGCTGAGGATCGAACCCGGGCCGCACGCATGCCAGGCGAGCGCGCTACCACTTGAGCCACATCCTCAGCCCCACAGTAACTTTTGTATAGTAAGTCTCTCATTGTAAGATTGCCAAGCCTTTACAGTTTTTATATATGATTTACATATTGTTAACCTATAATGTTTCAAGTTTCCTGTTGAAATATTAAATGACTGCCTGGTGTTCAAGCCACAGCATGGTAACAAAGAAACTGAATGGCAGGCAGGGCCTTGGTGTTAAACACTGCTTCTACTAAATTGTAGATAAAGATTATTCTGTTTTCCCTTCAGGATGTCAAAGGGATCCCTGCATGGTGCCTTAAAAGCAAAGTCTTAGGTACACACTTGTATGAAAACCAAGGAGAATCAGAGAAGTAGTTTCTTCCTTTTTTAAAAAAAAAAAAATTAAGTATATGTGGATGCGAGTACTATTTTAATTGCATATATGTCACATCATACTAAATGAGACAAGTGCAGAAGATGCAAATATAATGGAAGGTCCACACACATTTACAGAACCATATCAGTGCATCTATTGATTACAATGCTTTGTTATAAAATGAACAAATGTAAAGCAGTGCTCAGAAATTGGGGGGAACTTCTCTTAAGGGCAGAGAAGCTAGCCTTCGAAAGGTAAATCAGGGACAGTTTAAGCATCAATATAATGTCAGAGCAATAAAATATAAATAGGCAAATAATTAAAGGGAAGGAATTCTTGCACAACAGAAGTAAACCAGTATCATCCAGGTAAATTGGGGAAAAGAGTAAATAGAGGGCAAAATAAGTATTTTTTTGTAGGTCATAGTGAAAACAATGATTTTTTTTTTCAAAGTGAAATGGAAAGCAATCGAAACATTTTAAACATCTGTTGTCTGATTTTTCTTTTGTCAAGATTGCTCCAGTTTCCATGTGGAAAAAAAGAGACAAAGTTTGGTCAAGTGAGAGCAAGGACTGCAAGAGTCAATGACAATAGTCAAGGAAAGAAAAGAATATTTTTCCAAAAGGTTAAAGAGGAAGGAGAGTACATGGGAAATGTCATTTTTTTTCTGACTTTACCTAAAATCTGTGTGTTCATTGTTCAACACAATCCTAAACAAGGTTTCTTGCAGACAAAGGTCTTTCTCTAATGGCAGGCTGTCAGGCTGCAATGCCACCTCAATCTCAGAAAAATAGAGAAGAGATTTAAAAAATGCAAGGTCTCCATTCATTCTATTTTGTTGCTTAAACTTTGTATTTACGGTGAGATGATAAAGTCACTGAATATATGTAATAGAAAATGAAGTGGTATGCAATGGCAGCATTTCTTTTCTTTCCTGAAGGAAATATCATATAGAAAATAAGCAATACCATCCAAATCATTCTGCAAAGTGGAATCATATTTTAGTGGGTTAGATATTTATCAGGCTGCATTTTGTATTTTAGCATCAACAGCCATTAAAGGCAGAAAAATTGAGTGTCTTTCATAGAAGAAGATGCATATCTTCAAAATAATTTTGACTCTCCACTGGAGCTTTCAAAGTTCATATTCATAACAATAGTATAAATGTGAAATAATATAACTTGGCACTAGGGTGAAAAACGGATTCCCTCAGCTATACTGATGATGATGCATGTTATCTTTCTTATTTATAGAAAATAATATGAACATGGCGTTATGAGTCACCTTCACACTCCTGTGCTATTCTTTCCTCCTCACATCAGCCCACATCAATAAGATATTGCCTACAAAATAACATGCCAGTACAATTCCAGTTATTTCAGTATTGAATCTCTCTTATTTATGGGAAAGAAGAGATCAGGTAGAATGAACATGCGTCTATTCAAATGGAGCTGAGTTCTCAAGCTTATTTAGTTTTTCTAATCCAATAGTAAATGAAAAATCCCCTATTTCTTATGCCCCATTTGAGTTAAACTCAGTGACACGACATGTATTTTTATTTCTATAGAATATTTATCTCATCTTCCTAGCAGACTTTAACCTATAAATTTCAGAAAATAGATAACTTATAAAATAAATATTCCATAATATTGCATATGCTGATCATTATATTAGAATACTGTTAAAGAGTCTGAGAAATAGCTGTGTGCTGAGACAGAGCAAGAGGTCATCCTTTAAAAGTGTTATTAACTTCCCCAATATTTTCTAAAGTACAACCTCATTGCTAAAAATGCTACATTATCATTTGCTACATGGTTCCCAAAATAGTAGGGTTGGTGTTTTGAGTCTCTGAAAAGAGCTTAATCCCTTTATGTTAGATTGTCCAAATTATTAACTCAGTGCAGATTGAAAGTGAAACATGCTATTCATCGTTGATAAAGACTAAATTTTCAATTTGAAAATTTGAGGAAAATTCTACTGAACTGTTTTGGACTATATCCATGAGGAAGAAGCTAACTCATATTGTGTCTTGATTCATTAAAAAATTTCTGTCTACTTATTCAGCAGTTAATCTACCTCCTTTTGTATAGCATAAGATCAGATCTAGGAGAAAGCTACTAATACTTATGTAATGTGGTTGAGTCTTGGGTCACCAATTCAAATGTCATTGCCTTGGAGTCCTAAGTCTCAAACAAGTAACAGAGATGGATATTTGAAATGTGTCTGTAGTGTAGGATGCATGGTTTTACAAAATGATGGGGGATGAAGTGTGCCTGATTTTTTTTTAAACCAAGTGTATGTTAGGCAAATTTTAAGGGGAATCTAAAGCACTTCCCTTGTCTTTTCTTTCCTCCACCCCTGAATCATTTAAGGAATTCCTCAATAGGTCATATTTAAAGGTGCATTACTTGCCATGTAAGATGCAGGATGCTTTTCTTTCTGAGTAATTTGGAAAAGTTCTCACAGTTGTGATCCCTTTAGTGTGCATGCTTTCCTGTTCTGTGTTTCCGAGAGCCAGAGCTATCAGAGCTAGAGCCACTCCACGAATTCACTCCATTCCATAATCTCTTTTTGAGGTAAGTATGAGACTGGAGACCTGCCCCATTTCCCTTTTCCTATGGAGACACTTAAGACAGAAGGTCTCTAAACTTCACAAGAATCCCAAAAAGAAAAAAAAAAGCCAATCTTATTTTCAAGGGAAACCTTAAATAGGGAAAAACTTAAAATTGAACAGTACAGTTAATTAAAAAAATCAGAATATAAAAGAAATTATTTGTTCAGGGCTGGGGTTGTAGCTCCATGGTAGAGTACTTGCCTAGCACATGTGAAGCACTGGGTTCAATCCTCAGCATCACATAGAAATAAATAAGGTTTATACCCAAAGGACTTAAAAACAGCATATTACAGTGTCGTGGCCACACCAATATTTATAACAGCTTAATTATGAATAGCTAAATTGTGGAACCAACCTAAATGCCCTTCAGTATATGAATGGATAAAGAAACACAATGAAATATTACTCAGCATTAAAAGAGAATAAAGTCATGGCATTTGAAGGTATATGGATGGAGTTGGAGAATGTTTTTGTTTGTTTAACTTATTTGCCCATTTATTTATCTTTCTTTCTTTCTTTCTTTATTTTGCATTACAATTCTTAATACAGCATTATACCATGATTTATCATATCTCTGATTACATATAAGGTATGTTGACACCAAATTCACATTTTCATACATGTATTTTGTATAATGATGACCATCTCCTTCCATTGTCCTTGCTATTCCCCTTCTCCCTCCCTTTCCTTCCCATCCCTATTCCCTATCTAGAGGTAATCTTCCTCCCTTGCTCTCCCTCCCAAGCCCATTTTGAGTAACCCCCCTTATATCAGAGAGCACATTCGACATTTTTTGGGGGGACTGGCTAACTTCACTTAGCATAATCTTCTCTAATGCCATCCATTTCCCTGCAAATGCCATGATCTTATTCTTTTTTATTGCTGAGTAATATTCCATTGTGTATAAATGCCACATTTTTTTTTATCCATTCATCCACTGTAGGACATCTAGGTTGGCTCCACAGTTTAGCTATTGTGAATTGTGCTGCTATAAAGATTGATGTGGCTGTGTCCCTGTAATATGCTGTTTTTAGGTCCTTTGGGATAGTCCAAGAAGAGGAATAGCTGGGTCAAATGGTGGGTGGTTCCATTCCCAGTTTTCCAAGGAATCTCCATACTACTTTCCAAATTGGCTGCACCAATTTGCAGTCCCACCAGCAGTGTATAAGTGTACCTTTTTCCTTGCATCCTCGCTAGCACTTGTTGTTGTTTATCTTCATAATGGCTGCCACTTACTGCCAAAAGTACTATATAGGTTCAATGCAATTCTGTTCAAAATCCCAATGGCATTCCTCATAGAAATAGAAAAAGCAGTCATGAAATTCATCTGTAAAAATAAGAGACCCAGAATAGTTAAAGCAATTCTAAGCAGGAAGAGTGAAACAGGTGGTATTGCTATACCAGACCTTAAACTTATACTACAGAGCAATAGTAACAAAAACAGCATGGTACTGGCACCAAAACAGACTGGTAGACCCATGGTGCAGAATAGAGGACACAGAGATTAACCCACAACATTACAACTATCTTATATTAGACAAAGGTGTCAAAAACCTGCACTGGAGAAAAGATAGCATCTTCAACAAATGGTGCTGGGAGTTGGAGAATATTATGTTAAGTGAAATACACCAATCCCAAAAAACCAAATGTCAAATGTTTTCTCTGATAAAAGGACGCTGATCCATAATAGGGAGAGGGTTAGGGCGACCATGGGAGGAAACTTTACATAGGGCAAAGGGGACGGAGGTGAAGGGAGGGGGCAGGGGGATAAGACAGTGGAATGAGATGGACATCATTACCCTATGTACATGTATGAAGACACGAATGGTGTGACTCAATACTTTGTGTACCACCAGAGATATGAAAAATTGTGCTCTATGTGTGTAGTGTGAATTGAAATGCATTCTGCTGTCCTATATAACACAGAAGAATGAATGAATAAATAAATAAATAAATAAATAAATAAATAAATAAATGTATTGTGTCTATCTACAACCAAAAATATTTTTAGAACATTAGTTCAAAAGTACTAGGATGGTTTAATATTCCATGAGCAAGGAATGAGCAAGGTCAGTGAAGAAATATTATGTGATGATTTGCTATTTTATGAACTGGCATGGTAACAATCATTCTATCCGGCAGTGGTGAGATACAACTCAGTGTCAGTCCTGCGTATATTTCTCTGTGCTTGAAAACTTTGTTTGAAATCATTTGTGTACAAAGGCATTTGGGGACTTTGAGGAGTTTAGACTAATGAAACCAATATCAATAGAGTGAGGAGGAGTGAAGAATGCAGTCAAATGGGGATAATTGGACAGAGAATGCACATCTAGGCGATTAGCATCCACAAGAACAGGGTCAGAGATATGGGGCTTGGGGGGCATAAAATGTCTTGTATTTAAAAGAGCCAAGATAATTAGAAACATTCAAGCGGGGATTTATGCACTAAAAACAATAAGGCACAAAACAACCAGAAAGAATAAAAGACAAGTCTCTGATTTAAAGATAATCAGGAGTCCAGAAAGAAAAGGAAATGGTCAATATAAGATAAATATTGTGGATTATCTGATATTGGGTCATCAATGACTTAAGGGTGCTTAATGGGCCAGGTGCTGAAGTTGGGGGATTTAATGCTGGGAATTAAAGAAAGGTCACAGAGGAAAAACTTAAAGAATACAAGATAGGTAGGATAATGCAAATTGGTACTATATCTGAAGTACAAAGATAAAGGGGAAACTCAAAGACACTGTGTACTTAAATACATTTTTCTACATCTATAAAACTGAATTTATCTGTTCCTGATTTTTGAAGTAATTCCCTCTAACAAATGATGAAATTCAATAAAATATGATAGGATAAATGAAACAAAGTGTAGCACATATCATTTATTCAGTATATAGTAATCCCGTTTTCTTTGCCAGGATCCAATAAAATACTTTCATGAAAAATGTAACAGTAGACAATCAAGAATTGTTAATATTTTCCTTCACACATGCTTAGTGTCCTAGTCATTAATTCTCTTTGCCAACTATTTCCTGCTTTCTGCCTCCTGGAACAAGGTAGGATTGCATTGCTCTGCTCCAGTTGATTTGTGGGGTTATGTGACTAATTTGGTCAGTGGTCTGTGAAAGAAGTGTGGTATGTCATATACCCTGTGTCACACCAACTGACCACATCAGAACCATCACCTTGTGTTATTTAGTCATGAGCACAACCTCCCTGCCAACATCACAGAGCAAAACATGTAGCAAATGCATAACAAAAACATATTACGCGTGCAGCAAAAGTGAAAAATAAACATATGTTGTTTTCTGCAACTAGAATTTGGGATTTTTGTGAACTGTGGCATAACCTATTCTAGCATGGTTGATACACTCGAGCACATTTCAGTGTAGATAGGAATAACAGGACTCAGCACACTGTAATCCACCGCTCTATGGGCAAAGATCAAAAGATAAAAGGCTTGGAGTATTGAAACTAGACAAAACATTTCCCACTCAGCAGTAAAATGCAAATTCACAAAAGTCTAGAATACAAAGACACAGAGACAGAAGAAAGATATAATTTTAGAGCAGCAGCAAAAGCAGCGGGAGATGTATTAAAGGTTAAGAGCTTTGTTCATTAGAAATAGAACTTAAGAAAAAGCAGAGTTTGTGGGAGCAGTGGCTTATGATGTTATGGGATCTGGGGAGTTGTAGCTGTGACTGTTGGACAAGCCAGAAACACAGATCTTAATGAAAAGCCACTAGCTGCTGCTTGCATCTCTCATATAAATAGTGGGTAGATCGTGCTTACAAATTGTGTTGATATTGTGATAGGAATATATTATTTTAATATGGAAGGACAACCCTGATGCCAGTCATTCAAAAAAGAGAAGGGTTTTCAGATAGGACATATGTTTCTAGAAGGTATCTTTGTGAATTTATAAAACCAATATATGATCAAATTGTAACTTTGAATTAAAATACCCTGCGTATTTTCAGGAATGTTTTCATATACCAATATGGTGACAAGTAACTATGAAACTTTGGGTCACTTCTTTGTCCTAAACTCATTTCTTCTTCAGCATATTTATATTAGTCATCCTCATGTTTAATTTTTATAAAGTACTAAGTTTTTCCTTTTTATCTTATCTATCATGTTTAGACTTTAGGATTGAAGGCACAATCCTTAAAGAATTTACACTTCAGTCATTTTTGTTTTACATTTTAGCAACAGTCTGAAACAGTAGTGAGGTGTCAAGCTCCCAGTTAGTTAACTGTGATTAGAACAAAAAGTAAAATCAGGTACAAAAAGTGGTAAGATTCAACTCAGTGTTGGTTCTGAATCTGAAGAACTTCCATTTCTTGCTGTAGAACAGCAACTTTCCAATTGTTATATGACCTGAATGAGATGGTATTTTAAACATTTTTGTTTAAATGGGAAATCAAAATATTGCTGTTCTCCAACAATTTCCCTTTCACATATGATTCATTAAAAACAAATTTCCATTCAGAACATCATCCTTTTTAAGGTAGGATATTTCTTTCTGTGTTGATAGCCATGTGATTCAATTACATATACATAAAGTGGATGTAAAAAAGAAGAAAAAAGGTAAAGTGTCACATTACATCATTCTCTTCCTCCAGTGTCACAGTCGGGGGGGGGGTTTAGTATAATATGTGATCCTAATTTCTTCCTGTAAATGTTTGGATACTACAAATTTGTGCAGTATGAGTTTGCATTTTAGCATTTTAAATGTGAAATATAATAATGTGTTCCCAGCCCATACAGACACCAACCAACTTCTCTAATAACATAATCCATCAAAGATTTTTAAAATAGTATGTAACTGTCATAACATCTACTCCTTAGATATTTAACTTCATGTACTTTTTAGTGGGTATGATTATGTGCAATTCATTGCAGTACTTCACAGTAGTGATAATAAATGACATTTCCTTCTATATTTCAGTAAGCATATATTCTAAGGGTAAAGATCAATGCAATGTATATAAAAGAGACTAACTGACCAAATACCAGCAACATATGTATAAGGGAATAAAGTTATTTTTGTTATGTTTGCTGTAGCAAAGGAGACTACACCACAGGACATCTCAGAAGCATCTCAAATAGAACTTAATGGGGGATCTTTTTATATGACTAGAGTTTGTGCTTGTTCCAAGGAAGACTCAAGAAAGCAGGGTCCTGTTGTGGATTAGGCGTCATCAATGAGATTGCTCAGTGGTTAGATATAATGTATATGAAATATTTTATGGTGGTGATAGACATAAAGCAGGACTCTAGTTGACATTTGCAAAGAAACAGTAGTTACTCACATGTGTCAGAAAATGGAATTATAGTTTCTTTTGTGGTTCCTCAGTGAGTTTGTCTCTGTCTTGTCCAAATATGGTTGCTGGGTGACTGTATTTGAGAAATTTTTTAGATTCTGTTTAGTGCTGTGCGTGTTCAGTTAGAAACGCCATGGACTGCCAACCAGTTTGACCTTTTCACTAATTTATACCTGAGTTATTACTGTCACCAACCTTTTGCCAGAAGTATATACAGGCGCTCCTGAAAGGATAGGAGAGATGAAGGTGATAATATGCAATAAGTTTAAACAATGTGAACAGCAGACAAGATTCTATCAGGACAACTGCTAAGACAGCAACACAATTTGTTTCTCTCCTATGGGTTCCTCACAAAATAAGTTCATATGTACTTTTAAAATTTTATTTTAATATTTATATATATATATATATATATATATATTTGTGGGGCACAATGTGGTATTCTGATATATGTTTACATTGTAGAATGATTAATTAAATTACCATAGCCATCACTTCACATCCTTTCAATACTTTTGCAGCAAGAACATAAGAAAACTACTATTTTAGAAATTGTATTTTTGTTTTATTTTGTTTTTAAGCAGACAGATAAATTTGTATGCATTTATTGCATGCAATATGATATTTTGAAGTATAGATACACTGTGGAATGATTAAGTCTAGCTAGTTAGCATATATTACCTGGTGTATTTATTATTTTGTGGTAAGAACACAAAACATCAACCCTTTTTGCACTTTCCAATGATGTAGTATATTACTACTAGCTATATTCACCATGTTGTACAACAGATCTCTTGAATGTATTCCTCCTATTTGAGTGAAATTTTGTATCTTTTGATCAATCTCTATCCCAACAATCCCCAACTACCCCAGAAGGTTACCAGTATGGAGTACAGTAATTTTTTGGAGGGGTCCCCCAAATTAAAGTAGAATTAACATGTTATCCAGCAATCCTACTTATAGGTCTGTATAAAAACTAAATTACGTCAGTATGTCGAGGAGGTATGTGCACTGTCATTTTTGTTACAGCATTATTAAAAGAGCCAAGATGTAGAATCAACCTAAGTATTCTCCAACAAGTGAGTAAAAAATTGTGGTACATATGTGAAGTCGGACAAATTTAGCCATATAAAAGAAGTAAATTTTAGCAGTTTGTTGGTGGGGGGGGGGTGCCAGGGATTGAACCCAGGGACACTTAATCACCAAGCTACATCCCTAGCCTCCCTTTTTTAATATTTATTTTTTTAGTTGTAATTGAACACAACACTTTTATTTATTTATTTATTTATTTATTTCTATGTGGTGCTGAGGATTGAACCCAGGGCCTTGTACATGCTAGGCGAGTGCTCTGCCGCTCAGTCAAAACCCCAGCCCCCCAGCTCGTTTTCATAATTTATTTAGAGACAAGGTCTTGCTAATCTGCTTAGGGCTTAGCAAGGCTGGCTAAATTGCTGAGACTGGATTTGATCTCATAATCCTCCTACCTCAGCCTCCGAAGCCACTGGGATTATAGGCGTGCACCACTTTGTCTGGCCCCTTTTAGTAATTTTTAAATACACATTATTAATCAACATGTTCCCTTTTCTTATCCTCCTTTCATTCTTACTTCTGATCACCACCATTCTATTTTCTATTTTCATGAGTTTGACTTCTTTCAATTACACATGAGATCATGTTATATTCATCCTTCTAAATGTACACATATTTCTAAATGCTGATAATGAATTATGTCTAAAAAGTTTTCAAATCCTTAGGGGCAACTATTTTGATAAAAGGGGTTGTTATAAGAGATGTTGTACTTGAACTTTCTACCTGTAAAAATCTTCATTCATCGAGGACAAGAAATTTGTGAACTACCAATAGAAGCTGAATATTTCTGATATGAATATCTAAACTCCAAATCACTGGGGAATCCAAAACTTTTGAATGCTGACATGATGTCACAAGTTTAACATTTTACACCTGACCTTATGTGACAGCTTGCAGTAAGAATGCAGACAAACTAAAAATATTGTATGAAATTATTTTTAGGCTATGTATTTAAGGTATATACAAAACACAAATTAATTTTATTTTTAAACATGGTTTCCAGCCCCAAGGTATCTCATTATGTATTTGCAAATATTCTATAATTATTTTGAAAACCCAAATTTGAAATACTTCTGGTCTAATGCATTTCAGATAAGGGATATGTACCTGTAGTATAAATTCTCTAGTATATTGCTATACAAATCATTTAAGCAGAGAGTAGAAAGTTGGTTATCAGGGACTAGGAGTAAGAAGAAATGGAAAGGTCAAAGGGTACAGAATTTCAGTTATTCAAGTTGAATAAGTCTTAAAGATATGCTGTATAGTGCAGGGCCTATAGGTAACAAAATATTGTGTTGTATTATACACTTAATATTTTTCTATGAGGAGGTCTAATTTTTTTTTTTCCTTTTAATGTTGGGGATGGAACTCAGGGTCTTGTACATGCTAAACTTGATCTCTATCACTGAGCTATGTCCTAGGTATTTCTTTTGTGTAGTTATCACAATAATAATAACCACAAAGGCAGGAGAAAAATTTTGGATGTGTTGAATAGGTTTATGCCATAGGTTGTTGTGATGGTTTCATGAAACCATGCTCAGATTGTATATATTAAATTTATGCAGGTTTTTCAATGTCAATTATACCTCAATAAAGTGATTAAAGCAAACAAATATACTATCTCACAATGCAATATTTATTTTTTAACAATGGATTCTTTTGTAGCATATCAAACAAAAGCAATTACTGTCTCTTTAGTTTAAGAGATAAATGATATTCTTTGTAGGCTTCTGTTAAAGTTGAAATCACCATGGCAATTCATCTTTGCATAACATCAAACCTAGTGAGCAATCAATAAATATCTCTAATTGTTAAATAATATATTTGGGAAGAGCTTAGTGCCTTTTGAAGTGCTGTCCTGATTTCAGCTAATGTTTCAAGAAAGAATATAATTCTTAAAATTTCTTGTTGATAATGGAACTGCAATATTGACCTGTAAGAAATGACTCTTGGTCCCCTCCTCCCAGGCCTTTTTTCAATCTGTTTAGATGTGTTAGATCTTTAAGAATTAGGTGCAATAAATATTAAGGTTCTGAGTTCTGTGTTCACTTTCAAATGTCTTTAATTATCTGAAAAGTTTCAGTTTCTGTGACTCACAAAATGTGAGAAAAATTTGTTTACGTTGTTTATTCACACATTCTAACACTTCCTACATTAATATTTTTTGAAAAATCTATATTATGTAAAGTTAAGAAAAAATGAAATATCCCTTGAAAATGGAAACAAAATTGGAAAGTGATAGCTAAGTGATTTTTCATCTAAATTCACAAACCCCGTAATTCACAGGAAGTAGGATGGGGAGGTGGTAGTGCATCAATTCTGCAAAGAGAATATCTTGGCCAAAAAGCCATTTTAAAGCAAACTGTCAGAGAGAAGAAGAAAGTGAGCTTGGCAGGGCAAGACAAGCACTGGTTGGATGTGTGCATGTTGGGCGCAGGGAGGCAGAATAAGAAATAAAAAAGAAAGTCTTCAGAAGGAGACAGACCTGGATTTCTCTATCTCCATCATCTTTGTGAGAGAAATAACCCTCTTAAAACTCAGATTCCTGAACTGTCCAGTGGTGGTTATTCTTACAGGCATTTGGTAGGATTCAATATGTTATATATAGAGCTATTTGTCTAATTTCTGAAACCTTGTTTGTACTCAGTATAGAATAACAATGAAACAATTAATATGGTAGTACCACCTTATCTGCAAGGAATATGTTCTAAGACACCCAGTAGATGTGCAAAAGTGATGTTGGTACTGAACCCTAAAATGTAATGCCTTTTCAGCATAACCAAGTCCTTATAATATACCGTGTTTGGAACTTTTGCAGTTTGAAGTGTGACAGCAAAATGCACTAATTTATTTTTTCTTCTTCACAGTTTCACAGGGTAGAGGATTTGTTCTTTCTGCACATCTTAACAACCTCTGCATATGATTTTTTTCATTTCCCATTAAGTCTGGAATGTCCACCTTTTCACTTAAAGAAACACTTTACAGCATTTCTGTGGCACATCTGAATTGCCAACATCATTATTCTTGCTCTTTGTAGCCATTATTTTTAAAATTAATTTAATTTGATTGACCCCTAATATTTGTACATTTTAAAAGGGAAAATGTGAGATTTTAATTCTTGTTTGCATTGGGAAATGATCAGATCAGTGTAATTAGTATATCTATCACCTTAAACTTTTATCATTTCATTGTGATGAGTACATTAAAAATTCTCTCTTCAGGATATTTTCAGATACAGAATGGATTATTAACTATTTTCACTCCATTGTGCAGTGAATTCTTCCCATCCAGCTGTAGTATTGTGCCTGTTGCCCAATTTCTGCTCTCTCCCCCTACTATTTCTGGTCAGCAGTAACCACTATTCTATAGGTGATTTCTATGACATCATTAGTAAGTAAAATAAGGGTCATTTAACATAGCACTATGGCACAACAACACTAGATATGATAACTGAGATAGTTACTAAGAAAGTCAAATGTGAGTAGCATATAGAGCAGAGATAAGCTGGAAAATGATGTGATTTACATGTTGATTGGGTTGGAGCAAGGGAAGATATATTTCATCATGCTACTTATGAATTGCTCATTTCTGAAATTTTCCATTTAGTATTTTGAAAGTGCAGTAGACCATGGGTCAATAGAACTATGGAAAGTGATACAATGGATAAGGGGAAACTATTGTACACCTTCATGTATTTCTTACTATAAAGGAAGAAAATACACGTTTTCTTAATCTTAATCTCATTACCTCAAGAAAACTTTTATTAAAGTCTTAATAATCATTTTATTTTTTGCTTTCTGAAGATATTGCACAGATATATGTATGTGTGTATATATATTATGTATCTCTCTGTGTATATATATTATGTATCTCTCTGTGTGTATATACATATGTATAATATATATATATATATATATATATATATATATATATATATACTTTTATTTAAGTAGCCACATAATGCATATTTTTAAATAAAGGACACGTTTAAAACCAATTCTCTTTTTTTCTGCCCCCCTCTTTAGTTCTTCCTTCAGACTTTCTGCCATTGCCTCAGAAAGTAACCGATATTGACAGCTTGGTGTTTATCTTTTCAAAATCCTTTCAAGACTTATATAATTGTGATATATATACATATACAAACATAAGAAATTTATTTCATGTGTCACAACATGAATGAAACTACAGGGACATTATGTCAAATAAAACAAGTCAGGTACAGAAACACAATCATTGTGTGTTCTTGTTCATATGTGGAAGTTGAAAAAGGTATTTTCATAGAAGTGGAGAATAGAGTTCTGATAGAGATTAGAAAGGTAGTTGTAAGGGGATGTAGCAGATGTTGTATAATGTGTAACAAAATACAGTTAAACAGGATGAATAGGTGGTAGTACTCTAGCATAGTAGGATGACTATATGTTAGAGTCTGTAAACAAGTCAAAATAACACCTGGCATTTTGCCAGGGGAATGTTAGAATTTGTAAACAAGTCTGGATGGTGCCTGGCAAAATGCCAGAGGGAGTGGTTTGAGAAGTAACAAAAGCGAGCCATTAAGTGTGGAGATTCCTGATTGGTTGACTGATGTATCTAGTTTATGCTAATTAGATAAGCTGTGTGGAATGTATAAATACTGCTCCTGTCCTGCAATAAACCGCTCCCACTGCTGTATCAACGTATACAAGTTATTCGTCACCCCCCGGTTATTTTGCTGCAGCCGGACTGCGGCAACTATATTTCAGAATTTTTACATACTTTGAAAGGAACTACAAGATTAACTTAAATGATTTCCAACACAACTAATTGACAAATGTTTAAGGGGATGAAATGCTTAATACCTTGATTTGATCATTTCATGTTGTATGCATGTATCAAATTATAATATTGTACTCCATGAATATGTGAAAATTAATGTCAATTTAAAAAATAACAAGATTCTATATGTAATATAATCAATGTTTGTAACAATGCAAATTAAGGTAAGCGTTTGGAGTTGAAGGTATCTGCTATCACAGACTTACTTTTTTTCTTTTTTAATATTTATTTTTTAGTAATAGGTGGACACAATATTTTATTTTTTACGTGGTGCTGAGAATCAAACCCAGTGCCTCACACATGCTAAGTGAGCACTCTACCTGTGAGCCACAACCCCAGCCCCAGACTTACTTATTTCAGTTTGATTCTACTAAAATGTGCTTTGTTTTCAAACATAATTGAATATTTTTAATAAATATTTTTTAGTTGTAGATAGACATAATACCTTTATTTTATTTGTTTATTTTCTTAATTGAGAATCAAACCCAGTGCCTCACCTGTTAGGCAAGCACTCTACCACTGAGCCAGAACCCCAGCCCAATTTAAGACATTTTAAAATCATACTGTTTTTCTCAAACTTTGTTAAACGTGTGTAAGTTACCTTGTTACAAATTCATTTCTCGATCTTGAAAAAAAAGATTAAAAAATTTTAAAAAGTTTAAAAGAAAAAAATACAATAAATTTTTGAAGTCTATCCAAGTCTATGGGGATAGCCTAAAGTCATTACTATTATTTTTTAAATATATATATATATATATATATATATATATATATATATATATATATATAGATGTCAACAGATCTTTATTTATCTATATGTGGTGCTGAGAATCGAACCCTATGCCTCACACATGCCAGGCAAGTGCTCTACCACTGAGCTATGATCCCAGCCCTAATCATTATTATTAATGGTCATATTAGGTTTATGAGATTTCTGTACCACAATTTATTAAGATATTCACTAGGGGCTGGGGTTGTGGCTCAGCGGCAGAGCACTTGCATAGCATGTGTGAGGTGCTAGGTTCAACCCTCAGCACAACATAAAAAAATAATTAATTAATTAATAAGGTAAATAAAGGTATTGTGTCCACCTACAACTAAAAGATATTTTTTTAAAAAGTTATTCACTATTTCTGCCTTTTAGACTTTATAGTACTGACATAAATCTCTTTGCACCAGATGTCCTTAAACACTTTTAAATTTTATCAGCTTTCTCTTATGTTTTGGTTAATTAATTAAACATTTTAAATTTAAACTATCATCAATATGTTTTTCATTCATTGCTTTAAAAATCCCTTGTTTTCACTTATGTTAAAGCCACTGTAGCATTATACATTATTTATAAGTATATAATTTTGTATATACTTTACATATTGTATATTTTATCATATATATAAATAGAATCAAAATGGGAAATTCTTATACCTCCTAAAATTTCCCCTTCTATTCATATTCTTCCATTTTAAAGTCTCCATTATGATTCAGCAATCATTTGGTTAGATAATAATTTTTCTCATTTAGAATAATATGGAATAATCTGAATTATTTTACATATTTTTTGTCAGGTGAGTTACATCGTGGTATGAAATTTGGAAATTTTTTCTTTTCTCTTAGTAGCTTATAGATCATTCTTTCAATTTTAGGGATGCAATGTTTGATTCTTTATATAAACCATCCTTTTATTACCTCCTGCCAGATTTTGTATGGTTCTTTTCTTTATCCTTCAATTTCAGAAATTTTAAGAGGATTGCTCAAGTGAGTATTTTTTTTTATCAGACCTAGGTGGAATAATGAGTTGATTCATTATTGAGTTGGTTCATTAATGAGTTGGTTCAGATTCAGAACTTCTTTACCTTGGGAGAATATTTTTCTGTTGTTTGTTTAATCATGTCTCCTCTTCCAACATTTCTATTGTTTCATTCTGGAACTCTTTGTATTTGTATCTTGTGCCTCCAGATCTGATATCTAATGCTCTCATTTTTTTCCTCCTGGAATTTTTAATATTTATGTTTTGATTTATGATTTCTTTTGACTTTTTGAGGGGTCATTAACTCATGTATAAACAGTGAAGCTATTGGTCAAAGATTCAATGCTAAGTTTTAAAGTTTAAACATCTTTGTTGTATGTGTGTGCATGTGTGTTTTGTGTGTATGTGTGTGTATATGTGTGTGTGTGTGTGTGTGTGTGTGTGTGTGTTGCAGGGAGATCCTAGGATGATATGCTACAACCCTATCTCCTTTAAAGTATGATTCAGGACAACATCTTTTTCAGTTGTCTTATTTTTTTCTCCTCTTCCTGCCTTCAGGGCCTCTTTGGAGTTTAAATATCTGATTTTTGTCTTTCTTAGCTCTGCTTATCCTTGGAGGTAGTGTTTGATATCTGTGGTACAACAAACAGAAGCACTCTCTAGAGTAGTGAAGAATTAGCAGTCTTTGGGTATCTGGACTGGTGATGCCCTAGAGCATAAGTGGTCAGTACCCCAATGGAGCACCAAGAGGAAGCCTCTTTACTGCCTATTAATTCAGTTATAAAGAGCATAGGTTTTTACATTCAGGAACAGCGAGTATCCAGACTCCCACACTTCCTCTTCTGAAATCCTTAGATGATTTTCAGTAGGACTGCCAGAAACACACAGCAGCTAGAAACACATTTCCACTTAGACAACCACAGATTCTGGTGGCAAATTATCTCCAGAATTTCTGGTGTCCTGTGTCTTCTAAGGGTTTCTACAGTCATTCTCAGACCTTGGTCTCTTTCTCAGGTGGGAAAAGTCCTTTGCCAGCTCTTTAGGACAGACCTCAGTAGAATCTGAAGCTGGTTCTTCTTCTCTGGTTTCTGACTGCTTGTAGGATCCATCAAGTATTTTGTATTATAATGTTAGTTTGCAGTTGGATTAAAATAGGAAGAGAGGCCTACAAAGGCAGCTTTGGTTTTCATCTTTCCCAGAAAGTCCTATATTCTTTACATTTTTATTGTTCACTCATCTTTTCATAAAACACTTATCACAGGTAAATGCAAATGCATGATTACCTTTATGTAGAAGGTAATTAGTGCCCAATCAGGACAGATAGTATGAATATCCAATTTACTCTTTTATCCATAATTTATGACACTATGTTAGTACATATAGGTGCTCAATAAATATTTGAGAATGAATAAATTTATGAGTGCATGTTGATGACTTGAAAGGTTAACTGAAGGGTGAGGTTGTGGATCAGTGGTAAAGTGCTCACCTAGCACATGTGAGGCACTGGGTTTGATCCTCTGTACCACATAAAAATAAAAAGAAAGGTATTGTGTCTACCTACAAATAAAAAAAATAAAAGAAAGGTCAACTAAAATGTACAGAAGAATAGAAAGTAGACATATCCTTAGGCCTTGAGAAGCAAGAAGGTCATGTTCAGGAGATCATGCATATTAACTGTGGCCAGAAGGAAAAACACCCTCATTGTTATTGTTCATTGAAGAAAATCATTTTGGAAAAGACCTGGAGCATGGTGCATGCATAAATGAGCATTTTAGCATTATATAGAGTTTTATGTGGTTAGGTGCTGAGTACTCTGTTGATTGACACATTTTGTTCCATCATTCCAGAGGTGGAACACCTGTAAAAACTTAAATATAGTATATACTATATAACACAATAATAATATGATTATATTGTAATATATTGACTGAAATTCAATAATATTGATGAAAAATAATTGGTATCAATTAATAATATATAAGCTCTAGATTACAATTTCTAACTTATTTTAGTGAACCTATGTCAATTTCATTAAAATATTTGCAGAATTGAAAACTTGGGACTTAATGAGTTCAAAGTGCTTAGTATAATTCTGTGCCAACAATGCTTACAAAATATGGTGCACAGGGAAAAACAGCATTGTACTGTTCAATATAATTGTTCTCATATGTAAGATACATTGCAGCATGAGGTATTATTATGACAAGCAAAATTATATCCTTAATTAATATGTATTAATATATTAGGTTTCATTTAAGATTCTGAAGATTCAATGCCAAACAAGCCAGGAGCGTTGTAAACTCCATGGAGATAAAAGGATAGTGGCAGTAAAGATAAAACGTGTAAAATATGGCAAGATGGTCTGTTTTACTGTATTTGTTAGGATAAGAGTAGCTGTTATGACAGACAAAACTTCATATCCCTGTAGTTTAAAATAATAGCTTCTTTTCTGCCTATATCAAGGCAATCCAAGGTGCAGAGGGCCTAAAAAATGTCACTATCTTCCAGATACTGATTTAGGGACCCAGATTGATAAAGGCTCTGATGTATTTGATAACCTCCTCCCAAGGTTGTCTTGGGTGTCTAAATTGATCCAGTAGTTAAGAGAAGGAAAAGAGAGAATTAGTTCTAATATGTCACTCCTGGATGTGACATATCTGTTGTCACATGCAACTTTCAGTTTAGGAGGTCAGGGAAAGTTTTCTTTGAAGAAATTATTTCAAACAGGAAATCTGAATGATAAGGTATATTCAGGCAGAGAATGGAGAAAAGATTCTACAGGAAAGGGGAAGAGCAGATGGAAGAGTAAAAGAGAATATGCTCCTTCTTGAACATGGGAGTATTTTTATGTCAGTGATATCACCATAATAGTGAGGTTAGAGTAATGACAGATTTCAATAGGATGAGAGAAAAACTTGGACAGGCATTTTCATCATCTTGAATAAGTGGTTTTTAATATATCTTGACTGAATTTAAATATTCCTTTAGAACTGAAGGAACAGAGGCAAAGAAAATTTAGGTAAAAATTCAAGGTCAACTCTTGCTAAAAAAATTTAACCTGAATTATAGGTATTTAATTTAATTCTATATTTTTCAAAATATAAGTGTGACCTTATGCATTCTTTAAATAATAATTTGATTGGGTCAAATATGACAGACACAAACCTAGCTTACTTTTTCTAATTTGTTATTATATATTCTAGATTCATTGTACTAATATTGAATAATATTATAGCATTTTGAAATATGTCGTTAGAGAGTCATCAATTTTTCCTTATCTCTAAAGAAAATGAATCCTAGAGTGATGTGAACCCAGATTTCATATATATACATATACATATATATATATATATATATATATATATATATATATTTATTTATAATCTAGATTTTATTTGGAAAATAAATGTTTTAATTGGGAAATATATAACCTACACTTTATCTATTACTCTGCCTGTCTTTCTGTCTTTCTCTCTCTCTCTCTCTCTCTCTCTCTCTCTCTCTCTCTCTCCACACACACACACACACACACACACTGCATGTATTAGTTTCTTATTCACTTATTAAACTTGTGTATTACTTTTTAGTTTTACCTCTTAGAAAAAAATGATGGAAACCTCTGACTAGTGCAACTAAAGCGTCTAGTAGTCCTCACTGAATTTTCCTTCTTCCTTGTCCTATTTATCTTTTCCTACATTTGTCTGCTCTGCATTATCACTTTCTTATTTATTGATTTTATTTACAGAAAAAAATGGTCTTAAAATAAGGGGGATAAAAAAGAATAGAAGAAAGTTCATTGGAGTACACAAGAAGAATGAAAGAAAGGGAGGATGGATGGGATAGGGAAAGACAGTGGAATGACTCTAACCTAACTTTTTTGTGTACATATATGAATGTACCACAGTGAATCTCACCATCATTTACATCCACAAGACCCTGATCACAAAAAAAAAAAAAAAAACTATAAGTAAATGGCAGAAAGACTAGTAGAGTAGAGGGAAGGGAACAAGGGGTGGGTAGATGGCAGGGGAAGGGAAAGTACTGGTGACTTAATTTGAACAAATTATATTTCATGTTTGTATAATTATGTAAAAATGAATTCTATTGTCATATATTACTAAAAAGAATCAATAAAAAGAAGGAAATATTTTGGTTTTTCCCTATATACTTGATCAGATTTTTCTTCTTGAGTCTGTTTCATCTAGGAAGTTTTATGTCCAGTTAATAATGTGCTCAAAATTGCTTCCTTCCTGTTTTTCCTACCATCCCTGGAATGCCTGAATACTGTGTAACTTTGCCACTCACTACTAAAGCACTTCATTCCTATCTTTGTGCAATGTTCTATTCTAGGTTGAGAGGGTCATTTTAATCTTCTGTTAAGCGAAAACATTGTCTCTTTTTGATTTGGGTCCAAGATTACCCTTTCAAAGGAATCAAGGACACTAAGAAATATTCTGCATGACACAGTTAAATAGGTCCCCTCCCCAGACTTTCTTTGGTAGATACAGGATATTTAACTCTTTTATTCTATTGACATATTCTATATACAGAGAGATTTTTACCATATTCCACTGAAAGAAGATAATTCACATAGGATTTTATCAGTGTATTATAGTTATTCATAATATTGGGGTTCACTTTGACATACTCAAACAAGCGTAGGATATAATTTGCTCTACTTCAGTCTCTAGTACTTTCCCTTTCCCTTCCTACTTCCCTCCCCTTATTCCCTTTCCTCTACTCTATTGGTCTTCCTTCTATTTATAGTGTGTTAAAATTAGTTATATATAATACAAATGTGAAATTCACTATGGTGTATTCATATATTTAGATAGGATAGTTTGGTCCAATTTCATTTCACTGTTTCTCTCCTTTCCCATCTCTTCTTGATCCCCCCTTAATCCCCTTTCTCTGCTCCACTGATGTTTCTTTTATTTTCATGGGATTTTCCCGTCACCTTTCTTTTTAATTTTTCTTTCTTATTTTGGTCTACCTTATGCATATGACAGAAAACATTCAACCCCTGATGCTCTGAGCTTCACTTATTTCACTTGACATAATGTTCTTTAATTCTATTTACTAGAAAATGCCATAATTTTATTCTTCTTTATGGCTGAGGAAAACTTTGTTTTATTTTTATATATATTTATCATATTTCCTTTATCCACTCATCTGTTGACAGGCACCTGGGTGGGTTATATTACTTACGTATTTTCAATTTTGTTGCCATTAACATTGATGTCAATGTATCTGTATTGTATTTTGATTTTAGTTCTTTTAAAGGCATGTGATATTTGGGTCATATGGTGATCCCATTCCTAGTTTGTTGAGAAATATCCATATAGCCTTCCAGAGTGTACTAATTTGCAGTCTCTCCAACAATATAACAGTGTACCTTTTTACTCATGTCCTCATCAGCATGTATCATGATACCAGACCTCAAATTATTCTACAGAGCTATAGTGACAAAAACATCAAAAAAAACAGGAGGACCAAGAGAATAGAACAGAAGACACAGAACCCACATAGATACAATCATCTGATACTCAATGAAGTTGCCAAAAACATACCTTGGAGAAAAGACAGTCTTTTTAACCAGTGGGCTGGGAAAACTGGAAATCTATACATAGAAGAATAAAACTTGTCCTTTTCTCTCACCCTGCACAAAAGTCAACTTAAATTGGATCAATGATCTAGATACTATGATCAGAAACTTTGCAAATGCTAGAAGAAAACATAGGCTCAACAATCCAACATATTGGCACAATCACTGACTTCCTTAACAAGACCCCTAAAACTCAAGAAATAAAACCAACAATCAATATGTGAGACAACATCAAATTCAAAACCTTCTGCACAGCAAAGGAGACAATTAAGAACATAAAAAGGAATCCTATAGGATAGGAGATCTTCACCTGCTGTCCCTCTGGCAGGGCCTTAACACCTAGAATAGGTAATGAACTAAAAAAAATCTTAAAGTCAAATAACTCAATTAATAAACATGCAAAAGAATGAAAGGGACACTTCTCAAATGAATACAAATGACCAACAAATATCTGCAAAACATTTAGTATCCCTAGCAATTAGGAAAATGCAAGTCAAAACTAAAATGAAATTTCATCTCACTCCAGTCACAATGGAAATTATCAAGAATATATAGATTTTGCTCTTTTTCGTGGTACGTAATCAGCTGCAGTAAGATGAAGCTGAATACCTCCTTCCCAGCCACTGGCTGCCAGAAAGTCACTGAAGTTGATGATGAATGCAAACTTTATACTTTTTATGTAAAGAGAATGGCCACAAAAGTTGCTGCTGATGATCTTAGTGAAGAAAGGAAAGATTTTGTGGTTCAAATCAGTGACCCGAATGACAAATGAGGTTTCTCCATGAAGCAGGGTGTCTTGACCCATGGTTGTGTTTACCTGCTACTGAGTAAGGGGCATTCCTGTTATATGTGAACTGGAGAGAGAAAGCACAATCTGTTCCAGGTTGCATTGCAGATGCCAATCTGAGCATTCTTAACTTTGTTTTTGTAAAAAAAAAAAAAAGTAGAGAAAGATATTCCTGTACTTAAGGATATTAATGTGCCTCTTCAACTGGAACTCAAAAGAGCTATTAGAATCGGCAAACTTTTCAATGTCTCTAAGGAAGATGTTGTCAGAAAACTCTCAAAGAAGGTAAAAAATCCAGGATCATAACACTGAAGATTCAGTGTCTTGTTACTCCGTGTGTCCTGCAACACAAATGCCTATGTGTTGCTTTGAAGAACTGTGTACTAAGAAGAACAAGGAAGAGGCTGCAGAATATGCCAAAATTTTGGCCAAGATAATGAAAGAATCCAAAGAAAAATGCCAGGAACGGATGACCAAGAGACACAGGTTTTCCTCTCTGAGTACTTCTAAGTGTTAGCCTGTTGTGGGGCAGGTTGCTCAGAAAACACCAAATCCCAGTTTTGGCCAGAGTTTTTATTTAGCCAGCTGCCTGGTGACTGCTCCCCACAGGACCCATAACTATCTCTGTAAGGAACAGCATTGAACCTGAGCATTTTAGGATATTTTAAGGTAAAAACCACATCTGGGTTGACGTAGCTGCAAGCAAGTAGGTACAGAAGCTGTATTGGGCAGTTAGCGAGATAATGCAATGGGTACATTGGTATTTCCCATGGAACTTTCCAGGTTTGCATAGCAGCAAGCTAGCAGAAGGGGGTGGATCAAAATGACCGTAGTTCAGCAGAAGCTAGAGAATGGGTACTAAGGTCTAGATAATCAGTCTCTGACAAGATACATTGCTCAAGAAAAATGGAAACCAAAGAGAACAATTTTACATTGTAGAAGAATTGCTATTTTGTGTTGCCAAGAATGCTATGCCAGGGTACAGAGGCAGGGCTTTCCCATGAGAGAAGCATTTCTTACATGATATGGAGTCTCAGGGTAAGATGGAGTCTGTTTGGTCATTGCCCATATAGTCTGGCCCATAACAAGTCCAGTCAAAAATAAAAATTTTTAAGAATAACAAATAAATAAAACAAGACCTTCAAAAAATACAGAGTTTTTGTCTGTTAACAGAACCCTAAATGATTGACTTGTTGCATTTTATAAATAAAGTATTAGACTACACAATAGCTATTTAAATTTTGTAAGACCTGATGATCTTAAAACTTTTCCCAGGGTACAAGTTTTAAAACTTATAAATTTATGCTGCAAATTGTGATCATATTTCACAAGTCACTGATTAGTCTTTTTTACTGATAAGGTAGTCTGTCTCTTATCAGTACTAATACACATGTCCAGTAGATGTTTGACTACAAAAGAAGAAAAAAAGGCTTGATGGAAATATCAGGCTAGATAGAATAAACTTCCTGCTAAGAAAAAAATTCCTATGAGGGAAGACATGCATTAGGTACACATCACACTATGTTTTTCTTCAATTTTAATGGATCACGACTTGGTAACTCTTGAAAGTTAGATTGTGCCAAAAGTACTTTACCTTTTTGAGGAATTTCATATTTTCCTACTGTGAGTTTTATTCCTTGAAAAGAACAAAATAGGTTAAAGTCAGAGTTGACAATTAACAAGAACTGGGGATTGGTTGAAATCTGGGCTTCTGAATTCAAAAATGATAACTTTTTTTTCAACAAAGACTAAAATGTGGCACATTCAGAGAGAATAAAACTACCATGTATTATGAAGGCTGAGGATACTTGGGGTTTTTATCATTTTTTATTTTCCCGCTCAGACATAGTCCCCTCTTCCTCCTTTCAATTTTCTAAGCTAAGTTTTTGGCAGGAAAGGGCTTCAGTTCAAAGATACGGATGTGCCATGCAATTAAATACAAGAATTTGGTTAAAGAAATTGAAATATTGGTGTCCCCAAGTGCACATTGCTCCATATCTTCCAATAATCGTAGACTGAATTTGAAATCTTTATTCTGAACTTCAAAGTTCTATTATACTTGGTTACTGATACTACTATTGCTACTGATACTACTACTAGCCATACTGTATTTAATGCCTATCCTATAGAGATACTATGTTATTCATGCTATTTATTTCAGATCATTTAAACCTTGAAATACCAACTCTTTAGGGCAAATGTTAATAACCATTTTTTTAGCATATTAAGTAGTCAGGGTACAGAAAGTTTTATTCATTTTTGTAAGTTCTCAAACTAGGACATGAAAGAACTAAATTTAATACTTCAAAGTGTATGGCATTCTCATTATTTCAATCTGATAAAACTATTGAAAGAATAAAAATATATCCATGACTGAAAATGTGGTAATGTGGCCCATTTAGGGATCAAAACATTTTCTTATTCAGTCTGAATAAGAAAAAAAAAGCATCCTTGAAAATAATTGATCCAGGACAAAGGTACAGAAATAGCCAGCTGTAGAGTTATGAGGTAATTCTCCCAAATTCACATAGTAGCTGTACCATCTTTCTCTGTAAGTGATTTCATCTCAATGAAAGTCACCAGATTTGCTCTACTACCATCTATTGCTAGGTTTCCCATTGCTAAAGTGTCATTGCTTCCTGACAGTAGCAAATCCCTCATTGTTCTCCCCTCTCTTAATCCTACCTCAAAAAACTTATATCAAATCCAGAATTGATCCCCTCATGATCCTTTAGCAGGAACCCAAACTGTACAAGGTTTGCTTGCATCCTTTGGAAGAACATTATCTGGAATGTCCTCCTTTACTTCATAAATGAATCAATAAATCTGATTTTGTCTGACTACATTCTCATTCCTAGCAGTCTTTTGCTGATTACATTTTTAACTTAAATGCCATTGTCAGATATTTGTAGGGTTACTCATTGGAGGACTAGAAAAGAAAGCCTAGAATTTGACTATATATTCATTGTCAAAAGATGATGAGAAAGTGAATTGCTTTCCATAATTTTACTCAAATGTTTCCATGTTGATAATATGTGTGTTTAAAATTATGTGGCAATGCGGCCCAGTTAGAGATCAAAAAACAACATTCATTATTTTGTGAGTTAAGTTTGCACTGACTTTGCACTCTGTGTCACTCACACACTATGCTAGAGGATGGGGTAGAAAGCTCGATATTTATAAAAGAGTTTTAAACATTGTTTTATAGAGCACCATGGAAAGTTGCAGACAGAATCATCAAAGAAGGAACCAGAGATAGAATGAAATAGAGAGTAATGATGCAGGAATACTGAGGATGATGTCTCTTGAGTGTAAATTTGAAGGCTGGATGGGGTTTAGGTAAAAGGAAGATTGAAATGAGAATTTCTATTAAGGGGAGTGAAGGGTAGTGAAATTTGTAATTTAAAGCAAGCCCATACCCTCCCAACCAATAGTTCTATTCCCAATGTTCAATCTATTCACAAAAAAAGTATGTGTATATTTGTTTCACATAGCTCTGTTAACAAACTGTAATATTAGATTTTACATTTGTGACAATCTGTTCAGGTGAAATTGTAATTTTAATTTGCACTTGTCCATTGCCTTTTCACTTTGCCTTTGATGTTTGTATTATGTATAATTTTTAAAATAAAATTTGCTTCCATTATCCATCTTTCATTTAAAGCATGCAAATTTGTGGTCATAGTTTGGAAGGCCTTATCAATTCCAACAGTCTATTTGGAGTCTCCAATGTTTTAGCCTAATACCATCATGGATTGATTGATTGATTTGTTTATTTATTTGTAGTTCTGGGAATCAAACCTAGGGCCACACAGATATCAGGCAAGCACTTTATCATTGAACCAAGTCCCCTCCCAAAATGTAGGATTTTATTTATTAAAATCTAATTTGTCCTTCAATAGGGTTTTATAATTTTCTTCATATAGTTCTTATATTTAAATTTAATTTTAATTTTTATTGCTGTTATATTTGGAGTCCATTCGTCTATTTTATATCCCAACTGCTATTGCCATTGGAATTGTATTGCTATATGGAAAAACCTATTGATGTCTTCATGTAAATACATTACCTAGGTACATTAGAAAATACATTTTGAGTACTTCCAGTTGGTTATCTTTGACATTCTAAATATATAATCATATCATCTGTATGTAGTCATGCTTTCACATTAGGAGGTATTACATTCATGAAAGTTGATAGCAGTGGGAATCTAAAGAAAATATTAAATATACAGTGGAGATAAAGATGACTGGTTTTCCTTAACTGTGTAGCTAGCTATTGATGACATTCTCTAAGGTGAGGATGACAAATACAAAAAGATTAGGTTTGTAGGGAAGAAAAAGTTTGGAAACTGAAGTGATAATTGTGCATATGTTTTGTTTGGAGTGTTCTTGGAATATCCAATAGGCAACTGACTTTTTAGTCTAGTCTTGGTTCTAAAAGGAGGTGGTCAAAATAAAGTCTTGGAGAGCAGTAGAAGTTAAGGAGATGGTGGAAGAGGATCCTGTGGTGGACAGTCTTTAAAGTGACACCTGTAATTCCTGCCTCCTAGTATTCTTATCTTTGGCTACTACTTTCCCCTTGAGTATGGGTGTGTGATGCAAACTGCTCCTAACCAAAAGTGAGTGAATGTATGTAACTACATTGCATAAGATTGTTACATAATGTCCTGCCTTGCTAAGAAATTTTCTCCCTGTCTGGTTTTGAAGTATGCATCCTAATGTAGCCTACATGGCCATAAATTGAGGGTAGCCTTAAAACAGCAAGAAATTGAAGTTACTTGATTCACAAACTGTAAGGAACTAAATTCTGCTCAGAATATGTAAACTTGGAAGCAAATTCTCCTCTAGTGAAGATGAAGATCAAATAGACCTGGCCAACATGTCAGTCACAGCCTTTTGGGATTATGACATAGAGGACCCAGCTAAGTTGTGTTCAGACTCTTGACCCCCAGAAACTGATAATATATGTTTATTGTTTTAAGTCACTGAATTTGTGATAATAATACACTGCAGCAATATATAATGAATGTAGCAAAAATAAAGGATAATGAGAAGTAAAGGAATCAGCTAGATGGAGTATGGAATATGGTGTTTCGGATGTCAAGAAGGAGAGAATTTCAAGACAAAAAAAATGTGATCTGTAAAAAAATATCACAGTGAATTTAGGCAACACAATTTTCCATGATATCAAGTGTGAATAAGAAATAGAAATGTTGATCTGCATCTTGACTAAAGGAGAATTTGCAGCTTACATGTTCTGAGCAGAATTTAGTTTCTTAAAATGGTCCTTACAGGAGACTGGAGGAAGATGGCGGCGAGGGGAGTGCATTGCCCCCGTGTGCTGCTTCACTGTGTGGGAGTATGACAAGTCAGGACGGCTAAAGGCTATCTTGTTAGGAATTTCCAGCAATAGTGGGGTGCTCTGGAACCTGGAGGAAGGATTTCCATCGCACGAGGATCGGCTACGGGGACTCAAATGCGAGAGGTTTGTCGCACGGAGGGTAACACTGTTTATTCAGCAAATCGCCCCGCGGCTAGAGTCTGCAGCGCGCGCTGGGAAACGAGGAGATAGCGACGCAGGGATACAGCGCTGCAGTTTCTGCCAGCCGTGCAAGCACCGTACTCAGGGCTGAATTCTGGGTTTGAGACGGGGGAAGGAAGCAGTCCATCTCGGTTCTACACACCGGTCAGACCACAGAGGAGGCCAGCAGCCACCATGTTGGAAAGCTGACGTCACCATCCCTGTTTTTGACTGACCGCAGCTCATTCAGCCATAGAACAGGTAATTTCAGGCTGCCATTCGCCTGCGGCTTGCAGACAGATTGCTAGGGTTCAGTGCCTGGGGGCTTCTTAGAACCTGATCTTATCGGAGCGAACACGGAGCGCGGGGCGGCCGAGTTCCGGCTCCCGGAACCGCCCTGGCCCAGGGCTGGGGAGCCTGCGGAGGCTGCTTCTTGGACCCTGCTCCTATCAGAGCATACACCAAGCACTAAGCGGCCGAATTCCGGCTCCCGGAACTGAGCCCGCGGGGACTGCTTCTTGGAGCCTACTCTTATCGGAGCTTACACCGAGCACGGAGCGGCCGAGTTCCGGCTCCCGGAACTGCCCTGGCCCAGGGCTAGGAGCCCACGGAAACTGCTTCTCGGTCCGGGTCCTGCTGAGGGCCGGTCAGGACTCACCCGTTGCTTTGGTTGCCCGACAAGGGGAACGAAATGCTACCATTCGCATAGGATACCAACATGGCAGAGATCTGATGTCATCAGAAAGCGGCGGAGGAGAGAACTTCATCAACACCAGCGGCGACAGAAACAGTTGGTCTCCTGGTAGGGGGGGTGAGGCACAGACACCTGAGTCTCCTCAATTTGTCGTCGAGCCAGAGGGGAGGAGCCAGGCCGCCGCCAGCGCCCGGAGCAGGCCCAGCGGCTTGCCAGCGTGGTGACCGCGTGACTCCAATTGGAGAGGAGGCGGAGCGGAGCCGCCACCCGCACCCGCAAGGTGGGCAGACCCGCGACCCAGTGGTACATGGGCGTGGTAGGAGGGGTAGGGCAGAGCCGCCGCCCGCGCTTACACGGTAAACAGACCTGTGACAGACTGGCGGGTCAGGCCCAGTGGCCTGCCAGTGTGGTACACACGTCACCCCAACTGGAGTAGGGGCAGAGCAGATCCTTCTCCCACGCCCGGATCAGGCCCTGCCGGTGTGGTGGCCACATGACCCCAATTGGAGTGGGGGCGGAGCGGAACCGCTACCCGTGCCCGCAGGGTGAGCAGACCTGTGACCAACCTGCAGATCAGGCCCAGGGGTCCGCAGGCGTGGTAGGAGGGGCAGGGCAGATCAGCCGCCCGCACCTCCAAGGTAGGCAGACCTGCGACAGACCGGCGGATCAGGCCCAGAAGCCTGCCGGCGTGGTACACACACCACCCTAATTGGAGTAGGGGCAGAGCAGAGTCGCCGCCCGTGCCAGGAACAGGCCCAGCGACCTGCAGGCGGGGTAGTCACGACACCCCAATTGGAGTAGGGGCAGAGCAGAGCCGCCACCCGTGCCCGAAAGGTGGGCAGATCTGCGACCGACCAGCGGGACAGGCCCAGTGGCCTGCCGGTACGACAGACACGTCACCCCATTTGGAGTAGGGGCAGAGTAGAGCCGCCGCCCGCGCCTGCAGGGTAGGCAAACCTGCAACCGACCGGCAGATCAGGCCCGGTGGCCTGCCGGCGTGGTACACTCATCACCCCAATTGGAGTAGGGGCAGAACAGAGCCGCCGCCAGCGCCCAGAACAGGTCCAGTGACCTGCCGGCGTGGTAGCCACGACACCCCAATTGGAATAAGGAGAGAGCAGAGCCGCCGCCCACACCTGCAGGAAAGATACGCAAGCACTATGAAAAGACAAGGAAAGAAAGGACCACAAGCAATGCAGGTCAACGCAACTTTAGAAGAGGTAACAGCTGCAGCAGATGGAATGTCAGATAAAGAATTCAGGATATACATGCTTCAGATGATCTGGAGTATCAAGGAAGACATTAGACAGCAAAATCAGACAATGAAAGATCACTTTGACAATGAATTACGCAAACAAATCCAAGAAGCAAAGGATCAACTATACAGGGAGATAGAGGTTATAAAAAACAAACAAACAGAAATCCTAGAAATGCAGGAAGCAATAAACCAACTTAAAAACTCAATGGAGAATACTACCAGCAGAGTAGAACACTTAGAAGATAGAACATCAGACAATGAAGACAAAGTATTTCAACTGGAAAAGAACATAGACAGCTCAGCAAGACTGTTAAGAAACCATGAGCAGAACATCCAAGAAATATGGGATAACATTAAGAGACCAAACTTAAGAGTCATTGGGATACAGGAAGGTACAGAGCTCCAAACCAAAGGAATGAGCAATCAATTCAATGAAATAATACGAGAAAACTTCCAGACTTGAAGAATGAGACAGAATCCCAAATCCTAGAAGCCTACAGGACGCCGAATGTGCAAAATCATAAGAGATCCACACCTAGGCACATTATAATGAAGATGCCCAACATACAGAATAAGGAGAGAATTTTAAAAGCTACAAGAGAAAGGAAGCAGATTACATTTAGGGGTAAGCCAATCAGGATAACAGCTGATCTTTCAACACAGACTCTGAAAGCTAGAAGATCCTGGAATAACACATTTCAAACACTGAAAGAAAATGGGTTCCAACCAAGAATTGTGTATCCAGCGAAATTAAGCTTCAGGATGGAAGATGAAATTAAAACCTTCCACGATAAACAAAAGTTTAAAGAATTTGCAGCTAGAAAACCATCTCTTCAAAACATCCTCGGCAAAACATTACAGGAAGAGGAAATGGAAAATAACAATGAAAACCAACAGTGGGAGGTAGGACAGTAAAGGGGGGGAAATAATCAAAGAGGCAAACAAACCATGTTTAGAAACAGAAATAAACAAATATGGCTGGAAGAACAACCCATATCTCAATAATAACCCTAAATGTTAATGGCTTAAACTCACCAATTAAGAGACACAGGCTAGTAGAATGGATCACAAAACAAGACCCAACAATATGCTGCCTACAGGAGACGCATTTGATAGGAAAAGACATACATAGGCTGAAGGTGAAAGGTTGGGAAAAATCATATCACTCATATGGACTTCGGAAACAAGCAGGAGTGTCCATACTCATATCAAATAAAATAGATTTCAAGCCAAAGTTAATCAAAAGGGATAAAGAGGGACACTACATACTGCTTAAGGGAACCATACACCAACAAGACATAACAATCATAATTATTTATGCCCCAAACAATGGTGCAGCTATGTTCGTCAAACAAACTCTTCTCAAGTTCAAGAGTCTAATAGACCACCATACCATAATCATGGGAGACTTCAACACACCTCTCTCACCACTGGACAGATCTTCCAAACAAAAGTTGAATAAGGAAACTATAGAACTCAATAACACAATTAATAACCTAGACTTAATTGACATATATAGAATATACTACCCAACATCAAGCAGTTACACTTTTTTCTCAGCAGCACATGGATCCTTCTCAAAAATAGATCATATATTATGTCACAGGGCAACTCTTAGACAATATAAAGGAGTAGAGATAATACCATGCATCTTATCTGATCATAATGGAATGAAACTGAAAATCAATGATAAAAGAAGGAAGGAAAAAGCATACATCACTTGGAGAATGAACAATAGGTTACTGAATGATCAATGGGTTATAGAAGACATCAAGGAGGAAATTAAAAAATTCTTAGAGATAAATGAAAACACAGACACAACATACCAGAATCTATGGGACACATTGAAAGCAGTTCTAAGAGGAAAATTCATTGCTTGGAGTTCATTCCTTAAAAAAAGAAAAAACCAACAAATAAATGATCTCATACTACATCTCAAAATACTTGAAATAGAACAGCAAAACAACAGCAAAAGAAGTAGAAGGCAAGAAATAATTAAAATCAGAGCTGAAATTAATGAAATCGAAACAAAAGAAACAATTGAAAAAATTGACAAAACTAAAAGTTGGTTCTTTGAAAAAATAAACAAAATCGACAGACCCTTAGCGATGCTAGCGAAGAGAAGAAGAGAGAGAACTCAAATTACTAGCATACGGGATGAAAAAGGCAATATCACAACAGACACCTCTGATATACAGAAGATAATCAAAAATTATTTTGAATCCTTATACTCCAATAAATTAGAAGATAGTGAAGGCATCGATAAATTTCTTAAGTCATATGATCTGCCCAGATTGAGTCAGGAGGATATAGACAACCTAAACAGACCAATATCAATTGAGGAAATAGAAGAAACCATCAAAAGACTACCAACTAAGAAAAGCCCAGGACCGGATGGGTATACAGCAGAATTTTACAAAACCTTTAAAGAAGAACTAATACCAATACTTTTCAAGCTACTTCAGGAAATAGAAAAAGAGGGAGAACTTCCAAATTCATTCTACGAGGCCAACATCACCCTGATACCTAAACCAGACAAAGACACTTCAAAGAAATAAAACCACAGACCAATATCTCTAATGAACCTAGATGCAAAAATCCTCAATAAAATTCTGGCGAATCGGATACAAAAACATATCAAAAAAGATGTGCACCATGATCAAGTAGGATTCATCCCTGGGATGCAAGGCTGGTTCAATATACGGAAATCAATAAATGTTATTCACCACATCAATAGACTTAAAAATAAGAACCATATTATCATCTCGATAGATGCGGAAAAAGCATTCGAGAAAGTACAGCATCCCTTTATGTTCAAAACTCTAGAAAAACTAGGGATAACAGGAACATACCTCAATATTGTAAAAGCAATTTATGCTAAGCCTCAGGCTAGCATCATTCTGAATGGAGAAAAACTGAAGGCATTCCCTCTAAAATCTGGAACAAGACAGGGATGCCCTCTCTCTCCACTTCTGTTCAACATAGTTCTCGAAACACTGGCCAGAGCAATTAGACAGACGAAAGAAGTTAAAGGCATAAAAATAGGAAAAGAAGAACTTAAATTATCACTATTTGCAGATGATATGATTCTATACCTAGCAGACCCAAAAGGCTCTACATAGAAACTATTAGAGCTAATAAATGAATCCAGCAAAGTGGCAGGATATAAAATCAACACGCATAAATCAAAGGCATTCCTGTATGTCAGCGACAAATCCTCTGAAATGGAAATGAGGACAACCACTCCATTCACAATATCTTCAAAAAAAATAAAATACTTGGGAATCAACCTAACAAAAGAGGTAAAAGACTTATACAATGAAAACTACAGAACCCTAAAGAGAGAAATAGAAGAAGATCTTAGAAGATGGAAAAATATACCCTGTTCATGGATAGGCAGAACTAACATCATCAAAATGGTGATATTACCAAAAGTTCTCTATGGGTTTAATGCAATGCCAATCAAAATCCCAACGGCATTTCTTGTAGAAATAGAGAAAGCAATCATGAAATTCATATGGAAAAATAAAAGACCCAGAATAGCAAAAACAATGCTAAGCAGGAAGTGTGAATCAGGCGGTATAGCGATACCAGACTTCAAACTATACTACAGAGCAATAGTAACAAAAACAGCATGGTACTGGTACCAAAACAGGCGGGTGGACCAATGGTACAGAATAGAGGACACAGAAACCAATCCACAAAACTACAACTATCTTATATTTGATAAAGGGGCTAAAAGCATGCAATGGAGGAAGGATAGCATCTTCAACAAATGGTGCTGGGAAAACTGGAAATCCATATGCAACAAAATGAAACTGAATCCCTTTCTCTCGCCATGCACAAAAGTGAATTCAAAATGGATCAAGGAGCTTGATATCAAATCAGAGACACGCCGTCTGATAGAAGAAAAAGTTGGCTACGATCTACATTCGGTGGGGTTGGGCTCCAAATTCCTCAATAGGACACCCATAGCACAAAATTTAATAACTAGAATCAACAAATGGGACTTACTCAAACTAAAAAGTTTTTTCTCAGCAAAAGAAACAATAAGAGAGGTAAATAGGGAGCCTACACCCTGGGAACAAATCTTTACTCCTCACACTTCAGATAGAGCCCTAATATCCAGAGTATACAAAGAACTCAAAAAATTAGACAATAAGAGAACAAACAACCCAATCAACAAATGGGCCAAGGACCTGAACAGACACTTCTCAGAGGAGGACATACAGTCAATCAACAAGTACATGAAAAAATGCTCACCATCTCTAGCTGTCAGAGAAATGCAAATCAAAACCACCCTAAGATACCATCTCACTCCAGTAAGATTGGCAGCCATTATGAAGTCAAACAACAACAAGTGCTGGCGAGGATGTGGGAAAAAGGGTACACTTGTACATTGCTGGTGGGAGTGCAGATTGGTGCAGCCAATTTGGAAAGCAGTATGGAGATTTCTTGGAAAGCTGGGAATGGAGCCACCATTTGACCCAGCTATTCCCCTTCTTAGTCTATTCCCTAAAGACCTAAAAAGAGCATGCTACAGGGACACTGCTACATCGATGTTCATAGCAGCACAATTCACAATAGCAAGACTGTGGAACCAACCTAGATGCCCTTCAATAGACGAATGGATAAAAAAAATGTGGCATTTATACACAATGGAGTATTACTCTGCATTAAAAAATGACAAAATCATAGAATTTGCAGGGAAATGGATGGCATTAGAGCAGATTATGCTAAGTGAAGCTAGCCAATCCCTAAAAAACAAATGCCAAATGTCTTCTTTGGTATAAGGAGAGTAACTAAGATCAGAGTAGGGACGAAGAGCAGGAGAAGAAGATTAACATTTAACAGGGATGAGAGGTGGGAGGGAAAGGGAGAGAGAAGGGAAATTGCATGGAAATGGAAGGAGACCCTCAGGGTTATACAGTGGAGGGGGTAAAGAGAGAGGAGGGGAGGGGAGGGGAGAGGTGGGGAGGGGGAGGGTGGAGGATGGGAAAGGCAGCGGAGCACAACAGACACTAGTATGGCAATATGCAAATCAATGGATGTGTAACTGATGTGATTCTGCAATCTGTGTATGGGGTGAAGGTGGGAGTTCATAACCCACTTGAATCAAAGTGTGGAATATGATATGTCAAGAAATTTGTAATGTTTTGAACAACCAACAATAAAAAATTTAAAAAAAAGAATGATTTTAAATAAAATAAAATAAATAAAATGGTCCTTACATTTCCTTACATGAACAGTAATAAGAAAAGTATTATTAACGTGGTTTGGGAAGAAGCCTGATTAGACTATGTTGGAAGTCAAAGAGTATAAAAACATATGAAGACCAAATCCAATCATGATTTTTATAAAGCCTTTTTTAGCACATGACCTTATTTACAGCTAAATTTCAGGTAATTAATTTCAGGCCAATTGCATTCACATAATAGAGTTTCAGCTAATTTTCCATTATTATTTAAAACTATCTCAACGGTTATATTTTATTATATTCAGATATTATGTAATTTTAAAAGATTATTCTATGACAAATGAAGTGGTAGTTATTATGATAGGAATATATTACCCAAGTGAGAGTATAAACAAAATAAAATCCCTTGCTGTACACTGACACACACACACACACACACACACACACAAACTCACTGGAAAACAGCAAACAGATTAAGATAATTGATTATGTGACACCATGTAAACAGAGAGATAATGGTAATTTTATTGAATTAAACCAATGATACTGACCACATCAATTAGTCAAGAATTACATTACACAAAAAATGGTGGTGTGCTACTAGGTCCTGCATGAATCAAAATTCCAGATGTGTCTCTAATTTGGTTATTTCATAGGTAGTGGAGTCACAAAATGCACTTAGGTAATAAATAGTGAGATATAATCAGAAAATCACAAAATATACAGTGTTCATTGGTCCAGAATTCAATTTCAATGGGTCTGAAAGAAATAAATTAAGTTTGTGAGATAGTAAAATGAGCAACTGATTTTGAAGGAAATATAAAAATTATTTGGAGCCTGAAAGGGCTTAATTGTTTTTATTAAATACATATCAGATATTTGAATATCTGTATTTAATAATAGCACACTTAGGTTATGAGAGGGATATAAGTTAATGATTGAAAGTATCTGGATTTATTATAAACAATATTTGTTCTGTTCATGCTATCAAAAATAAGAAAAACAAGAAAAAAGTCCTTCATCATTCAATGGCTTTTTTCTGAATATATTTGACTTATTTCATCTAGAAAGCTATTCCTTTATACTAAAATTCATTGCAGACACAAAAGATTTAAGATTAAGGAATCCATACAGATGGAGAAAAATAAGAATTTTCAAACAAGCATCTTCTAAAAAGTTGAATGACCTTTTGACATGGTATTTGCCAGCAATTTTTCCACAGTAATATGGCAAGCTGAGAAATAGCAATAGCTTTGAAAACTTTCATCCTGCTTTTTAAAGCCTGCTCTGATGTTCAAGTAAATTAAATTTCTCTTTGGTGGTTTCTCTGCTGTCATTTTTCTTCATTGATAAAATATGTAAGAACTGAGTACTGGACATTAAACAGCATCCATTTATAAAGTGATGTTCCCATTATTCTTTGAGGTTTGGGGGCATGCATTAAGGGGAGGGGAATTTTTATTTCCTGCACTAAACTCGACTGTTACTTTTGAATACTTTTTATCTGATATGATGTAGTAACTCATCTGACTTCTCTTAGACATGGTATGTTAAGCCAGACTCATATATCACAAATGATGCTATCAGAGAATCTGGGATTTTAGTGGGAAAATATGTACCATGTGATTGTATTAAAGTCAGAACACAACTACAGAGGTACAAAAATAAGACTGGAAACAACAAAAAAGTACAATAAAGACTATTTTCTGAAAACTGAGTTGGGATAAACAAGATTCAACTGAAAAGTTTACCCCACACTGTGTGGTAGTTTGTTCTTTGAGATCCACAGATTAACATCAAGCATCTGGCTTAAAGAAGGAACCTTTATGATAGTCAAAGGTAAGCCTAGGATGAACCAGAGTTCAGTTTTCTGGGTATTTATGCTTTAGATTAATAAGTTTAAGCAGAGTTGGAGACTTCTTCAGTGAGA
The DNA here is from genome assembly GCF_021218885.2 of Marmota monax. Taxonomy (NCBI): domain Eukaryota; kingdom Metazoa; phylum Chordata; class Mammalia; order Rodentia; family Sciuridae; genus Marmota; species Marmota monax. The sequence continues at coordinate 172,206 of NW_026695029.1, forward strand.
TCCAAAACTATAGATCAAGGTGTTGGGGGTAATCTAATCAAAATTTGTTAAATTTTTCAGATTTATACATATCTATGAATTTCAAAGGCAACAGGCAACAGGGTAACTCACTGTATAGTCTCTGAGATATATAGTTAAGGTGAAAACCCCAGTTACATGTAGATTGGTAAGAGTTGCTGAGTTCCAGACACCATCCGAAGCCCTCTTATAAATCATAAAGCTTAAGTCCCACTACCATTGACATTGTTTCAATATTTGGGTTTATTTATTCCTAAGTCAGGCCATGTCCTTCATAAAATAACAATTAGAAATATCATCAGCTTCCGAACTCATCATGGCTTGGGCTGTAGGTTTTGTTTGTGTGGAAGTGAAATCTATTTGGAAGATATAAGTAGTTGTATGGATTTTAAGATATAAGTGGTACCTTAATTCTGTGGCCAATCTTGATAACTTATTTAAAATGATGAATTTAAAATTGGAAGCTCCTCAAGCACTTTATCTCTGCCACTTTGATGGCAATAATATAGATTAATAATTAAGGAATATAAGGACAGCATTCCCTATTCTCTCAAAAATCAATGATATACAAAGTGTACCCAGCATTAGCTTGAATAATTGGGAAAATTCTATTTCTTAATCCACACATATTTAAGCCAAACTCTATATAAGTTTCCCTGTAATGCCTTTAATCACCTTATGTTCTCCAAACACACCAACCTGGGCTCACTCTTAAGTACATAAACAGAAATATGCATATATATGTGCGTGTGTATATATACACACAGAGAGAGACACTGACACACATCCTAAAATTATTCTCTAGTTAGCATAGAAGTTACTCTGTTTAAATTCAACTCAACTTTGTAATTATTAGAATGTTTGTGTGGAGTACAGTTGGCTTAAAGAACTGGAAAAAAAAACTGAGTTTAGTGAATACTTTCAATGAATTTTGCTCGCTCCATACCAGTAAGAAAACAGACCATTCATATTTCTTCTCCTATGATGGAAATAGGTTTTAATTCTGTCTTCTCATTCAAAAACGAAGGCAAACCCTCTTGTGTTCACACTGGCAAGTTGACTTCAAAATTTTCTTGGCATTGGGCTACTACTTTATCAGGGAGTCAGTGCAGATTATACCTATATGTATATTTATATCAACCTATAGATATATGATATCAAAATAGTCATATAACACACCTAAAACAGTACCATAGTGTTCCCTCTGATTGGCAGGCTACTCTGTAGTCCCTTTCTCTGTTACATATTTTAGGCAGAAAGATCAATCATAATGATTAGTCACAGAAAAGAGGACAGGCCTAATCAGTACTATGGATATTTATATAAGACCCAAAATACTGGTTGAAAATGAAACAAAAAAATGAAAGAATGGAAGAATAGAATAATCAAAGTGACAATGACTGGTAGAAAGAAATTAATGAGAGTAAAAGAACGAGGAAGAAAAAAGGAGAGAAAGGGAAGCCCAACCATTTATAAATTCGTTTCAACAAAAGTTAATGTGGTAACTAGAACACAATAAAAGGGAGAAGAAAAAATAGATTCAAAGCCACATTTTCAAATACCAGAATATTAAGAGTTTTACTGCTTATTTATGAATAGCAAAAAATCAATGGAAGAAGGCATCTTCAATCTATAAAAATAAACTCAGAAACTCAATTGAAAGGCAAGCGATGCTTACATAGAAAAGTTAAGATTGGGGTATGCAAAGAATATACTGTATGTACCATTACTTGAAATTAGAGGGATGTGTATAAACAATAATCTCTTTAATATTATTAATATTTAGTGCCTAAAAGTTAAAGCAATGGGATTGCCTTTTAAAATTTTTATTGTGGGATTTCCATATTCTGCAGAGACAACTAAAGTTCAAACTTCCAGGAATAGCAAGGAGAGGATGCAACTAATAGCTATATTTAATATCACCTTAGTTTGGGTTCCCCTAAATGTGGTTTAATAAGGATTTAAGTGTGAGTGGCTTATTTGGGACCTAAACTAAGGAAATACGGTGATAAATATGGGGATAAAGCCAAGAAGAGGAAAGGAAATCTAAAGGATGCGTTATTGAGCAGTTTAAAGCCAAGGAAGAATAAACCTTCGAATCTTTGCACTGTGGAGTTAGGAAGTTGAAATATATATACACCAACTCACATGTCCTGCTGGTTGAAGATTGCATCTGGGGCATTCATTTCCCTCCATGGCGTTTCTGGACTCCTGCATCCATAGAATTAACACAGGAATCTATAAATTTGCGTGGGAAGTTGAAATTGCAACAGCTTCTTTTCCCTTATATGTAAAATGTTGAAGTTTTATAATTTAGAGTTCATCTATACCCTGAGATTGACTTCGCACCATGAGTTTTTAAAAACCAGAATTAGAAATGTTTAGGTAGAATGATTCCACTACAATGCAATAGAATGTGATTTCCATGATGGCAGATGTTTTTGTTTTTTCCTAATATTCATGTCACCTAACACATAGAATATTTAACTCATATTGTTTGTCAGTAAATTTTTGAAGAAATGCATCAAAAGTCAAAGTCAATATAACTTAACCATGGGAAATGCATTATTACACATAAGAAATGTTCGAAAATAACAACTAATTTTGATTCCTTTCCCCCAAATTTCCCTGATTAGTCTGTACTAATGGTTGGCTTCACTGACAGATTTGGAACAAGAGAGCATACTCAAATCCAGGCCTCATATCTAAAAAAGACCAGAGAAAAAGAAAGAGAAGAGCAACTTCTGGAAAAAACTTCAAAAGGTTATAAAAGAGCTTTTCCCAAACCTCCCAGCAAAACTCTTCTTTGTGTTTCAGTGTTATAAAAGTAACACTGGCAAAGATGAGGATGCTCTTTCAACAATCAGCTTGGGAATTGTGGTCAAAATCTCCCAAAGCATATGGGATGCATGCTCCTCACTTGATACTTGAAGAGAATTGAAGCTTTCCTAAAAATAAGGGGGGGGGGGGAATGGAGACTTAGTAAGCATATATTTATTGTATAAGCAACCAATAACACATTATACTTTTAGATATTCTTGTTGCTAAATGGTGGCAGGATGTAAATTTATGCAAAATAAAAGACAACCTTGATGGTTATTATTATTTATTTGTAGCCCTTACAGGGTAAGTTAGGGTAATTTGCTATCATTTAAGTTTCATGGGGGTAAGTTAGGGTAATTTGCTATCATTTCACAATGTAGCACATGTGTGTATGAGTGCGTGCTGGAGATGGGCTTTTCCTTTTTGGCCATATGGAAAAGTGAAAATGGACTGAAAATTACTATCTTTCCCTTGACAAGTTAATTAAGCCTCATAATCAGTCACAGTCATTTGAACAGCATGGTTGCTGGAATGAGAATTAGTAGGATACCACAATGAACAAATGGGAAACATTTTATAGAAGGAAATCTCTTTGACGAATACATAAATGTAAAAATATGATGAAAGAAAAACTATGTTTTCAAAGAGAAAAGACAACTGAGTTAGTCAGGCAATTGGGCAGATGTTAAGGAAATTTATTTATGTATCCAAAGAATAGAATTGTGTATACATTAATCTTATTCAACTCATTATATATTATTTTATATCTATTTTCCCACTTGACAATGAATTTATTTATTTATTTTTCCTTTTTTTTCACTAGTGGGGATTGAAATTAAGGGCATTCTACCACTAGTCTACATTCTCAGTCCGTTTTATTTTTTATTTTGAGACAAATTCTCACTAAGTTCCTAAGGCTGCCCTCAAACTTGTGATCCTCTTCTCAGCTTCTCAAGTAGTTGGAATTACAGGCATGTGCTACCATGCCAGCTTTGACTACAAATTTCTTGAATTTAAGGACTGTTTTATCTTTTTCTCTAGTTATAAGCATATTGTTTGTCATACAAATATATGTTGCAGTAAATTAAATTAAATAATGTACTTAATGTACTTTTATAAACCACACACTAAATTACTTTATTGGATTCTTCAGATTTAAATTTTTTTTCAAAAGTTCAGCTGCTGGTAATGACTAACATTAATATTTCCCTAATCATTCTCACTATTTATCTTCATAATATTGTTTTCTGGGTAATGAAACTGTGGAAGATTAAAATGTTCTGGTATTTTCCCCAAGATCATGTTTTACATATATTTGCATATAATAAATTCACTCATGCTCCGATTTTTTTATAGATAAATATAATATTATTGGTAGAAATGACTAATTTTATAACTCTTTCCAGACATTCCATAAGCTAAAACAAAATGGTTAGCAAGAGACCTGATTCTTTCCATAATTATCCATGCAAATATAAATTTTATTAGTGTGCTATATCTTTGTTATGTAGTTTCAAAACAATTATTTTCCATGACTTCACAAAGTGTAATAGAATTGCTAGATTATGATTTAAGAACTACTTCCCTGCTGTTCTACGTTGAGGGTTTTCTCCCCAGTGTTTTTGTTTCTATAACCCAATGAACATGTTCTCACATGTGAGTTTCCACTGGGAAAATTCCTTGGTATGAATATAGTGTGTGATTGCATAGGCATACATTTATTTAGAAGGACCTCAATAGGGGCCTGAAGAGTGGATAAATCTTCTAGACACATGATTTGGGGGAAGAGCCCTTGGCCTCCATTTCCTCATTTATTGAAAAGAGAGAATAATAGATTCTGAGCTTTCTCGTGATAAATCTCTTTGTTTGCAAAAAAGCAAAACAAAATCCCAGTAAACCACTCAAGTTAAAATTAACTTAAAAATCATGGGAATTTTAAGAAAATCAAAATCAAACACAAGCTTACCTACAACTCAAACCAGAATGTAAAGTTTTTGTGACCAAATTCTCTTCATCTCACTATCTCTTATTAAAATGTCTTTTCTTCTATTTGTATCGGTTTTGCTACACTCTCTGCATGCTGCCTTCCTTTTCTATTCTTGAACACAATCCATCATGGTGAAATGCAAATTAGGTCACTCTCAGTCCCTGGGGTTATATGACCTTCTGTGACTAACACTCACACATAACTTATAAGCAGTTCTGTCTCTAAATTCCCAGAGAATGGGGACTATGCATTCTGGTTGAGATCAAATATCTGTTCAGCCACAACCAGAAGAAAGAGTTACATGATGTTTAAGCTTTGCAGATTTGCACTCTTCTTTGTGTTAAAGAAGGAAATCCTCTGAAAAAGATATTCAGGTTGCAGGCATCCCAAAATGTATTATTTATAGTCTTATCACATCTGGTAAAGTGAATAAATTAACTTTTCTTTCTCTAGTATTATTCATCAATAATATTATCAATATTATGGATTTCACCCTTCATAATCTTTTACTATGTCTAATTTGCAGGACACAGTGTTTATATTGTAGAAACAAACAAAAAATAGGGCATACTCTCCTAAATCATTGTTCATTTAACTTGAGAGCTTGTTAGAAATGTAGAATCTACTGTATAAGAATCTGCATTTTGTCCAGATTCTCAGTAAGTTCTGTAAGTACTGTGTTTGCATTATGTATTATTCCACTGGAAGTCAGAACATATGAGGCATTTAATTCCTGGCTCTGTTTCTAACCTAATTTGTTCAGTTCTATGTCTATTTCTAGTCAATAACAAACTGATTGCTCTCAGTGTTGCTAGACCATGGAACAATTTTCTTCTCTGTGTATAAAGTAAGGGCGTTTGTCTTGATTACATAAAGTTCATCAATTTTATTTTGCATATGTGTTCCTATTGAAATCTCTGATTTCCAATTGCTCTGGTAGAAGTCAATGCAGTATAATAATGTCTAGAAATCTAGTTCAACTGTGTACAACTTAAGTAACTTCTAGTAAAGATGTTATAAAGCTTCCATGTTTTCAGATGGACTGAAAATACATTTTGAACTAAATGATTCCTAGCATGGATTTTTGTTGTTGTTGTTGTTGTTCATAGTTAAACCAACTTTTTCTTCATGGAATTTGCATGATTTTTACTACAAATAAGAAAAATACGTATCTTTTTTCTCTATCTGCTTGCTATAGTTAGACATTTACTATTTAATTCCTTTTAAGCTACCACATACATAAATTAATAGTCTAAAGAAAAATAGGTTTTTTGAACCTTATATTTGTTGATTTTTTTCAATGTGTTCATTTCAATCACGATGACTTAATAGAAACAAATATATTTATGAAGCTACTTTGTGTAATAAGGGGTTTGAATTACATAATAAACAAATTAATTTCAACTATGACATTCATTTATTTATTACTTTTTTACTATACCATTGAGTACCACTATCAGGGTGCAATGCCACTGGTTCTGGGAGTGCAGAAAATACACATCATAGTCTACAAGCGACTTTACCTGCCAAGGCAAAATGATTATCCTGGAATGACATTAACAGGAACAGCAAGGACATTCCTTTTGCCTTCTTCTTATCTTCTAATCTTTTTCTGATGACTTTCTGGCAAAAGGTAAGTGATTTTGCTTAGTTCCATCTTAACTGTCACTTAGATGATTATTAAAGGGTAAATTTGAAGTGAGGTATACTAGATAAATGATTAGCATGGTTCTTCCATTTGGTTACGTGACATTAAATTACAAGCCTCACCACACATTACCACATATTTGAACTTCTATGCAACAGGAGTAATGACTTCTTCATGCTTCTGCTAACAATATGTGTCAATGCTTTGTACAAAAACACTCACCTCCTCTTTCCTAAAAGAGGAGTTACAAAGTCCCAATGGATGTAGTATATGTCAGTGTACAAAATTAAATCCTTTTTGATTTCAGTCACAATCTTATCTGAATGCTTGGATGAGAACATTCAGACTAAGTAGTAAAGTTAACTATACTCCAAATCCTCATAAATCATAGTACTTGAAAAGATAAAGAATGAAAAATAAACTAAATGACATGTTCATGTATACATATTTAAGAAGAAAAAAAGTATGTATATCTCTTGTATTTGCTATTTTTTTTAGATTATCATAAGTCCTGAATTGATGTTTATAATTTTCTTCTACAACATTCCATATTATCTTTGTCCTTAACAGGTACTTTAATTAATTTGCATCGTTTATGACCCAAAACTATGTAACTAAAAGATATGTCTTCATTTTTGTAAATATATGCAACTTCACTATTTTTGTTTGTTTGTTTTGTTTGTAATCTGGAACAACTTGTGGTACCCAACCCCTTTATTTGTTCACTGGCTCAGAGGCATATCACAAAACTGTCCATGCGTTTTATCAAAATGTATCTTCTTAATTCCTATTCATCAGGTCCAGTCAGTCTGATTTTATCAATACATAGTGGAATACTTAGTGGGTTCTCTCAGGCACATCATTATGAGCATCTCTTTCAATCTATTTATTCCAGAAAGTAGGTACATTGACATAGCCCTGCAACGATGCAATGAAAACGAACTTCTGCTACTGTTCCTTGCAAATTGGTATAGAGATAAAAGCATTTGCCAGATCAATAATTATGTACCCTTGCTGGGGCTGTGTTGATTTGTTCCAGTAAAGATACCACAGCTGTAACAGCTGCTGTAATTAAATCACCATCTCATTAAGTTTACAATAATTCACAGTCAGTCTCCAAGATATGCACAGGCCAAACAAGTGAGTTAAATTGAATGTACATTTCTCAAGTCTTTGATGGCAGGACTCATCTCAGCATTTTCCTTTGGGAATCAAAAGTGCTTTTGGTTTATTTTCCTGGTGGGGAAAGGAGTCAAGAGGCATGTATTTAGTTATTTTCTATTTTAACTGTCATTCATGGTTCAGGGAGGCAATTATACACTAAAGTACTGGAAAAAATACCACAAGGTAAGGTTTTGCTCTAGTAGCCCTAAGGGAGAATGACTTAGGCCAATTCTAATTTTATCACCTTACTATCATATTTTCACAACATTTTTGTTTCCCAGAAATTATTGGCAATTCATATCAGTGTCTAGTAATCCTCATACATCTGAACATTTCTCTTTCTTTGGTATGTAATGACATTTGTAAGTGAATATGGACCATCTTAGTAAGGCTCAAAGAGGGATTCATAGGACTTAATTTGTATACTGACATACACTACATCTGTTGGTATAAAAGGTGCAGTTGCTAAAATTAGTCTTTATTCTGCCTTTCACATTTTATGTAAGATGTATTACATATTCAAAATATATTAAAACTAAATTTAAAATTACATTGCATCGAAGCTTTCACAAGTCTAAATTGCAATCAATCAATCAATCAACCAGATAAAATTGTAGAAATATTTCCCCTTAACATGTATAATCCCTTGCTTTGGTAGGTGTATTCATATCAATAAATTCAGCTTGTCTCAATAATTTATATCATTGTAGCCTTAGATCCATCTATATAGATCCATATATATATATAATCTGCCCCAATTTCATCTTTTGGGGGTTCAAACTAGAACATTCTGGAGTGTGATCTGGTCAAATAGTGGGTGTATTTATATTAATATTAATTTACATATTCATGTGTATATTCATGCACATATATACAATCATTCATGCACATGTAACTGTGTACATTCATATTCCTATCCATGCACTTTTTCTTGTACATGAACATAGGCATATTCACGCACATTTATACATGAGTATTTATGTATATGAATATGAAATATTTATGTGTATGAATAAGAAAGTGTACACCTTCACATTCATGTACACTTTCATATTCATGTACATGTATTGCCATTCATGCACATATTCATGTTCATTTACATGTAATGTTCACACACATTCATATTTATGTATATGTAAATATTCATATTCATATTCACACACATGCACATATTCATATCATACCTATCTTCATATTCATAGTGAGGCATATGCATATATTATTCATATTTATATTCATGCATGTGTACATGTACACATTGATATTCATGTACATGAACGTATTAATATTGATGCACACATGTCTATATATGATATTAATGTTCATGTACATATGCATTATTTCATTTATACATGCACATTCATATAAATGTACATGTATATGGTCATTTTTATGTACATCATATTCATATTGATATTCATAAACATTCATGTAATACATGTATTCATACATATACATTGCGTATATATTAATATACATATTCTTGTACATATTCATGCCCTTATTCACATTCATATCCACCTATATATTCATGTACATGTACATGTACATTTTCACATTCATATTAATAGACATTCATATGCATATCTATATTTATATGCACATTCATATACTCATTCATATTCTATATGTATGGTCACATTCATGTTCATGAATATTCATATTAGTATTCATGTGCAAATATACATATTCATATGTATGTACATACATATTTATATATTCACATAAATATGTACACATCCTCTTTAATATTCATATTATTGTTTACATTTATATACATATTCATATTCATACACATAAATATTCATATACACATGAATGCCTTCCTTTTCATACTTTGAGGGTAGAATGGGAAAACTCTGGAATGAGAAAATATCAGAAGGGCTGTATAGAAATTAACACACCAGATTATGTGGATTATACATATTGTTCCCTCCCTCACCAGGTGGAGGGTATGGTAAATTATACTTTCCCAGGCATGAAGGATGTGGGGACCAACCATAACTACTCCTCTCACTTGTTGGAGGACATGCAATTTTATGCCAAAATCTAGGGCAGGTACTAGGGTATATTTCACAGATTCATCTAAATAGATTCATCTATATAGATACATCTTTTGAGAGTGTAAGCCTTTGATAACTTTTCTTATTTTTTTTATAGAAATGGTCTACTTCTAATTTTATGTCTCTTCTGGGGTCTGACTTAGTAAATTTGTTTGTTTTTCAGAGTTACTCATTTATTCTGTGTTCTAAAGTGAATTTGCATAGAGTTATGGAAATTAGTTTACACTGATATTGATAACTCCATTTTGTGCTTAATTCTTCTTATTTCTGTATTTGTATATTAGTGCTCCCCTGTTTTCCTTGATTAACTTAAGTAATGATTTGTCTATTTAATTTTTTCTAATAATTAGATTAAAACTTATTTCTAGCAAACCCAGTATCAGCAAGTACAGTTAACTCTCAAAATTTATTTTCTAATACAATTTGCAAATACACAGAGATGAGACTTATTGCAGAAATGGTTGACTCTAGGCCTGGGGCATTAACTATATAAAATGTACCTGAGGCATCTTGTGGTGTCAGAAAGTAAGAAAGTTCTTAAAAACAAGGAAGCAAACCCACGTTGACTGGTGCATTTCAGGAGTAAATTGAAAGATCTCCATATGGCCACAGTTGGAACAATTTGAGATACAAAGTAAATAAATTATTAGATTACAACTGAAACTATAGAGGTAAATATTAATGAGTTCATACTGATACAAATAAATGATTGAGTGAAAAACTAAATGGAGGAAGAGACAAATCTCCCATGTAGAAGAATTTCAAATATAGTATGGAGATACTTTTTCCTTAAAGAGACAGAATATAATTCTGTACTATTTCCAAAGAGTCCAATATGGAAAGAAAAAAAAGCCATTTTGTAGTTGATAAACTTGATTGTACCTTAGCGCGGAGATCAAGGCAAGTGAATATCAACAATAGTAAATCATATTAATAGAATATACCATTGATGGTTGTGATGATAATGATAATTTCCTTACCTGAGCTTCCTCCTCTGCATTAGTCAGGGTCCAATTAGAGTTAGAATCAATAGGAGAGCTTTTAGATGATAGATAAACAGATAGATAATTTTAAGGAATTGTTTCCTCATTATTATAGAGCTTTAGAAGTTCCCATGATCCACAGGGTGAGTTTGAAAGCTGGAGACCCAAGAGAGCTGATAGAATAATTTTAGTTCATATGCAATGGTCTGAGAACTGGAAGAACTGATGGTATATCTCCAGTGCAAAGACTGGCAGGATGAAAACCCAGAAAGTTCTGATATTTCAGTCAGAGTCCAAAAGCAAGAAAAATAATATGTTCTCAGTTTTAAGGCCAAGAATTCCCAGGCAGTAAGAATTCTCCTTTACTTTGGGGAAGGTCAGGCATTTTGTTTTATTTATGGTTTCAGGTAATTGGATGTAGTCCACCAACATTAGGGCTGGCACTCTGCTTCATATGGTTGTCAATTTAAATTGAAATTTTACACAAAACTCCTTCATGATAAACACTCAGAATAATGTTTGACCAAATATCTGGGCATCTTGTAGCCCAGACAAGTTGATATATAAAATTAACTATCATATCCATCAAAATCACAGTGTCAGCCTAATCATATAAAAAATATTAGACAAATTTCAAGCGGGCTACCCTAAAAAGTACTGGAGTAATACAGGCAAAACCTTTGAAAGTGATTAAAGATGAAGAATGCCTGAGGAACTGTCACATCCAACAGGAACCTAGGGAGACATGATAATTAATTATAATAGGGTATCCTGGATGATATTATTGACTAAAAAAGGAGCATCAGGGAAAACTAAGGATCTTTGAATATAGACCTTAGTTTGTAAAAATGTATCCAATTTGTTAATTAAGTATAACAAAGACACCATACCAAGGTAAGATATTAATAATGGGGGAAACTGGTTGCATGGTATGAGAAGTTTCTATGTCTAATATTGCCAAATATGTTATAAGTCTGATATTTCTAAAAATTAAAACCTCTTTAAATTTTTAAGTATTGGACGGAGACAGTGGAAAGGGGAGTTCAAGTGAAATTCCCATCTTCTAAGGAAGGAATCATTAAATACTTTTAAAGATGATAAATTATGTTTTAGAATATTAGAAGCAGCACCAAAATATCTGAAAATAGAAGTGATCAAAAGGATTTCTTCTGAGAAGTGTGACTTTAAGTATTCCTTGGGGTGTCTTCCTATAATGTTTGAAATTATAAATAATAAAAGTTGGAATTAGCAACAACCACAATATTTCAAATTTTTATTTTGTAATTATTTACTTATTTATTTATTGGTACTGGCCATTGAATTCAGGGGCACTCGACCACTGAGCCACATCTGCAGCCCTATTTTGCATTTTATGTAGAGACAGGGTCTCAGTGATTTGCTTATTAACATCTCACGATTATTGAAGCTGGCTTTGAACTTTTGATACTCCTGTTTCAGCCTCCCAAGCCACTGGGATTACAAGTGTATCCAGCTCTATTACTAATGCTTATTTTATTGTGTTTTCTTCTCATCTAGTTACTTTTGTCTATTTTTCAATCTAAAATTTTGGGCCAGAGTATCAATTTGTTTCAATTTCAATTTTTATATTTATTACGTACTAAGCTTATGAATTTTCCTCTCAGCACTGACTTAGTCAGATATTGATTTTGAAAACTGACTTAGTCAGATATTGATTTTGAAAAATACTATTTGCATTATTATTGTTTGCTTGCCATTCTAAAATTCTAGTTTTATTTCTCTCATTACCTAGAGTAACTTACAATGAAGATTTGTAATTTCTTTGTGTTCAGGCCTACTTTCTTCTGACTTTGTTGTTTTATCCTAATTTTAATATATATTTTATATGAATTATTTTTGAAAAATTTTAGTGCATTTAAAGCCTATTATGTGGCCAAGTAAAAATGGTCCATGGATCCTTCAATGATATGTGAATTCTCAGTCATAAAGTAAGGGATACAACATATGGCCAAATATTTATATTAAAATAAGATACATTTTTATATTCCATATATTTATTTTTGATCATTTGATTCTTTTTCATCTATAGATTATCTATAGATCTCCTTTCCTCTTCCTGCATCCCTTTGTGGTTTCTACTTTTTGGATACTGCAGCTGTGTAATCAGTTGCTTGGATATTTTTACTGGGTATAACATACCAATTTTTGATAGGTATAATCCTAAAATACATATGTGTACATGTATAACTTATGGAATATACATATATTTATATTTACCTAATTCTCTATGTGTAGAGACAATAATCTATTGTTGTTTCAGGATTATATCCAGATATAATTATAAATTACCCTTATTCTTTCACTAATTTGATTTTATTATTTGTGAATTTAATTGCCTGCATTTTGTGTATCCATTAATTTCCCTTGAATTCTTATTTCTTTGCTTTTCACATTTATATTCTCTATATTCCTCATTTTTCCTTTAAACTTTAGTTTTTGTTTCTGAAACAATTGTCTTTTTCTTTGTGAATTTTTCATAATTTTCATTCATTTAGTCTTACACCTTTTACCCAACTATCTAGCAATCATTTCCTTTCATCCAAGAATACTTTCTATGATTTTTTTTTCTTTTTCTGTTTTATTTTACTCTTTCACAGATGTTGCCTACATGTTTTTTCATTTTATTTTGAAGTGTTAATTTACACGGTTGTTTTCAATATCTTTTCACTTGTGATTAACCAACATTTATAAGAAATCTGTGTGATCCATTTTCATGTTTTTTTGTATGTTGTCTGAAGAGTTAGACTGAATTTTTATCCAATCTCTCATATTTGAAAGAGATGACAGTAGATATGTGGGTTTACTTTTCATGGATTTGTATTCTGTTCCATTGGTTTGTGTGTACATTTCTGTGCCAGTAATGTGGTGTTTTGGTTATTACTGACTTGTAGCATAGTTTGAAGTCAGGAAGTATGATGATTATTATTTTTTTGGTTTGTTCAAGATGGGTTTGACTATTCAGGGATTTGGGAGGTTCCATGTACATTTAAGGATCATTTTTTTCTAGTTCTTTTTTTTAATATTTATTATTTTTTTTTAGTTTTTGGCAGACACAACATCATTGTTTGTATGTGGTGCTGAGGTTCGAACCCAGACCGCATGCGTGCCAGGTGAGCGCACTACTGCTTGAGCCACATCCCTAGCCCGCTTTTTCTAGTTCTTTACATAATTTCATTGCTTTGCATAGGGATTGCATTGAATCTGTAAATTGCTTTGGATATCTCGGGCATTTAAAAAATATTGAATTTTTCCAATCCATTGAAGATGGGATGTTTTCATTTTTGTGTCATCTTCAATTTCTCTCATCAATTTTATTAATTTTATTATAGATATCTTCCTCATCTTTGGTAAAATTTTTTCCTAGGCAGTTTTTTCTTATAGCTCCTATAAAGGCAATTACTTTTCCCAACAGTTTTTGTGTTGAAATCTATATCTCCCTTTCAGTCTTTTATTTTATTTGTATATATAGATACTATGATATGAGGGATATGTAATATATGTTATATATTAATATATTACACATCATATATATATATATATATATATATATATATATATATATATTTGCAATTTGTAATTCCTCTTGTTGAATGGATCATATTGTTATGGCAATCTGCTTTACATGGTTGTCAATTTAAATTGAAATTTTACACAAAACTCCTTCATGAGAAACACTCAGAATAATAACAACCTTCCTTCCTACTTTTGATTTAAAGTCCATTTTACTTTTATTGTTAAAAGTATAGCTACTCCTGCTTTCTTTTGGATTCCCTTGGTATGACTATTGTATTTCACCCCTTAACTTTTACTCTGTGCATGTCCTTATGAAGCCAAATTTAAAGATAGGTAGTTAGTGTAGTTAGGTAAATCTGGTGAGTAAGATAAAGAAAATGGAGACCATTATGGAGAATGGAGTCCAGGAAACCATAAAAATACCTGGGGATATTGAAATGTTAATGTCCCCAAGTCCAGATCCCATCCTAAAGAACTGCTAATGAAATAGCTTCCAGCAAACTGGGAGATGTTTATCAAACCATCCCAGGCCCTTTCTACCCAGATTACTCCTCCCTGCCCCATCTGTCCACCATTTTCCACCTTTTGGCCTTCCCACCTGCATTCTATCACTGCAGGATAGAGGAAAACAAAGGACAGAAATGTGGGAGGACTAAAAGAAGACCTTAGATATAAAAAAGCGAAGACCTCACCTTTCCATAGTCTGCCTTTAGGTCTGCCTTTCAGGTCCCCTTTTTCCTAGGGAGGAAGTCTTCTCTGCTATCCTTTAATAAAGCCTTCCACTTTCCACTCTACACTTGCCTTGTCCTGCTTCTCTGGTGTTGTACTTCAGCATTCGGGAAGCAAGTACTCTTCACCGGTAAACAGTGGTAACACTTAGAAGTGAAGTGAGTTTCTTTTTAGTAATATATAGCTTGGTCTTGTAACCCATGGATCTCTAGCCAAGAGATTTTCAGCCATGGGGCTAAGACCAACCATTAGAGAAAGGATAGTCTTTCTCTGCTGGGAAAATTGGATATCCCCATGCAAGAGAACAAAACAACAGCCATCTCTTACCAGTTACAAAAATAAACTCAAAATGGATCAATGACTTACAATTTTTTAAATATTATTTAGTTGTCAATAGACCTTTTATATTGTTTATTTATTTATATGTGTTACTGAGAATTGAACCTAGTGCCTCACACAATGACTTAAATTTTTAAGACCTGAAACTATGAAACTACTCGCAGAAAACGAAGGGGTAATTCTTTACGGAACTGTTAGAAAAAAATATGCAGGGAGTGCTTTAGGCCATTGGAATGGGCAAGTATTTTGGGGAGAACAACCAACATGCATAGGAAATACAGAAAATAGAGAAATAGTGTGACATCAAACTAAAAAAAAAATTCTTGTCAGCAAAGGAAATAACACAGTTAAGAGATAACACAGAGAATGGGAAATAATATTTGCAAGGCTTACATCTGACAAGAGTTGATATATACAAGCAGCTTTGAAACCCCATCTAAACAATGAAATAAGCCAATTTTGAAATGGGTACCTGATCTGGAGAGACATATCTCAAAAATAGACATAAAATATCGAAGAGGCATATGAAACAATGCCCAACATTACTAATTGTTATGGTTTGGATATGAGGTGTCTATCAAAAGTTCGTGTGGGAGACAATGCAAGAAGGTTTATAGGTGAAATAATTGGATTCTGAGAGCTAAAATCAATCAGTGAATTAATTCTTTGATAGAAATTTCTATACAGCACAGTATTCAGGCAGTGGTATAGGTCTTGCCAGACGTTCCCTATGATATTCAGGAGCAGAAAGCAGAATAGAAAGACTTGAAAAACTTGGACTTGAAAGGTGGGAGGGCTATGAAAGTTGCATTTGTTAAAGACTTTACTACCACTAAAAAAATTCTAAAGACTTTTCCCAAAGACAATAAGAAAGATAACTTGAAGTTATCTCAGGAATTGGCAAGATCCCACCCATCTCAGGCTCTAGGGAGTACAGGGAATATTCCTTTGTGAAGAAACAAGTGAGGAATCCTGCTTGCACAGGACAGCCTAGGGAGTGGTTTCAACATTCTCAGCCACCCAGGGACTAAAGGCTGCTGCATCCATGGTTCCTGGATGCTTTTGGGCAGCCAAGATGGCAGCAGACCTTGGCTGCAAACAAGGTGTGCTGGTACTGCAGGAAGGCAGGATGCTGCAATTAGGGGGTCATGGAAGCTTCTACCAAGATTTGAAAGAAAGTCCTGTGAGGATAGGCAAAGTGCATCAGGATCAGAGTCTCTGCGGGCTGCCTCTGATAGGGTGATGTGTGAAGATCTGAGGAGGAAGTCAAAGCTCTGTGGAGACCCCCCCAAGATTAAGAAATTCCAGTACCTCAGAACATCTGCCTAAGAAAGCTGCAGGAATTGATCAGATAGATACATGCTAAGAGAGAGAGGCCATGCAGACTGCAACCAGTAAAGCCATAGGTGTAGAGTTACACAAGCCCTTTGGACAGAATATCCAGTGCCATGTGCCCCAATTGCTGGATATGGAGCTAGAAGACTTGTTCGCCCAGCTATATTTGATTTGTGTTTTGGTTCCATCCCTTCTTTCTATGCTCCTATTTCTTCCTTGTGGAATGGAAAGTTGTACCATGTGCCTTTCTATATAGGTTATATGTAACTTCTAATTATTTAGGGGGCTCACGCTGAGTTTGCCTTGAGTCTCAGAGACTTTGGACTTGATCTTTTGGGCAAAACTGAAACTGTTGAGACTATGGAGACATCTGAAAATGGACTAAATGTGTTTTGCATTGTGAGGTGGTCATGAGACTTTGTGGGCTTAGGGAGGAATGTTATGTTTTGTATGTGACATGTACCCCCAAAGCCCATGTGTGAGACAGTGTCAGTCTCATTAGAGCTTGAACCAAGTCAGTGAATTAATCCTTTGATAGGGATTAACTGAGAGGTACCAGTACTCTAATAGGATGTGGCTAGAGGAGGTGGGTCATTGAGAGCATACTTTTGGGATATATATTTTGTATGTGGCAAATGGAGTCTCTCTCTCTCTCTCTCTCTCTCTCTATCTCTCTCTCTCTTTCCTTATCTTCATGTCTTGAGCTAGCTTCCTCTACCACACTTTTCCACCATGATGTTCTGCTTCTTCTCAAGCCCCAAGGAATGGGGCCAGGCTTGTATGGACTGAGACCTCTGAAACCACAGCTCCCCATATGAATTTTTCCTCTTCTAAAATTGTTTGTTGGTTTTATTTTTAATCACAGCAGTGAAGAAGCTGACTAAAAGACTAATAATCAGGAAATCCAAATCTAATCCACAAGGAGATATTACTTCACTCCACTAAGTAGGGCTGTTGTCAGAAGCCAAAAGATAACAAGTATTAGTGAGGATATGGAGAAAAGGAAACACCTACACACTGTTGGTGGGAATGTAAATTAGTAAAGTCATATGGAAAACAGTATGGAAGAAAACAGAACTACCATATAATTCTGCAATCCAACCACTGAGTATATACCCAAAGGAAATGAAATTTGTATGTCAAGGAAATATTCACATTCCCATGTCCATTGTAGCCCTATTTACAATAGCCAAGAAATGGAAATAAAGTGTCCACAAACAGTTATGTGAATACAGAGAATGTGACATATATGTGTGAGTATATATATACACACACACACACACACACACACATACATACACACAATGAAATGCTAGTCATAAAAATAATGAAATCCTGTCATTTTGCAACAATGTAGATGAAACTGGAGATCATTTCATTAAGTAAGTTAGGCAAAGAAAGACATGTACTACCTGATCTCACACTTACGTAGAATTTAAAAAATTTGGCTGGGCAAAGAACAGTGGTGCATGCCAATAACCCCAGCAATTCAGGAGGCTAGAGTAGGAGTATTACAAGTTTGAGGCAAGTGTCAGCAATTTAGAGAGACCCTAAGAAACTTAGTAACACCCTGTCTCAAAGAAAAAATATTAAAAGGGGGCTGGGGGTGGGGCCAGGTGTTGAACCCAAGGGTTAAGTGTCCACAGGTTCATCCCCTGATGCCCCCCACCCCACAAAAAATGATTGATTTCGGTAGTTGATAATAGTACTATGGTAGTTACTAGAGTTTGAGGAAAATAATGTTACTGTCTAGTTCTGCTGGGTTCATTGTTTCTTCTCAGCAATGAATTGAAGAACTGAATGCAGACAGCAAGCAAGGAGCAGGTTTATTACAAAAGTGACAAAGATAGACTTCTCCTGAGATAAGGGGCCCAGAGCTGCTAATCCAGTGGCAGAGTTTTGGCTTGTTATTTTTATGGTCTCTGAAATTTCCTCCTTTCCTTATCTCCTCCCCTATCTTTGCGCCCCTCACTATTATTGATTGGTGTCCTCTCTATTCACACCTCTGTTTTAGCTTTTCTATTGGATCCCCTGCTTAGTAACATGAGTGTGGAAATGTCTATCTGATTGGGTGTCTAGCTTATGTCTATGAGCACTTTGTCAACAGGCAGTTTTCCCAATTTTGACAACCATGTTAGAAGACCCTCTCCATGATCCTAGGCATCTTGCCCTGGCTGCCTAATCCCTTCTATACATCCCTCAATAAAGGGGAAAGAAGAGTGAAGAAAGTTTGATCAAAGAGGTTCTAAGTATGTGGTGGGAGGTTGGGAGGAACTGGAGAGGTGCTGGGGAGTAATGTTGTCTAAATCATATTATATTGTGTGCCTATACCAATAAGTAACAACAAATCCCATCAGTACATACAACTATAATGCACCAATAAAAATGTGGGTAAATGAATAAAAAGAGGTTCTAAGGTACCATTAGATAAAACAGAATGTTTTGGTGTGCTTTTGTGCTTTTTTAGGGAGACTATAGATAACAATAATGTACTGTGTATTTCAAAAAATAGAATGTTGTATGTTTTCACCACAAAGAAACAATGAGTACTGATTAGATAGCTATGTTTATCTTGCTTTAAATATTACATAATGAATTAATATGTAGAAACCTTACGTTACTCCCATTAATATGCATGATTTTTTATGCATTATATATCAGTTGAAATAAATTTAATTAATGGAAAAGATAAAAATATACTACAAAGCTGTAGCAATCAAAGCAGCATTGTATTGGCATAAACATAGTCACTAACATCAATGGAACACAATATACTCTTTAATTTACTATATACAGAAGCTTTAAAAAGAGTAGAAATTTTTAAAATTAGAATTTAATCATTATAAATTGATGAAAAACATATCTCCATATGCTTCATCAGGATATACTTTAAACTTTCAATAAATACTAAAATGTTATATGAGGCTTTGTTGTTGTTGTTGTTTGTTCTTTGTGGTACTGGGGATTGAACCCAGGAGTACTGTACCACTGAACCTCTTTTTTATTTTGAGACAGGATCTTGATACATTGCCCAGATTGCCCTTCTCTCTCAGTCTCCCAAGTCACTAGGATTACAGGAGCACTCAGCAGTATAAGGTATTTTTATCAAGACTTGCATGTCTTGGCAACAGATATTTGACTAATACTTCCTGATGAGAATGAGTACTGAGAAGATTCACTTGAGTATTGACTTGCATTTAAACACCATGAGTGTGTACTAAAGTTGGAGAGTATCTTCTATAATTTTGTGCTAGAAAATATTGAGGAGCATTTTTTTTAGTACATTTTATTGCAAAACTCTAGCTATCCTAATAAACAACATTTTATAGTTCAAATATATTCAATGTTATGACATTATGGCAATATTAGGTTTATTTGGAAGTTTGACCAAACAATGACTTAACTTGGACTCAATGGAGCTGAAACATCTCCATGTTCCTAAATACCACAGATCTAGATAGATAATGAAGCCACATTTTCAAAAGATGGTATGTTTTAACCATCCTCCTTAGGGACATAGTGGACTGTACCAAGTTTAGCAGGCTTCCACAAGTACTTAGACTAAAAGTGTACTTCAGAACATGCTCTCAATTTTATACGTTTTTGGTGATATCTTATGTCTTGAATCCCAATTTTGCCAACCATGTAAATGTTTGCTCTTCTCAGAACTGGTATAGGACGTGGAGAATTTGAGGGACTTAATGAAATTGATGTGCAATAATTGCACATATTTATGAGATACAGTGGGGTGTTTTGATAATATGTATCAATATGTAATGATCAAATTTGAATGATTAGCTTATCCATCACTTCAAAACATTTACTGTTTACTTGTGATGAGGATTTTTTGATAATAATTATGTAGCTAGAAATTAAAGCCAAGGAACTCTTAGAACAATAATCTCTGTAGATGTGTTTATAAAATCTGGGAGTCTTGCTTTATAAAATCTTATTGAAGTATTCAATTCAGTGAGAATCTTGTGGGTGGAAAATCAAGCTTCTTGTCACAATTAGTGGGTAGACATTTCTCATATTTCTTATGTGAACCTAACTAGTTTGGACATTTTGTGTCTTGGAATTCAGACGATAAATTGATAAGTTAGATTAATATTAATGGGTAATCTGTGGGCAAACTGGTATTCAAACTCAAACTTTCTCAAACAAATAGCTTATTGCTAATTCTTCAGTTTGTGAGATTATAAACAATATTATATCGTCTCCTCTTCTGCACCTTGATGAAAAGTTCTAATGTGTAGGGCGTACATATGCCCACTTATACCTATGTTTATTGCAGGGGACATAGCTGCAGAATAGTTAAGGTCATCACTTCTAGTTTTTAGACACCTAGATTAAAATTTCATCTCTGTGTGTAGTTTTACAACATTGGGCCAGTTACTTAGCTACTTCATTTCTGATTTGGGGAGGAAAAAAAACCAGCTGACATATATCATAGTTGTATTTGTGAAGACTGGACAAGATAAAACTTGCTTTGAATCCTGCATAGTTCAATAACTATGAGCTATTATTTTATGTGGTTGGCTTGCTCAATCAGTCCATCCAGACCATATCATTTGTGAACTATCTATGACTGTACAGTTACACTGCTGTGCTGAAGATGAAAGTGTGCCCATGATTTTAAAACATGGCTGAAAGTCTATTCATTCAGGATACTCCACATAGCTCCCTAAACTTTTCCTATTCAAGTATGAATTATTTACAACCTTACACAATGCCACACACTTTTTGTCTAGCATACTACATTACCCAGGTACAATAAATAAGCAATTAATAACTGTTTTTTTTTCTTTTTTTTATTGGTTGTTCAAAACATTACAAAGCTCATGACATATCATCTTTCATACATTTGATTCAAGTGGGTTATGAACCCCCATTTTTACCCCAAATACAAATTGCAGAATCACATCGGTTACACATTCACATTTTTACATAATGCCATATTAGTGACTGTTGTATTCTGCTACCTTTCCTATCCCCTACTATCCCCCCTCCCCTCCCCTCCCATCTTCCCTCTCTACCTCATCTGCTGTTGTTCAATTCTCTCCCTTGTTTCCACCCCCTTTCCCCTCACAACCTCTTATATGTAATTTTGTGTAACATTGAGGGTCTCCTTCCATTTCCATACAATTTCCCTTCTCTCTCCCTTTCCCTCCCACCACTCGTCTCTGTTTAATGTTAATCTTTTCCTCATGCTCTTCCTCCCTGCTCTGTTCTTAGTTGCTCTCCTTATATCAAAGAAGACATTTGGCATTTGTTTTTTAAGGATTGGCTAGCTTCACTTAGCATAATCTGCTCTAATGCCATCCATTTCCCTGCAAATTCCATGATTTTGTCATTTTTTAGTGCTGTGTAATACTCCACTGTGTATAAATGCCACATTTTTTTATTTTTATTTTTTTAATTTTAATTTTTTTTTCCTTTATTTTTTTAATTTTTTTTATTGGTTGTTCAAAACATTACAAAGCTCTTGACATATCATATTTCATACATTAGATTCAAGTGGGTTATGAACTCCCATTTTTACCCCAAATACAGATTGCAATTAATAACTTTATAAATGACCTCCAAGTAGTAGGCAGGAGCTTCTAGAAACATAAAATGAAGGCATGATTGTCTAATTTTGTCTAGGTTCTGCTACAGTAAGTCAGACAACTATAAAATAATACCAATATTTGATGGCTTAACACAACAAAAATCTATTTTTCTTGGCAAGGTAGCATGCAGGAATGATAATGATCCTTCAAATAGTTACTCAGAGATACTAATAAGAAAATAACTATTCTATATTAATCTTATAATAGTGATTTTTAATCCATAAAGTTTAACATCTATTATGTTTCATGCTTAGCTAATACAAGAAATTTGTGCCAGTATTCATGTGACAGCATATATAAAGAACTTTCCATTAATTAGTGGAGAGGTTTGGGTGATTTTAAATCTACCCAGTTCCCTTTTCTCTCATTCGAGCTAAATATTGACCTTACACAAATGAAAAATCTTCTTCCTTTTTGTTATTCCTGAACCTGTTAATGGTAGTATTGACCTATGAAAAATATTTGAGCACTATCAGAAGGATGAACTTGTAAATTACGATTTAGTTTAACTACAGAAGTTATAGGCAAAAATCAATCCCTGAACTGAATAATTAAGTAAATACACTTGCATGTAAGTTGTCTTCTGTTTCATTTGATAATTTGCCTTTGCTTTGGGTACAATTGACAATTTTGATGTCTTTGATGATGAGCTTAGCATCCACATCAATCAGAATAGCATTGTGTTGTAAACTGAATTGACCCACAATGTATAATTTTAATTTATTTTTATCAAATTTACATATGTATTCCACATTGTAATATTTCAGACTAATTGTTCATACTCATTTAAAATATTAATTCTAGGACCATCACTTCAACTATATACTTCTTTTGATTTTTATGACTATTTCATAATTATAATTTATCAAAAAATAGACTGAATTTCTTCTCCATGTGAATGTCAACTAACTGATCTAATTTTTCTGGATATGATGGATATGTTTATTACCTTGATTGCAGTGATGGTTTCACTGGTACATACATAAGTCTATCTCATTAAATTATATTAATTAAATATATACAGTTTTTACATATCATTTATACTTCAATAAAACCATTAATAATAAAGAAAAAGCTCAGAAATATCTATACATATAAGCACATACTTTGAATTGAAAGTAAATAATAAACAGATAAATAAATAATAAAAGCTCTAAGTACTGAACTTTATGTAGAAGTGGACCCACGGTCAGGAGAGAGAATGTCCATCAGGGCATCCTTCCTGCAGGAGATGGGTTTTGAGTCAGGTGGTGAAGGAGTTTAAAGTCAAGGATTAATAATAGTAGGAATGGGACCTGCATCTCACAGAGGAATCATGGTGTTTATTGCTCAGTGATGATGGGGACATTTTTCCAAGGTGAATTCAGTTGACTTTTCTGTCTCTCAGTTTCTTCATCTGGAAAATGGTTATAGAAACATGAACTTTTGTTAACAACAGACAAACAAACCATAATACCCTACTTTGCCTTTTTTCTCATTTCCTCATCTGGAAAATGAATATAGGAACATCCATATTAATGTAAGGATTTGTTTTTTATATTATTAAATGTATTCCAAAAAGAACTGGGAAGCAGTTGAGGAGGTTGGTCTGGAAAATCCTTCTCAGCAAAGGAGGTACTCACCTCCCTGTCTCTCTTGATTCTAAGAAACCCATCCCTGCAGAACTTGGGGAAATCCATATCTGATTTCTTCCCTTTCTCGGAGGTTGGGAGAGTTTGGGTGACTCTCAGGCCCCCAGGATAGAGAAGAAGGTAGGGAATGTCAGAAGAGGTACCACAGCCTTTCTATTTCTGCTCTAGTTCTTGTGGGATTAAGCGCACTTCCACGTCATAGTACTTGATACCAAGGAAGGGACCCTGCAGAAGTGGGCAAATGTGGGCACTGTGTGCAGAGCAGGGAGGCTGTGTATAAGAAAGTGAGCTAGGTGTGTGTGGAGTAGCTGGGAGAGGAAGTTGGGCATGTAGGAGGATGCTGGGTTGGAGTGAGCCTCCTAGTCAATCTTCCAGGGTACCACTGGGCTGTGCCTGGGACAGGGCTTAGCAACGGATCCCTACACTGAAGTAGGCAGAGAGGCCTAATCAAATTGCATGTGACATTGGTCCAGGCCAGAGGTCAGCAAACCTTTTCAGTAAGGGGTCAGATAATAAATATTATACACTTTGCTTGGTAGCAACTGTTGGTCTCTTCTATTGTAGCAGAAAAGCGACCACCAGTGCATTATATATGGAGCAAGTGAAGCTATATACCAGTGAAATTCCACAGAGCAAGATAGTCATGGGCTGGAGTTTACCCAGGAGCCAAATGTTTGCCCACCCATTGAGTAGGAATTCTGAAAAGGAGTGTGGTTTAGATGACACCTCAACAAGATAAGGGGCTCCAGTGTGCTGATCCCCACCCCTCCCATGCTGGGGTTCTCTTACCTGTGGAGTCTACACATTTCACAGTAGGGCCCAGCTTGGTTTTGCTCTCCTGTTTCTTGCATTTGCTCCTCCTGAGTTGCCTGAACCCAACAAATTTCTTAATGTGTATTGGGATCAAAAGCACTTCACAGACAGCTGACCAAAAAACCCATGATTTATTACTTCCTAAAAAGAAAAGGGGCTCTCCCCATGCTGCAGGGAAGCAGTTCCTTCCTTTTCTTCCCTTGTCTTCACATTTGAGCTTAATACGGAGTAAGACCAGATTTGGGGACTCCTATAATGAGAACCAGGTAATGATAAACCTTGATAGAACATACAATTCTGAAGAGGTGACTTGGGAGCCAAGTAAGGAATGAAAATGAGACCCAGGTCTCCCTCAGCCCCTCCTTTCCTTCCTCCCTGGCTCCTACCTCCACAGCTCCACCTCCTCTTAATCACCTAGGAAGCTCCAATGACTCACCCTGGGTGTTGGGCTGATCCTGAAAGAGACCAGCACTTATGGTATCAAGAGCCATGAGTGAGGACTGTGCATCTTCCTGGCCTGACCAGGAAAGCCCTCCCTACCCTTGACACCTGGCATTCCCCAGTAGCTGGGAGCGAATCTATGCTGGTCCCTCTTGAACCTGCCTTATCAGTCAGTCCTCTTGAGTGTAGTGCAATTTGTTATAGTATACAAAGTGGTCTGTATTTACAGTTTTCAGTTTTGCAAGGACCCAGTAGGAATTTAAAAGAAGTTTTTCTAAGTGTAAAAGCAGTTGGGAGTCGTGGCCTCCTGTATTTGGTTTTTGTTTTTATTTTTAAGTTTTGATAAATTTTCTGATATTATTTCATTGAAAAGATTGTGCATTTCAGTGGTTTGTATTTCTGAGCCTTCATCTATCCCAATAAATCTTAAGCTTGTTATTTTCCTGTTATCTCATATTTCTTAAAGTTCTATTCATGGTCTCTGGACATGTTTTCTCCATGGTCACCTTTATTTTCTAGATTACATGTTTTGTCTTCCTTTCCTGGGAAACTCTGTTTTCTACGTGGCCTAGTCTGTTGGTGATGGTTTCCATTGAATTTTTAATTTGGTTTATTGTTTCATCCATTTTGAGCATTTTCTACTGATTCTTCTTCAGAATATCTATCTAATTGTTGAAATGATCTTTCATTTCTTGTATTTTCTCTCAGTTTATTCCTTACATCATATTTTACCTCATAGATCAGTTTAACTATGAAATTTCTGAATTCCATGTCTGACATTTCCTCCACTGTGGTGTCAATGGAGATTATTATTGACATATTCTATGTTATTTTGGATGGCTTGTTCCCTTTCTTTTTCATATTGTTTGTGTGTCTATCCATCTATCTGGATGGATCTGATGTGTAGATTTTCTACCTTATGAGTTTATGGTGTCCTTTTATGTTACCAGTACCTCATAGATTGGGGGGGGGGATCCCACTGATATCAACAATCTATGTAAACAATATATAGCAGTAGACTAGGTGTTTAGTTCCTATTTTGATATCTAGTATTAATTGGTACAGTATTTAGAGACAGTAGGATCAGCATTTCCATCATTAAAAACAGTAAATAATTATGTATTATGTGTAGCTTAAAATCAAACAATAGGTGTTGTCTATGACTTTGGCCATATTAATTGTTGATGTGACATTGGTGGTAGGGGCAGATGTTATTTACCTCTTAATACATTAGTATAAGAAGTGAAGGATAGAGTTGAGTATGAGGAAAGAAGAAGAGATAGGAGAGTATAAAATTGTTTGTAATTTCAAAGGATGCATAGGGCAGATGCAGTGGTAACTTAGGTATGTTGTTAATGGAAAAGAAAAATAGAATAATATAAAGGAGAATAGAAAGAATGGGACTTGGGTGTCAGAAATAGAAAAAAAAGAGAGAGAGGGAGACAGGGAAAATAGAGTTCTGGAAAAGACAAAACAAAACAAAATCAAAATATGCTAATCAAAACCCCTAACCCTCCATATACAGAGCATGGAAATATAACCCTTTCTGAAAAAAAAAAAAAAGAAAAGAAAAGAGAGGTTAAAAAAAAGCTAGAAATGAAGAGAGAGAAACAAATATAAATATGTGCAGGAGTTCTTGAATCAACCATTGCACATTCAAATAAAACAAAACCCAGTATAGGAAAAAAAACAAAACAAACAAACCAGAACAGCTACAACAACAAGCAAACAACAAAAACTCAACAAAAAAATCTTGGTGAAATGTATCCACTATGGTGGACAAAATAGTTAGTGAGCACATGTCTTCACTCTCTGTGCCCAACTGATTTCCTTTTTGGTTTCTTCTTGAGATATGAAGTAAGCGTGGGAGTATCAGCCATGGGTGGTGTGTACCTTTTTATTGTGTTGCTTGCTCACTGACTTGAAGATTGAGGCTTAAGACTTCCAATTTCCTTCTTGTGAGATTAGTGTGGGCATGCTGGGGAAGCTGGGTTGTGGGTAGGCAGCAAAGTGGCTATTTACATGCTGGTGGTCCAGCTGGCCTAGGCCAAGTGGATTAGGGCTGGGTGCTGCGTCCTGCAGGCCAGCAGCAAAGCAGTGTGCTGGGCAGGGTGGGTTGTGATGTGGCTGGCCACGTTCGGGGATCCCAGCTAGCCTGTGCTAGGTGGATCATGGCCAGGCACTGGGGTCTGAGGGCCTCAGTGAACCTATGTGTTGCGCTGGGCAGGTCCGTCCAGGAAGCTGCAACATCCTGGCATCAGGGCTTTGGGCTGGCTGCTAAACTACAGGCCTAGTAGGCAGAGTGGTAGGCCGGGTCAGGGCTAGAGGGTTAGGAGATTGCAGACTCTGGAGCCAGAGGACCCTGGTGGGTGCTAGACTGATGCTGGACATGGCAGGTCCCAGGCACCCAGGGAATAGTGGATGTTGAACTGGGGAGGGAAGTGGTGACAGGGCTGGTTCCCAGACCCTCGGGCTGGATAAGCCAAAAGCCAAATGCTGTCACACTTACCTTTCAACCTCCAACCCACTATAGCTGGCCCTGTCAGCCCCAGTGAGCCACAGGACTAATGGGCTGGAGCGAGCTAGGATCTCTTCTGCCTCTCTAACCTGTGTCCCTCACCCCCACCCAGAGTAAATTCTCCCAGTTTCTGACTTTCTATGGGTTTGTTAGGCTAAGACAGGACCACGGAGACCTAGCTGCAAACTCAGGGATCTAGGTTTCTAGTTTCTCTTGGCTCTGCCACACCACAATCCCACGATGTCCCAGTACAGTACTATTATTAGTGTAAGCATAAAAAGGAAGCAAACTTTGGCGAGACTTTCCATGGATGGGTTGGGTTTGCTTATAGAGAGGAAAAGGGTAAATTATGGAAGAAGGTAAAAATGAGCAATGGTATCCCTTGGAATTCATTAGGAGACAAGTTAATAGGCAGCAAATTATCTTGGAAAATTATAATGGGATATGATGCTGGAAAGCTAGATTAAGTTCAGACCAAGGAGGACATTCAACACTAGGTTAAGAGTTCTCTACAGTGCTTTGGAGGTATTCCAGGAGGATTACTTTTTAATCAATGTTTAAGGTGAAATGGCTTGGAGGGGGCTGGAAGCAGTAAAATCTATTGAGGGGGATGCATTACATTGGGCTAAAGTACTATATACTCATACTTCAGTAAAGGCAGAGAAAATAGAGCTAAAGCAATGAATCTAAGAAATATTCAAAGGAAAAACTGACAAAGTCCATGTCAGTTTGTACTGTCTATGTAAAATGTATTATATTCATAGAGTTCCAAGTTTACAATGTGCTATCACATATAATAGAAGTTAAAAAAGGATTTTGAGTCTCAATCTTGAGTAAACAGAGTAGTGATAGAATCAATAGAAGAGTATACATAATATAACAGTAAGAAGCTTTTTTTTTTCTTTTTGGTGCTGGGGATGGTGCCCAGTGCCTCTTGATGCAAAGAATGCACTCTGCCACCGAGCTATAACCCCAGTTCAGAAACGAGTTTCTGTTTGAATGCAGGCAATAGTAAGACAACCAAGTTCAGAAAGCCTCTATCAGAGATATGTGGAACGGAAGGAAAAGAGCAATCAGAGATGGAATTATAAATCTGTAAATAACATGCAGTAAGGTGATCAATCTTCTCTACCACAGCCAAATTGAAAAAAAAAAGTTTTGGTGAAGCCTTAGTTTCTATGATTTCCATATTTTATAGGTGTCTATATATTATATTTCAGTAGGTTATATTCATTTAAGGGAATGTGTGTGAAAACAAAATACTTCTAAGACTACATGTATATGAAATGACAAACCATAGATTTCTAACTCAGGATAAACAAACAATTCTTAAAACTAAAATGGAACTACATACATTTAAAGAAGATTCATTATGAGAACTTCATGAAATTTGGAGTAATTTTTTCAATGTTTTTTTTTTTTTTCAAACCATTGCAGTTTGGCCTTGTCTTAGCTAGCTTTTGGTTTTTCAGAATATGATGGCAGCTTAAATCATGACTTAGTATCTTTTTTGCCTTTTTTTCTTGTTAGTATTTTCATTATCTCAGGTTTTCATTGCTCTTTCTGGTATTAGGTCTATTTTAAATTCCAAATAATCCTTTTATTATTTAAATAATGCAGCATGTTTCTCAGTCATGTTAATGCATATCTTAAAATTATTTCCCTATTTATAGCATTATTTCTATTACTCTGTTGAAAACAGAGCTATGGAATGTGTGTGTGTGTATGTGTGTGTGTGTGTGTGTGTGTGTGAAATATCAGTGAAAATTTACTGAAACAATTAATAAATTTCAGTTAAGACCAATGGTCTTTTCACTTAACTTGATAATTACAACTGTTGTATAATATCTATTCTTTGAACCAATTGTTTGAATTATAGGAAATAAGATGAACACATAATTTTCTTTTTTTATGCTAAATAAAGAAGTAGTTTTATACACAGACCTGCTACAGTACCCAACTGGAATCTTTTATTTGTTCCAATTTATTTCTAATACTTAATGCATCAGTGCTGTCCTTCTCTTTTCAGAAGCCTCTTTAATTTCATTCACCATTACAGTGATTCATTATCCTTGTCCTCTTGCTTCTTCTGATCTAGTGCTTTATTGCATATCCTTATAATAGTTTTCTTCAAGCACCACTTCTAATGACTCTGCCTCAATCTCACATTTCAAAATCTGCCTTTCCTCATCAATTCTATGAGATTCTAGTTACCTCCCATTTTTAATTTGAAGTTGATGACTTTTCATATTTCCCTTTATATTTGCTTTCTTATCATGGATCCACAATCATATAGCAATTGATAGAAAGTATCCACCATGCTCTCAGGGTTGTACAAATAAGGAAAATTCTAGGGACTTTGGGCATAGTTCAGAGGTAGAGTCCTTTTCTGGCCTACACAAAACCCTGTGTTCAAGCACTAGTACCAAAAGAAAAGAAAAGGAAAGGAAAATTCTGGACTCCAGAATATATAGCAGAGTTTCTTAACCCCAGAAATACTGATATTTAGACAGGATATATATATATATATATATCTACTCCCACTGTAAGGTCTGACAACTAAAAAAAAATTTCCAGACAATGCCAATGTTCCCTGGTGGAGGGGACAATTAACATAAAATTGGGAATTGCAGATCAATAGGATCACTTAAGAGGATCTATTCACTTTGGATTTAGATTACTTTTTTGGCTCATAGCTACACTTAGGTCTTTAAATATTTAGTGTTTTCCTTGGTACATTATCCTTATACTAAGCATAACTAGCCAGTGAATTTTCAGTACCCTTTCATCATTAATTTGTAAAGTGATTGTTATCCTATTTAAGTTTTCCAAGTGATATCCATGGCAAAATGAGATTTAGTCAATATATGAAGTTTAGGATAGTAGGTTTCCAAAAGCACTTGAAATTAGACATGAGAGATATTTTATTATATTGTGGGAAGAATATTGAAAGAGGAATTAGGGACATTGTATGCTGGTCTATAAACCAAGTTGGAACATTGACAAGAGATAGTGTCTTGTTTATCAATCATTCCAGAATGGATGATCTTAAGGACTATGCATGCTTACCTGGAATTAAAGCAAAATTAAGATATCTACATCTGTCATTCTTCCATTTTTCAAATGAGGGTATAAATTTATATCATGTCTGGAAAGAAACTAACTTAATATACAATGACAGAACATAAGAACAATTGCATTCGTCCATTTAAACTTGAAGAACTACTTTTAACATTTATTGTAAGGGATATCTGGTGGTGATGAACTCTCTACCATTTATTCTTTTAATCTAGAAAATTTTATTTTTTCTTTGTTTTTGAAAAGCAGTTTTTCCAGATATAGTATTGTTGATTGACAGGTTTTTAAAGAAAATAATTTCAGCACTTTTGAGTGTATCACTACCCTCCCTTCTGAGCTGTAAAATGAATGAAAAGTTTACTGATAGATTTTGAAGATTCCCCCACATGTTACAAGTCTTTTTCTTTTGTTAATTTCACAATACTTTGTCATTGACCTTTGAAAATTTGATTATAATCTGTTTTGGTATTGGTTTCTGTGGGTTCATCTCATTTTAGATCATTTGGACCTCACTGATCTGGATGTTTATAAATGGAATTTTACCTTTGCAATAATCTCCCCCAACACCTACCCTTCTGTCTGTCTCTCTAATTTCATCTTAAAATACCCTTTCCTTTACCTACTGAGGAGGTCTTTTTTAAAAGGCAAATATTTAAGGGCATTTTTTTTTTGCTAAAGGTTAGATGCATGCCCCTCCCTGGAATTTGGGTTTCCTTCTTATTGATTCAATCAATCACATAAAGCAGAAGAAATGTCGTATGACCTTTAAGGATAGACTAGAAAAGGACACGAAACTTAGAATATTGTCATAGTTCATTTTGGCTGCTATAGTACTGTAGACTGAAGACTTGAAACAAATATATATATATATATATATATATATATATATATATATATATATATGCATTTCTCATGGTCCTAAAGGCTGGAAAGTCCAAGGTCAAGGAGCCAGTAGGTTAAATGTATGGTGAGGGTCTGCTTCCTGGTTCACAGAGTTAGTTGTCTTCTTGCTGTTTCCACACATGGTGGAATGGCTGTGGGGACTATCTATGGTGTCTTTTATAAAAGCATTAATTTCAATCATGAGGGCAGATCCTACCTAAAGCCCCATCTCCTAATACCATCACAGCGGGGGTTAGGTTCATATGTTGGTCGGAATTTTTTAAGAATACAAACATTTAGTCTACCATCTGAAGGCTTTCTCGTATTTCCCTCTCAGAAGTCATTTGGTATGCTTTTAAAGAAACTCAGCACACATGAAGAAACTACATGTTGGTGTGCTACTTGATAGTCCCAACTGAGCGAAGACTTCAAATTATCCAGTCCCTTCACTAGATGTGTAAGTAAAGAAGACTCCAGATAATTTCAGCTCCTGGTCAATGAATCATTCTAAGTTCAATTGCATCTTTACATCTAAAGCCACGGATAAATCATCTTTATTGTGTCCAGTATGAATTGCTGGCCTGTAGAATTCATGAGAATAATAATATGGTTATTGTTTAATGCCACTAAATTTCGCCTTTTTTTAAAAAATGAAGGCATACTAACTGTAATACTTCCTTAAGGACCCTAAACTTTCTTTTACTTTAGAGACTGTGGCAGATGTGGTTAACTGGACATCCATTCTCCAGATGCTCTGAATGTTGGATCACAGCTGCCTCTTTACTTTGGAAAATTAACTTTGGCTGACAGGAATTGCTTTGCATGGGAATTGCATCTCTCCACCCCTGCAATGCAACCCTTAGCTAATGAATGACCAACACAATTATTCATAGGTTCGAAATGGCCAACCCTTTACCTAATGGAAAGGAGCACTCTGAAGTTCAGTTTATGCTCTAGAGTTTAGTCCCTCTTGGTAGCCTTGATGTGAGGAACATATCCTCATTTAGTTTTTGCATAATCCCTATTCTGCTTGCTCTGTTTAGAACTTTCTCCTGAAAAACACTCTTAATAAATCATGTCTCTTCAAATTCCTATCTCAGGCTCTGCTAATCAAGAACTTAATCTAAGACAGATCTGCACATGAGCTCTCTCTGTAGAAACATTGTGCTCCCATGATCTTGCTAGGCAGATTCATTCTCATATTTTACTTTTCAGTCTGAAGTTCATGTCTTACGACAGGAAGAGTTTCCTGTCCCAACTTATTCCCTTACTCTCCCCACCTTCATAAATTTCTATCATATCATATTGTTGATTTATTCATACAATGTTTTTTTTCCAGTTTGACAGTCTTAAGTTTATTGGTTTAACACTGGTAGAGTGTCTAAACCTTTTTCTTCTCCACTGAGTATAGGAAACATGGCATTTTTCACTCAATATTGTACTTCTAATGCTATTAGTACAATGTACTATATGCAGTAGATATCAATAAATATATGTTGAATGCATAAATGATTAGAAAGATAAAATTTTGCAGTAACCAAAGATGTATACAAAGTTTTATTTTAAGTAATGTATAAATTCTATTTAAATTGTGATACTTGAGGCTCTCACACAGTAATATGTCATTAAAAACTATATTAAGCAACCATTAAAATAATACCTTAAGATAATTTCTTGATTCTTTTAATTTAGGGCTGAGGGTGTAGCTCAGTTTTAGAACACTTGCTTAGTATGCTTGAGGCCCTGGATTCAATCCCCACCCCCAGAAAAAAAAAATAATTTCCTGATTCTTTTAATTTAAAACAACTTAAAATGTCCATAATAAAATCTATTAGGCAAATCAGGAAGAAAGGATAAATACTATATAATTTCAGTTTAGTCTACATATATGCATATATTTGGAAAAACAGAATAGTGCAAATATGTCAATATTTAGCAATGGATATGAGTGAATGATAAACTGTTAATTTTTAATTTCTTTTTGTAATAACTTCTTAAATTTTTCCATTCTTCCAAATTATGTACAATGAATATGACAATCATAAATAGAAACAACTACCAATTGAAACATTGTTTCAGGAAATATAATGCCTTAAGGCACCAGGTATTGGGGGGGGGGGCAATTAGGAATATAACATTAGCAATAGTAGTAGCTACTATTCTCTTTCTTAATGTAGTTTGTAAAGCGTTTTAAGTACATTTTTTTAAACCATATGACTGAGAGTTATTCCTCACAGTAGAAAGATGATAGGGAGTATGCTATAATTTTTTCCTAGAGAGAGAGTGGTAGAAGATTCCACCTTTGCTAAAACAATTAGCTATCTATCCAGTGAGAAATTCAGGAGCTATCTGTGGAGATTAGGAATGATGGGGATTCAGAAAAGAGAAGATTATGAATAGGTGAAACTACTCAGGATGGAATATTGTTGAGTTCTCTTAAGAGGACTAGATGCCTTCTTTAATAGTATTGGACAAGAGAATCTACTGGCAGTAAGAAATATAAATGATTACTACTTTTTATAGAAAATACAATTAGACATAGCTGATTGAGTGTTAAGATAGGATATTACCACTTGGCCTTCTTTGGCCCTTGCCATCAGTTGGTCATCCATGCATCTTGAGGAGAAGAGAGAACTGTGTACATAAGGTTTTTACAGCAATTGTAATGATTCCTCACCCTTTATCCTTGTATGATTTCAAACACTGGAATTTTAGGAAGTAATGGATGGTGGATTAGTCACCTGTGGTGAGTGAATTAATCAACATTTCATCCCTGTCTCAAAAAGCCAGAGAAAAACAACTTCATTGAGTTTAGAACCCCCATGATTCAACAACTCCCCCAAAGTTCTACTTCGGAACATTGCTGCATTTTGAGAACCAAATTTTCAACACATGAGCTTTTTAGGGACATTCCAGATTCAAACCATAACATGATCTTCCATGGTAACCTAACCCATTTCTCAAGGGCCTTACGTGTCAAGAAAGATCTTTCATTGTTATGTGCTTCTATTAAATGTCACTTTGCTGCTTTCCTGGGGTATGAAAACACATTTTCAAAATAATTTCCTCAAATCTGAAACTTGGAATTACGCCATAACAATTGAATCTCCATTTGGGGACCAATCCATCTATCACAGTCAGTGATGATGTCTTACTGATTTCTTATTTATTCAAAATCATTGAACCTTTCATGCATATGATAAACAGATGACATATTTCCATTTTTAATCAATAATTTGATCACAAAATATTTGGGATTAAAGTTACAAAAGATTTAATTTTTTTTTTCAGCTTTAAT
This sequence comes from Marmota monax, assembly GCF_021218885.2. NCBI lineage: Eukaryota > Metazoa > Chordata > Mammalia > Rodentia > Sciuridae > Marmota > Marmota monax. Next base: position 207,120 of record NW_026695029.1, read on the forward strand.
TTTGTGTGTATATTGTCTTCATGCTTTCAGAGTTTATATATAATCTTTTTCAGAAAGTTTTTCCTCTTTAGTTTTATGGAGATATGTTTTGTATTAAGATGATTGAACATATACTGAGCACTTCCTGAGTTTTTATTTCTATAAAATCTTGCCTCTTGGCTTTAAACCTATTTATATTATTTCTTTAACTCCATGGCTGCATTAATTGCTTTCATTTTGCAGCCTTCTATGAATCTGTGATAGCTTGTATTCTCAAAGATTCCAAGAGATAACCACATTTAGACCCTTCAAAGTTTATTTTTCATTCAATTTTTAGAAAAATTTTCTGGTTAGTTCACTGCTGCAGATTAGAATTAGTCTGGCATTTAAAATTAGTACTCAGGGGAAGTGATGAGAGTCTTGCTACCTGAGTTACTCTGGCTCTGGCAGAAATACTATTTATGTGGAGAACAAAAAGATCATTTATCTGGTTTGTATTTGGAGTGGAGTTGGATGAGATATAAGGCTAGAACTGAACTTACTCAATGGAGTTTCTTTATTGAGGCACCATATTGCTCTGAGCTGTCTGTCATACACTATAAAACTCCTACTTTTCCAAGAATTTAGGATGAAAACACATTTACTGAACTTCCAGCTGAGTAAGCTGTGTTGAAAATATAAGGATAAATATGACTCTTATATTTGCTCTGTTTTCGGCGGACACAACATCTTTGTTTGTATGTGGTGCTGAGGATCGAACCCAGGCCGCACGCATGCCAGGCGAGCTCGCTACCGCTTGAGCCACATCCCCAGCCCTTATATTTGCTCTGAAGTGTGGTTAAGGAACAATCTTTGTAAAAAGGCACTGTGGGGGTAAGTTAAGAGAGGGACCGACAGCAGTGTCACACTTCTGGGCATATTTGTGGAATGAGTAATCTGGGTCAGCAGAGTATGAGGATAAAGCAGAGAAGGATGTTTAGCCTCAAAAGGGAACATTTAGTTACTTGCACAGACTGTGATTTTTTTTTTCTATAGTTTTGGGAAAGCCACTACAGGTTTGTAAGGCGTTTAGCCACAAAATCTAAATTTGTTCACAGTATGGAGGATGCACCAGGATAGGAAAGGATTGAAAGAACAGAACCTTGGTAAGAGAATATTATATCAACCAATGAAGAGGAAATGAGATATAAGACTTTAACAGCAGGACATGGAAAAGTAAATGAATTAAATAGATTTTATAAGGACAGAATAAAGCAGAATCAGCAATTATTTAAATAGAAGAGTGTTTCATTTTCTGCAGAAACAGGATCATTTAAAAAACTATACTAGATCTAAGTTTATGATACTTTACCATGGGCACCTAATATTCATGTATGTTATTTCATTCTCTTGCTTGTCTGAAAGTTTGCTTACTCTGTATCCCTAACTTTCAATTCCTAGTATTATCCTTCATTTTCCATAGCAATGTTGGATACTACATTTTAGTGATGAATCAGGTTTAATTCACTGCCTTATTGATATTAGCTTCCAACTTATTTCTCTATGACATGTTTTTTTTTTCTTAGTTCTACTAGGTATGTGGTAAAAGCACAAAAACATACATTGGATTAAAATAGTTCACTTTTGATATGTTTGAGACATAAATTTGACATGATTGAAAGTATTTGTGAAAGTCTTTTCATAAACTGTCAATTGTCTTTCAAAGGAAATATATATAATCCATTAAAAATGATGACAAAAAACAAGCTTCATTGTGTTTTGTTTAGGATTATTTTGTGGAAACATGTGATTATTACAATTTTCTTCCTTGCTATATAGAAATCTATTATAATCCTCAAACTATTTTTGTAAAATCAACTAAATGTTATCACTGGCGTTCTACATTCATTTAAAGTCCCTCAGTGGTAGGACTATTAATGACAGGGATCCCACACAATTTATCTTATTAATTCTTTTTTTTTACTTTAATTTTTATTATTATCATTTTTTTTTTGGTGGTGCCAGGGATCAAATCCTTGGCCTCTTGCATTCTAGGCAAACACTCTACCACTGAGCCACATATCCATTCCTCTTGTTAATATTTATATACACCATTACCTAATTTGAGTTCAAATTTCATATGGTTGTCTTTAATAATGAGCAGATATTTTAGAATAAACAAAGAGCAAAAATTTAAGATAAACAATGGATTTTTGTTGTATATTATATACATATGCACATATATAGGTACTCGACCATTTCCCCACTTTTTGACTCCATTATTTAATTTTCATTAATTGACTTGTAGGTCTGTTTTTATAGAAACATAGTGACAATGAATAGGCAAGGAAAGAAGCTGTTACCTTCTCAAACTTAATTCCTTGAATATTGATGAAAACAATGTCTAGCAGGTGGCAGTAATATATACGAAGAAAAATCAGGACCTTGATTTGGTGAGGATACCTTGGGTTGAATAATTTCCTTTTCATTTTGACAGGATCTCTAATATTGTACTTTCCACTCTCCTTATTATATGATTATTTCATAGTTCAAAAGTGTCAGAAGGATATTGAACTCAGTTATAAATTATAAAACTAGAATTATCATACTTAACATAATTCCAAGTAGCTGGAATTATGTGTGCTTTCCTTCACTTTGAAGACCACATTATTTTAATAGTAGCAATGATATTTGTGCATGGCTTCTTTATCTATTTCAACCTATTATGTGACTATAAAGGAAGTAGAATAAATAAATGATTTGATATTCATATTAGTTCCAAAATTAAGAATCATAGACTATATTATTATTATTATTATATTAGTTACCTAGGTGGTCTAAAATGTGAAAACAGAATTAAAGGGATAATAAAAAACTGAGGGAGGGGCTGGGGTTGTGGTTCAGCAGTAGAGCACTTATCTAGCATGTGTAAGGCCCTGGGTTCGATCCTCAGCACCCTATAATTATAAATAAAATAAAGAGGTATTGTGTCCAACTGTGACTAAAAAATAAAATATTAAAATAAAAACTGAGGGAAAGAAATTTTCCCTATCAGTGAGCTATAATTTACCAAAAGTTAATAGTGTGAGGTTAAAGTCAAGGTGAAACTTTAACTTAGGCTAAGACTTTCTAGTGCCATGTGCCACTGATTAATATAAAACTTAAGGCACAACAAATTGAGTCTACAAATAAATCTCTATAAGAGCATTTTATTTGGATGACAGCCTATGGTGAGGGTTTGTTTTATTGTAAGATCTAAAAATCAATACAATTAAATCCATCAGGTAGTCTTGGTCCATAGAGAGGGAAACCACAATCTTAATTTCTATGGGATTGTATCATGGTAATCATGTGGGACTTCCTGGACTTCAATCCTGACTCGAATTCCCAGGAAAATCTTTGTGCCATGTGACACTGCAGACTGAGGTTAAATAATTTATTATTTTAGTTGATTAAAAGTGTAATTCATACTTCATGGATTTTGGAAAATAAGAGTTTATCTCAAGAATGAGAATCCATAAACTATTTTATAGTATACATTTAAAAATAAACTTAAGTATAAAATATCATAAACTTATATGAAGAAGTCAAGTGGCAATGTATAGAGAAACAAGTGGTATATCTTAATTTATCTATTTATTCAATCTGTTTTTTGCCAGACTTTGTTCTAAGCAGAAGCTATTTATCGGTAAACATAAAAGATAAATGCCTATCATATTGATACTTACAATTAAGCAGAGGAGACAGTTAAAAAGATACACAAGTAAATTAGGCAGGAAGGTACAAAGTGAAAAGTACTGAGGAGAAAAATTAGGAAGAAAGCCAGGTAGGAAGGGTTCATAGTTCATATATATCTGAAACTTAATATTTCACATATATATGAAATACAGAAAGCTGAGCAAAGAACACTATTAGTAAAAGAGCCATTACCAAGGAGCTGTGAGCTGAAAACTAATAGAGGTAGCAGAGGACTGGGAAATAATTGAGTTCTGAATAGACAAAGTAAAGACACCTTGTTGAAGACTCATGGTACTCAGTAATGATCTCAAAAATGACACAAGGTAAATGTTATGCTAGTCTAGGCGTTAAGGAAAGTCCAGCTTGGCTTTCTTTAATGAAGATTAATAATAAGCTTTAAGATGACCAATGTGATCTACAAGAAAATTAACTGCCTAAATAATATTCAATATTTCCATTAATGAAAAAAATAAAAATCTGGACACTCAAGCAAATATGCATCAAAATTGTTCCTATAAAATAAAAAAACCCAACAATGTTATACATAGGAGAATGTGATTCATATCTTGGGAAAAATCAAACATTAATAATAACTGCAAAATAGAGAAAATATTATATGTATATTAGAATAGAAGACAGGCTTAAAGTTAGTGGTATAAATTGTTATTTTTTGAAACTAGAAAAAAGAAGAGGAAATTAAACTGTGGATGCGAAAGATAGATCCTGAAAACAATAATAAACAGTGAAATATACTCCTAAAATGTATAATAATAAAAAGTAACAATAAAATCAATGAAAACCAAAAAATTTGGATAGTTAACCTATTAATGTACAGGCAAAACCCTTATTGTCATAAAATTAAAATAGAAATTTTTAATGCATAAAAGCAAAAGTGTATATCAAAAGACATTAAAGCCAGAGTAATATCATATTAATAACTTTATTCCAATAAATTCAACAACTTGAATTAAATGTACAAATTTTTGAAAGATGAACACAAATCAACAAATTTGACAGAAGAGTTGAAATCTGAATAGCCTCATATTTATGAAAGAAATCACCTTATGAAACCATTATGATTCTGACACGAAAAATAGTGCCACATGAAAAAGAAATAGACTAGAACTCCTCATGCAGATACAAAAATCTCCTTAAAAAGTATTAGCAAATGAGGGCTGGGTTGTAACTCATTGGCAGAGCTCTTTGTCTAGCATGCATGAAGCACTGGGTTTGATCCTTAGCACCACATAAAAATAAACGAATAAAATAAAGGCATTCTGTCCATCTGCAACTACAAAAATTTTTAAAATATTAGCAAATGAAATATAGCAATATCTTACTATATAATGCATCATAAGACAGGTTAATTGTAGGAATGCAAGATTGTTTTAACATTAGAAATCAATTCACCAAAAATTAAATCAATTAAAAAAATTTATATTTTCAGAATATAGTGGACTAATCACTAGATCTTCAATAAGTGAAAACAAAGCATTTAGCAAAACCCATTCATGACTGGGGAAGGAGTGAAATTTAACCAAAGTTAGGTTAACAAAGATTTTATTCCTAAATGGGAACAAAACAGTCTGGATTTTCATTTATGTCAAAACTGGAAATTTGAAGAGGTTGCATTCGGTCTCTCCAAATGGGTGGGGATATTTTTTTTTTACTTGTCATTTATAGGATCACAGCATTTGGAAAAAATTCCACATTGTCAATACCTTGATAGTTGTATGATTAACTTAGCCATGTGTGCTATTGTTAAAATGCATCTGTCTGTTAAGATCTGTGTATATTTCATTGTATCCAAATTTTACAGCATCAACAATTACACTGATTTTCAAAGAGACATAACAAACAAAACATACATTTTACTAAATAGGGCAACCCACAAGAAATGGTCTTTGATGAATCAAATCTGAAATGCCATAATGTATATGAGTATATTGTAGATTTGATAATAACATTTAGGACTTGGGTTCTGAGCCTAGTTGTATTCTCCAAGGCAGCACCAAAGACTGAGACTATTAAGGTTGTGCATTCATTCATAAGTATGCATGTCTGTGAGTGTGTAGTATTGTGAAAAGGAAACAATAGTTTCCATTCTAATGATTTAAATTCAAAAAAATGATCAATATTTATCCAAGAGATGTTATGTTTTTCTGACAATTTTTTTTTCTGGAAAATTCCAAGTTTTCTTTGTGTAAGAAAAGCCTTTCAGAAGATCACTATATGTTGGTTTAGCTGGAATTTTTGTGAAAAGCTATACTCTCTATTCTGCATTAGTATTCAGGCATGAATTATCCATGCTGATTATCTGTTTGATCTACATTTCTAGTAATTTCTTTCATTGTGGCTAACTCCTTTTCATGCTGATCATATTCACATAAGCAAACTGATGGGCCACCCTCCTGACCCACATGATTATTTTGCCTGTCTTTATGATCTGTGCAGTTTATTGCATGATTAGTCCAGCTGTGACCAACAGAGCAGATTTTGAAGACGGAATTATTGAGTCAGCTGTGCCACAGTCTGCAGAAATGCAGACCCAGTCCATGTGTTGTTCATTTTTTAACCTTGGATCCCATGTTATTTTTTTCTATTTATATGGATGAAAGAAATGGATGTTTAATTCTCAGTTTGTTATACACTGTGAATATATAGTATTTTACACTAAATGTTTTATTGGTGCTGTATTTTATAAATAATAATGACCCAATTGCATATTTTTGCATTAATAGAAACCTCAATCAGTAAAATTCATACTCAGTTCATTTTTGACCATAATAACATTTCAATCCTAGTTTCTTATTTTCATTAACACTATAACAATTTTCTTTGTGAGAGTTTAAAGGATAAATATAATCATACGGTTTAAAAATGGAATAATGTGTTTTTTTCCTAGATATACTAAGCAATAGCTGTACTTTTTAATGGAACATTTTTTATGCTAAGTCAAGTATTAAGGCATTTCTCCACATACTTTGACCACTAGACAAATTATTATTTTCCACTTGCCTTCAAGCCAAGTGAATATATATTCTCCCTTTTTCATGTTTTTGATAGATCTAGGAAGATACATTCTTTTATATATCTTTATCTAAGAAACTATATTCATAATATTATCTTTATGTTCATATGCTAATATTCCTTCAAATTTTATTTAATAACAAATTACTTAAAGAAAAGATATATCTATATAATCACATATGTTTTAGCTGGGTGCAGTGGTACATACCTATAATTCCAGCAGCTCTTTAGACTGAGGAAGGAGGATTTCAAGTTCAAAGCCAGCCTTAGCAATTTAGCAAGGCCATAAGCAACTTAGTGAGATCCTGTCTCAAACTAAAGTATAAAAAGAGCAGGGGATGTGGATCAGTGGTTGAGTGCCTGGGGTTCAATCCCTAGTCCTAAAAGAAAAAATAAATAAATATGTTTAACATTTTTCATTTTTTCCACTTCTCATATATAGCTACTGTGTTTATGGCCAGAGTGAAGACTGATATGAGTTTAGGTAGACCGCAATTGCACAAAAAGGTTCTCAGTTCACATGAGATTTCAGCCATCCTGTTATTTGTTTCTTCCTTTGAATAAGCATACTCTCTAATTTTGAAGTTTGAGCTCCTGACCTTAAATAAAAAAATATTCTAAGTATTCCAAATATTCTAAGTTATGATTAATTCATGATTTTTCATAACTTTGAAGATTGATATTGACCTAAAGTTTGTAGTCAGGTTCATTAATACCTGGAATCAGATTGGATATGAGTCCTCTCAGAGAGGCTTCCACCAGAGAAACAAAAAATAGTAGAGAAAAGTATGTTCTTTAATTTTTATGATTGGTCTGTATTTAGAAGTCCCTGGATAAAGGACTTTACTTTAAAAATTAGACATCCTTAGGGCTGGGGTTGTTGCTCACACGTAGAGCGCTTGTGTAGCATGTGCGAGACACTGGGTTCGATCTTCAGCACCACATTAAAAAAAATAAATAAAATAAAGGTAAAAACATAGACATTATTTTAATTCTAGAACTCACAACAATAATGAAAATAAGACATTAGCTAAGAAGCACCCACTTTATAAAGTGAATTATATATAAATGCCTTACATATTAAGGTAAACAAAAATTCAAGCTTTAGCATTGCTACTTCTGATTTTTGATAATCATGGCACATTCTGTATTAACAGGAAGTAAAATATAATTTCAAATTACAGATAGTAGTATGGAATGAGAAAAATACATGGAATTTTATAACTTTTCAAATTCTTTTTAGATGCTAAAAGGTATTATGATTCTTTCATAAATGATATAAAATAATAAGTTCTTACATATACAAAGGAAATTAAGGGCAATTGATTCTCTGATACTAAGCAATAATAGTTTGTGAAAATGGAGGAATAGGGGAAAATGAGTTATCTTATAGGAAAAAAATAATTTAGCAAATTATTCTGAAGGATGTTAAAGCTTCCATTTCACAAAAAGTCTATAACCACGTTTTTTCAAAATGTAAAATGGATACAGGTCAAACACATTATTTAATTAATTAATATAAGAACAAGTAAATAATATGATGCAACTACTTCAATGGAAGACTCACCCTATTATAAACAGTGAATGATGCTGATAAAGTATATTTATAATAAGATGTATGTGTGGTTTATAGGGGATAGCAATTATTTTTATACTGTAAATAATTCATTTGTCTGTTTATGGATAAGAATCACTATAGCTGTCTGATTTCTTTTTTTTTAATAATTTTTAAAATATTTATTTTTTAGCTGTATTTGGCACAATGCCTTTATTCTATTTATTTATTTTTATGTGGTGCTGAGGCTTGAACCCAGGGCCTCGCACTTGCCAGGCGAGTGTTCTACCCTTGAGCCACAACCCCAGCCCTGATTTCTTTTTTTAATGGTTCTTTTTAGTTACACACAAAAGTAGAATCCATTTTGACACAATTATACAAGCATGGAATATATCATTCTAATTCAGTCCCCGGTACCTCTCCTTCCTCTTCCCTTTTCTTTCCCCTCCTACCTGCTTACTTCTATTGATCTTTCTGCCAATTCCCCATAGTTATTATTACTATTATTATTATTTAATTAATTTCTGTGGATGTGCATGATGGTGAGATTCATTGTGGTGTATTTATATATGTATGTAGGAACATTATATCAGATTCATTTCCATTCGCTTTTTTCCCATTCCTCTCCCCTCTCCATTGCCATCATTTCCTTTTGTCTACTCCACTAAACTTCTGTTCTTCCCCCTCTACCCACTTATTGTGGGTCAGCTCTTACATATCAGAGAAACATTCAACCTTTGATTGGCTTATTTCACTTAGCAGGATAGTATCCTGATCTATCTATTTACTGGCAAATTTCATAAAGTCATTCTTCTTTATGCATTCATCTGTTTGTTCCATAGCATAGCTATTGTGAATTGAGCTGCTATAAACATTGATGTGGCTGTGTTACTGTAATATGCTGATTTTCAGTCCTTTGGATATGTACTGAAGAGTGGGATAACTGGGTGAAATGGTAGTTTCATTCCTACTTTTTTGAGGAATGTCCATACTGCTTTCCAGACTGGTGGCACCAGTTTGCAGTCCCACCGGCAATGTAAGAGTGTACCCTTTCTCCCACATCCTTAATGTCTGATTTCTACAATTAACAGATTTCTAAAAGAGTAAAAAGAGGACGAGTGACCCTGTATTATCAGAAAATCCAATATTGTGTGCTTAAATAATGCCTAGCTTCCTTTGATGATACTCAGTGATCATTTTAGAACCTGAGAAATGTTGCCAGTGGGAAAAATATCTGTGAAAACACATGAAAGCAAAAATTAACATCTAATTTTAAGATATTATTTGATAGTAACACTCTTTATGATTCCTAACATTCTGTAAAATATGCTACATACACAGATGATGTAAGCAAGTAGCATTTTGGGGGGGGGTCAAGGAATGCACATGAGTTGCACAGCTGCACATAATGTAACAAAAGGAATTAACAGCAATAAAATGTGAGTTTGTTGTTGGAAAGTACTATGAGAATAAAGGTTCTAGTGTATTTGCATAAGTCTGGGGGAGGAAAGTGAATTTCCCATAGACTTAGGAATATTGAGCTTGAATAAATTATATATAAATATCATAGAGTGATGATAACTGCCTTCAGAATTTTAGTGCTTCTGTTGTTAACTATTTATAACTTTCACTAGTGTATTTGCAAAACCATTAGTATTGAATGACTAATACTGTCTTTTTTTTTTCTGTCCCAGTTTTTATTTCAGTGTGCTGCTTAAGAATATCTAAGCGAAAGTGCTTCTTTGTTTCTCAGAGTTATGCAAATCATATTGTTCCAGGCTGAGAGCTTCTTTAAGTACACTTTCCATCACTCAGTTTTCTTTACTTCTAGAATTATTCCCTGTATTTCAAACAGCCAAGAAGTTATTTGCTTATGGAAACGATTTTGGACTCACCAGTTGATCTGACATTGGTGTTTTTTCTTCCCTTTTTAACCAACTATATTTCTCTCTGTGTGTGTATGTCTTTTACATATTATAAACTCACTTCATAACATTTGATTCCCTGCCTATACCTGCCTTGTTTACTGCTGTATTCATAGTGTGTAACAAAGGTCTGACACAAAATGTATTTTCAAACAATACTAGTTATACAAAATAATGCAGTAAAGGGTCAGAATCAGCAGTTGTTTACAAAGTTAGCTCCAGGGAATCAAATGGCAGGTAGTGCAAAAGATTTCTTTCTTCTCCATCTGTTCAAATAGTAGACATATGTATGTTTGAGGAAAATTAATGAATTAATAAACTTGTAGGAATCCTTTATGACTTTATATAATTTTTATATTTTAGCATGTTATGGCAGATACTTTTAGTAAAACATCCATGTTCAGCAATTTTTTCATCCCATGAAATGAATAGCAATCTTTCTCTCTCATGTATGTATTTTGACAAATAGAACCTGTTTCCAAAATGGCCAGCAGTGTGAAATCATACTCAGTAAGTACAAATGAGCATAAGGTTAATAACCTGTTCTTTCTGGCATTGTAGATGACTGCATGAGCATAACTATAACAAAATAGGAACTTCTGAATTCTGGTACATTAAGAGCAAGGATAGACAACAAAATAGTTTGATTCCTACTGGCACAAAATGAGCCATTCTTAGTACCTCTCCTTCTTGTTCTCAGATGCTAGCTTATGCCATGTTCTTCACTTCTAATAATTTTGTGTATGAAACTCTTGATGTATACATGCACTTATATTTGAAATTGGCAAAAATTGCACATGATAATTATATATCTTAGCAATATGAGCCAAAATTCACTTAAGGCTGTCTTATCCAAAAGATGTCAAAACTTTAGAAGTTTGCATTTTCTAGGGATCACAATCAAACTTTAGGTGAAAATCAATATGATATATTAATGTTGTCAAGTACAGCCTCAATTTATAACTTCATAAGGGATTGCAGCTTTGGTAATTCCGGCCTTTTAGCTGCCCTCTATGTCAGTCTAATTGTGTGCTGTGTGTTGTGTCAAACTGACTGAGCAAAGTGTTGTTGCATCCTGATGCTCTAAAGCTTCCAAGCAATTATAGAAGTTTTCCACTGAAATTTGCTATCAAAGTACCAAAATTGGTTTATTAGATGAGAGGAAAGATAGGGCAAAAAAGGTCATACAACCTACATTTTTATGTGTTAATTAAAATATTTTCTGACACAAAACCACAATTTTCTTCATGTCCAAGTTAAATTATTTTCATTTGAAAAGTCTAGTATGTAACAAGAAACTTCTCTATGAATAAATATGATATTTTAAAATAGCCAAGCCAAAAATGTAAATAAGCAACAAGAAAACCTTTCTATAGCATCTGTCCGATTTTGGCAAACTAATGTCACCAACAAAAATAGATGAAGAAAATAAGTATATACATGTCAATCCTCAAATAGTCACATGCTAATTCTACCCAACATCATATTATTATGTTTCAGGGCAAAATACTCGTAAGTCTAAGAGTAGTGTTGTTTGATTGGAGTAAAATATGATAATATGAAATAAAATGATCAGGGTCAAATTTAAGCAATATTTTGAAGTATGCATCTTTATGTCTTTAGTAACCCCATCTACATTTCATCATAGTTATCATTTCTTCTCACATATAACCATTTTTGTTTTGATGGTATTTGAATGCTAATTGATTCATTATAGCTACAAACCTAAACAAGTCTTTCCTCCTCTGTGACATGTTATGAAACAAATACTGGATTTCTATTATGATTTTGCTATGCTTTACATGGGGTCCCTCCTTCCATTTGGTCAATTATTTTTTATCAATGGATTATGATTATTATACCTGCTATATTAACATTTATGGGATTGAAATATTAATACATCATTCCTCCCAACTGACTGGCATATATTATTTTATATACACCTTCCAGGTGTAACACCAAAAAAATTTTTTGAAAAGTCTAAATGTACACATTGTTGCAGCCAGTGAGAGAAAAAAAATCAAGAGATAAATAAGACCCCTGAAACATTTCATATACACCATATAGTTAGTGTAGAGGCAGAAAATTATATGCCATATTTATTATATTTTTAATGATCTAATTCTGTCCCCTTTCTTTCTATATTACAAAATGTTTCCCATCTCTTTCTGGACTTTTTTCTTAAAAAATCCATTATTTCTGTTTAAAAATAAAAGACTTCTTAATGTTTCTATGAAATAAATTTCCACAAAAAATGTGAATATAGTTTCTCTCTGTGGGTTAAAAAAAAGAAAGACACTCATCTGCATCTTAAAGCTTGCTTATTTATTTATTTTTGCTTAAAGCTATTTGTACAACTGAAAAAAATATTTAAGACACTCTGAATTCAAACTATCCTATGTACATACATAAATATGCCACAGTGAATTTCACCTTTATATATATATATATATATATATATATATATATATATATATATATATATATAATGTATAAATTTTCAAAAAAACCTAAATAAATTGAAGACTAAGAGAGTACAGGAAAAAGGAAAAGAGGGGGAGAGAAGGGGAGGGAAAGGGGAAGCACTGGGGACTGAATTGGAACAAATTATATTCTATGTTTGTGTAATTATGTCAGAGTGAACCTAATACTATATATAACTATAATGTATGTACAAATAAAAATTTTCAAAAATCCAATCTTACACTTTTAAAAAGTGATAATCTTTAGTAAAGAGCATATACTCAAATTGAATGACTAGAAGACTTTCGATTGTATTGAATGACTTGGAAAAACAATGATTGGAAATCTACTATGTATGAGATAATGGTCCAGGACCAGGGATAATTTTTTATCCTTCATTTTATTTATAACACTAAATTTTATTTTATTATTCGTGGCTAGAATCACAACTGAAAAATTCCTATAACATTACCAATTTGGATTGTTTTATTCTCTCAGGAATGAGAATGTCTATAGATTCTCTTATCTAGATTATATCTAAAAGAACCTCTTGTGTTTGTCTCTGCAAAAATCTATGCAAATTCTGTCTCAATGAATTGCTGTGGTGACTTATTTACACATCCGGTCAATCTTTTTGGCATTCATGGCATTAAAATTGTATTAAAATGAGGACAATAATTTTCATGTTTAATCTAGTGTACTAATGAGTGTCATCTTTAATATTTGTAAAATACTAGAATCCAATAAAATCTTAGAATTATGATATAGCTCTCTAATAATACCAGTGCAGCTTTACATGTGTTAATGGAATGCCATATATAAACAAATCCATTTTTTATTTTGGTATGTTGGACCCACTAAACTGATGCTTTACTAGCTAAGGGATGTTGATGTTATTTCTCTACATAACATTATTTATTTAGGTACTTCTATAAGCTTTAGAAATGCTAGATATTGATAAGTACAAAAAGAAATTGGATTTCTATTGATTGTGGCTTCGTAAAGTCCACAAAGTCTAATAAAGAGTAGATCAATTATTTTTCTATGTAGACAAATTCAAGTTTTCCTTGCAATTGTTAAATCTCTCAACAACTTTGATTATAATTACCTGGCATTCATACCCTCTCCTTTTTCTTCATTCATTCACGCCTGAACTGAATTAATTCTTTTTTCCGGGGGGTGGGGGGGTGGGGGGGATACCAGGGATTGAACTCAGGAGCATTCAACCATTGTACCATACCCCCAACCCTTTTTTGCATTTTATTTACAGACAGGGTCTCAATCCATTGCTTAGAACCTTGCTTTTGCTGAGGCTGGCTTTGAACTTTGTATCCTCCTGCATAAGCCTCCTGAGTCACTGGGATAAATCATTTCTCAATAATTGAGCAAGCATATGAGAATTCCAGGACCATCCTTTGGAGCATGAATGACCTGAGTCCAATTCAATGACCAAGCTTATTCTTTCACTATCTAACAGATTCATATTTAAATATGTAATAAATTATATACCATCAATGGAAAAAGCAAATGCTAATAAAGGATGTAGCAATGTATTAAAAAAAAAAAAAAAGGTAAGCTCAGGCCTGATTCCTGAGAGATGACTTCTGAGCTTCGACCATCATGGACACTTTGTACTAGCTACATGATTTATGGCAAACACCTATTTAAATGTGTCTGAATCTTTTGGATGAGGGCTGAGTGCATGAAGTCAGTCACGTGGATGTTATTTTGTCTTCATGACTGAACTGCAATAAAACCGCTAAACATCAAAGCTTGAGTAAGCCTCCTTGGTTGGCAATGGTTTCCTAGATATACATCATTGCTTGGGGAATTAAGTGTCATGTGTTATTCTACTGAGAGAGGACAGTGGGAACTCCCTCCTGCTTTCTCCTAGATCTTACACTATCAACCTTTTACATTTGCTGATATTAATCTGTATCCTTTCATTGTAATAAAAACATAACAACTGTTCTGAATCATGAATCCTTCTAGCAAATTATTGAGCCACAGGTTAAATTTGGGTACAGAAAGTAAATAGGAATATATATAGTAATGAGTATATATTATATAGTACTAGTACTACATATAGTAATGAGTATAAATGAATATATAATATATATATATATATATATATATATATAGCAATGAGTATATAGTAAATGAGTATTAAATGTCTGTAAAAAATAAAAATTGTAGACTACTCATGATACATAGACTATTCATGCTATATTCATATATATATAATATATATATATATATATATATATATACACACATACTATATAGTATATATACATATATCACAAAGTAATGAGTAAAATATATCAGTGCATGTAACAATGTGCATGTGTGTGACTTTTGAAGGAGAAGGTGAATAGAGTTGAGGGACCTAACAACTACTGTGTATTTACTGTAGATAAAGTGTACTAAAGAGTCTGTCATTTTAGTCTTCAAAACAGCTATGGTAGTATGGTGTTATTATCTTTATTTCACAAGGGAACCCATAGTCAGAAAGATTAAGCAAATTATCAATAGAGATCAAAGCCAAAATTATTATTTTCCTGACTTCAAACCTAATCTTGTCAATGCTTTAACTTCTCTTCTGTGGCTAAAGGCTTTTTTATTATTTCAAAGAAATTAGAAAGATAGCACAGTGATTAATTTTAGTGGAAAATATTTTCTATCCCCAAATCTGAATTTGATTCTTTGATATACATATGTATACATATATATGAATGTATATATATTCATATATGTTAGTTATAAATGGATCCTCTATTTATTTAGTTATTTATGTATATGTGGTCCTGAGGATTGAACCCAGGGTCTCACTCATACCAAGTAAGGGCTCTACCACTGAGCCACAACTCCAGCCCCTGAATTTGATTCTTATGGAATATTGACCATAACCTTAACCTCAATATGGTAGAAGACATTCTAGTTTCTAATTCAAAAATAATAAAAAAGATAGATATATTGAACTATGAATATTTTGTACCAAAAAAGTATCTGAAATCAAAACAGTATTTTCAAATTGAAGGAAAATGTTTGTAATAAGTAGTACAAATAAACAGTTAAATGAAGGGTCAAAATGTGAGAAAAATGAGATAAATTCACAGACAATTTTTAGAAAGGATATGAATACGTTCCTTAAACTATGGAAAATATTCAAATTCATAGTTGGAAAAAAGTGAATCAAAATATCTTGAGATACCATTTTTCACTATAAAGTTGGGAAAAGTTAAAAGGTATGATAACAAATTCTATTGTTGAATTTGGAGGTAAATAAGAATATAAACATTATTTTGTTGGCCATTTTGTTTAGACAATATCAGACTACATAAAATCTTACATTTTGAACTTGCAATCCCATTTATACTCATCTACTTGAAGATATACATATAATAATATTAAAATACATATACAGAGTGTTATTGAACATTTTTTTGTAATGACAGAATATTGGAATCAACTAATGACCCTAGAAATAAAGCAATTTAATAAGCCATGTCATGTATATATAAATAAGAGGTATGTATTTTCCCACCCTTTCACCTTCAGTCTGTGGATGTTTCTTCCTGTGAGATGATTCTTTTGAAGGCAACATATTGTTAGGTCTTCTTTTTTGAATCCATCTATCTGTCAGTCTATGTCTTTTAATTGATGAGTTTAGGCCATTCATATTCAGGGTTATTATTGAAATATGATTTGTATTCTTGGACATTTTGGTTTATTTTTGGTTTTTAACTTGTCTTGGACTCCCCTTTGATTGGCTTTTCCTTTAGTATAGTTCCTCCTTTTGCTTAATTTTCATTGTTGTGTTTCATTTCATCCTCCTAGAATTTTTGTTGAAGATGCTCTCACTGTAAATTCTTTTAACTTTTGTTTATCATAAAAGGTTTTTATTTTGTCATCAAATGTGAAGCGTAATCTTGCTGGATGTAAGATTCTTGGGTGGTATTCCTTTTCTTTCAGTGCTTGGTACACATTAATCTAGGATCTCTTGGCTTTGAGGTTCTGGGCTGAAAAATATGATGAGATACTAATTGGTCTCCCGGTATATGTGATCTGATTCCTCTCTCTTGTAGCCTTAAGATTCTGTCCTTATTCTGTATGGTAGGCATTTTCATTATAATGTGTCTTGGTGTAT
The DNA here is from genome assembly GCF_021218885.2 of Marmota monax. Classification (NCBI taxonomy): domain Eukaryota; kingdom Metazoa; phylum Chordata; class Mammalia; order Rodentia; family Sciuridae; genus Marmota; species Marmota monax. The sequence continues at coordinate 223,939 of NW_026695029.1, forward strand.
ATCTGTTGTAATTTTGTACATTTGGTGTCATGTAAACCTCTTATATTTGATTTTCCAATTCATTCTTTATGTTTGGGAAATTTTCTGATATTATTTCTTTGAAGAGATTGTGCATTCCTTTGGTTTGAATCTCTGAGCTTCCTCTATCCATTAAATCTTAAATTTGGTCTTTTGATGCTATCTCATAATTCTTGGATGTTCTGTTCATCATTTCTTACCATCTTCACTGTGTGGTCAACTTTATTTTCAAGATTGTATACTTTATCTTCATAATCTGACATTCTGTCTTCCAAGTGATTTAGTATGTTGGTGATTTTTATCTGGTTTATTGTTTCCTTCATTTCATTAAGTGTCTCTAATAAATAAAAAGAAAATGTAGACTATTTATGAACTGATATGGATTTATTTCCAGTATATACTGGTAAGAAAAAAAAAAGTGCAAAACGTACCTATAGTAGGGTATCATCTGTGTAACAATAAGGATACACAGGCACATACACACACACAGTCAAAATCATTATGTAAAGGATAGGCCAGAACCTAATGAGGTTTGCTACCAGTAAGAGGTGAGTGAGACAATGTAGTAAGAATGGGGGAAGAAAACTAGGTATTCAGGATGGGTGGATGATACTTCTCTGGTAATGTAATTTTGGATACATTGTACTTTGCAACCATGTTAATGTTTCACATACTTTCAGAATAAATAAAATTAAGTTTTATAATCCCTGTCATACTAAGAGAAATGAGAAGACACCAACAAAAGTGATTTGAAAAATATTATATACATACTGTAAGCTAAAAGCACACAAAATTTGTGCATTAATACTGCACTTAGTAAATTTCCTTTCACAATTTCCTTTGCTTGCGTAAGGCAAAAAGCAAAAATTAAGTATACTGTGGAGGATAGGCAGGCAGTTTTCAAACTGTCAGATATTATTCTAAGAGATATAAACCAGGCACAGAAGGACAAATAGTATATGACCTCATTTATATGTGGACTTTAAGAACATTGATATCATTAGTAGAGAGTAGACTGTTCAACAAGCTCTGGCGAGTATAGTGAGAGTGGACAGGGAAAGGGGAGGGATTGTTCCACAGGTACAAAGTTATAATTAGATATGAAAACAAGTTCTGGTGTTCAATTGCACAGCATGGTGCCTATATTCCAAAGTAGGTAGGAGAGGAATATTGAACAATCTCATGACAAAGAAAGGATAAATATTTGAGATGATGGACATACTAATTACTCTGATTTGATCATTACATGATATAAATATGCATCAAAACCTTAGATTATAACGAACAGTTTTTATTCAGTAATTAGAAATAAAATAAAACTTAAAAATGAGAAAGTAGTTGCAAATAAGTAAGAGAGAAGAGAGATTGCCATTGTAGCTCAGTGGTAGACCACTTGCCTAGTATGTGTGAGGCACTGGGTTTGATCCTCACCACCACATAAAAATATATAAATAAAAGGTATAAAAAATAAGAGAGAAGATAAATGAACCCTCAGTGTCCTATTGTAATTGGAAGTGCCCCTATATAGACATGGATATTATTATTTATATGAATTAATAGGATTAAAAATAAATATCAATATGTGTGTGAAAAAATTCAAACACATGTATATTTCTCTGCTCTGATGAAGGATTTAGAAGGAAAGACTCCCTAGTAGCTATACATGGAGAATTTGTGTGGCCAGATCTTAGTTTCAATTAAATAAACTAGATATCCTTGGACAAATAGTTGCTATCAGGATGGGGTGGGAAAAAGATGAATCAAGATTATCATGTGTTCACAAGTGGTAGGGGTATGATAAAATGCATATAGGAGCCTACTTGGGGGCAACTAGTGGCCAAATCTTGAAATAAATATCCATGACTCCATATTGACATAAAGAAATAATTGTATAAATAAACACTTGGGCACAGGGGGAAGGAAAAGCTAGGTCTTACTGTAGAAATTCAGTTAATAAATATTGAAAGTGAAATGGCAACAACATCATAATCAGGCAAGTAACACAATAATTATTGTAACAGGCAGGGATCATTGATGGTACTAAAATTAGTGAGAACACAAGAAATAAGACATTTATATAGAATTAAAACATGTCCTTGGCGGGTGCAGTGGTGCATACCTATAATCCCAGCAATTTAGGAGGCTGAGAAAGGGAGATCTTGAGTTCAAAGCTAGCCTCAGCAAGTTAGCGAGGCACTTAGCAACCTAGCAAGACCCTGTCTCTAAAGAAAATATAAAAAAGAGCTGGGGATGTGGCTCAGTGGTTGAATGCCCCTGAATTCAATCCCCAGTACCATTAAAAAAAACCTCTTATGTTTTATATATAAAGTACATATGTATATATTATATACCTTTAACACATATATTTTCCTTATTAACATGTATAGTTTCCTTTTTAAAGTGTATTGTTTTACTTATGACAAACAGAATAAAAAACCTGGCTATCAAAACTTAACTGTAACCTAAGTTACCACCACCATTAATAATATAAATTGACTTCACATAGCATTCAAGATGATACAGTGCCAAGGTCATATTACTTCTGTTGTATTTTTGCTCAAAATGCTTTATCTTAATCTAATTAATTTTATAAAATAACTGGCTGTGTTCTTCAAATTGTCCAGGCATTTAATAGCAATAGACTGAGGAACTGTCACAAATTAGAGGAGTGTAAGGAAACAAAAAAATTGATACATGTAAGATTTTTGAATTAATATCTATATTAGAAAAGGGAAATAAATTGAAAAAAATCGGTTTAAAAATACCTAGAATCTTTTAGAGTTCTTAAAAACATTATGTCAATGTTTATTTCCTGATAGTGTAATAAGTTTATAGAAGATGTCATAATTTACATAGCCTATGCAAAGGGCCTTAGCTAGGGGAAGGATGTATTGTTTTTGCGGAGCACTGTGGTCACCAAGCAGCTCTTCTAAGTGCTGCTTATACTTCAAGACAAAATTTATTATTATTATAATGTTTTCTCATTAGAACTTCCTTTACAGCATCACAAGGCAAAGCACAAGACTTGGCAGTCGCACACAGAAGCACACCAACAGCCGGTCATGAAGGATTTAGAAGGAATGACACACCAGTAGTTATACACGGAGAATCTTTGCCCTTTAGAGGGGAGGAATAAGTTCAAGAGATCTTTTGTAAAGTATATAACTCTTCCAATTTTATAAAGCTAAAATATATACTGTGCAAAGGTTAAAATTCTGGTTTAAATGATAAATCAGATGAGACTGTGTGGTAGGGGTATGATAAAATGCATACAGGAGCCTACTTGGGGGCAAGTATATGTCAGTATTTTCTTGGTGAATTGTTTTACATAGTCTCCTTGTATGATGAGCCTTTTTTATTTTTTATACTATATATGTAAGATATATGTTTAGAAATCAGTAGAAACAAAAACTACATAATGATAAAAATAATGTTTGTAACAATATACTCATCTAGGAAAATCATTGTTGGATGACATTTTAGGTTCTAATTATTATTTTCTGTACAATAATAAAATTCCAACAAAGTCATAAATTATAACATGATTTGTTCTTTCTAAATCCTTCATATATATCACAAAATCATGTTATATCCTAATTATGAATGGGTTTAATTATCAAATATTATTAAGGGGAAAAATTTATAATTTTCCATTGGTAAATATTTCAATTTTTACCTTATGCATATTGTTCTATGCATAAATGGAAATATTGTTATTTATTTTTATTACCATTAATTTTGTATTTAAAATTTTATTGAGAAAGTCTTTACAAACTTATTTTTGGGGTTTTAAGTCTTATTTTCTCTAAGTAGCTGATTCATCCAAAGTTTGATGTGAAATTCTAATATGAACTCCCAAAAATGCTAATATGACCTCAAAAAATCTTTCTGGTATAAGAATTTTTTTCAAATGATAGTCTGCCTAACAGCAAGAAGCAAAATAAGTCATGCTTATAACACCTTTCCTCCAAAGAACATAAAAAGTTTCCATAATTATTTCACATTTTTTAAATTTTGACTTCTAAAAATAATATGTCTGAATGTTTTTCCATATATATATATATATATATATATATATATATATATATTTCCTAAGTTTCCATTTCCTTCGCATTCAACTTAGTTATTATCACTTTGACTAGTATGCTTCTCCTTGCCTAGTTCTCTTGTCATCTTTCACCATGACAAACCTACTTCTCCTCCTTTTTATCTTTTCTCAGCCACATTCTGTGTAGCACTGCTTGCTAGAAATAACTTATTTTCCAAATCAGAAATCTACTTCCTTCTCTTAAAGATGTGACCCACTTATTCTGAAATTGCTCTCAAAAATTGGAAAAGGACAATATTAAGTGTAATTCCTTGACCATTCCAGAGTGATGTATTCATTTTATTTAGTTTTGTTTTTATCCCACATTTTACATCTAATGTAAGTTTATGATTCCAAGCAATTTTGAAAATTGATGTTTGCATTAGTTCAAAAAGTTGGCTATCAATGTAGGTAGATATCATTACAACCAGACTAGCAGGGATTGAATCCTGTCTCTGACACTTAATAGCTTTGTGGACTTAGGATAGTTAGATAAATATGATATGTGCTGGAATAAGGACAACACAGAATAATCCTGGAATTTCCTTTCACATCAGATACTAGGAAATATTTTAAAAATATGGATATATCAAAAGAACACAGTAACTAAATCTATAAAACTGTGTACACCAAAATAAATCATAGTATTTATGGATGGTAATCAAATAATGAAAAAAAATCCATCAGTCATGAGGTTGAATAAGTGAATAATTGAGCTGATAATGGTTAATGAACATAAATGTCAAGTATCATATGTATTGTTTCACTTGATCTTTTTATTATCATGTCTCTGGTTAAGTATGTGTTCTTGTTATACGTATGAAATTAGAGACTGAAGTATTTTGAGTAAATTTCTTTTTTTCCCACATTTTTATTGGTGCTTTATACTTATACATATTGATGGGATTTGTTGTTATTCATATATGTGCACAATATAACAATACAATTTAGCTAATATCACTGTCCATCTGTGTAAATTTGTTAATAATATATATCCAACACTAGACAAATATAGGTTTACATGTTTTCAACATGACTTGGATCAAAATCTGAATTTATACAATCTTTTAAAAATAAACAAGATAAAACATTAAATGCTCAACTTTTTTCATCTAATGAAAACAATATTAAGGATATAAAAGTACACCCTTAGAAATCCATTTTGTATTTTTGTAATTTTTTTATTGAGACATTTATGTGACTTTATAGTGTACATTATGTTAATTCAGTAAATATAATAAAATCGCTGTAATGAGCACTTCTATTTTCTTAAAATTAACCATTCTGCATGTGTTAAAAATTTCAAACTGTTCTACTCATTTGAAAATGCATTATAGCAAGTTTTAACCAATAGTTAACCTATTGTCCTATAGAACACCAGAAATAATTTCTCCTATCTGTGTTTTGGTACCATTATTTAACTTCTTGCAATCTTCCCTCCCTGCTACCCTTCCCAGTTCCGAGTGTCCAGCTGACTGTTCCATGCTTCTTTGAGACAGACATGTTGGTTTCCACAAATGAATGAGAATATGTGGTATTTATCTTTCTGTGTCAGACATATTTCACTTATACATGTTACTGCAAATGACAGGATTTCATTTTTTTATGGCTGAATAACATTCCATTGTGTATATATACTACATTTATTTTTCTATTCATTTTTAGAAATCATTGAACAGCAAAAAATATCTAATCACTTTGGAAGACTGAAATATTTGGAGCAATCTTGTTATTAACATCCATGGTAATAAAAATCAAGCAACCCCCAACACATATACATACATATATCACATATACATGCTTTAACTTTGTATTCTTTAATGAAAGAATTGTAATGTGAAATACAGCTAGGATGGATTGAATCAACATGGAGAAAATTTCCTTGTTTTCCCATGATTCCTTCATTGGGTTATAAATACAAACTAGCTACCCTAGGTTTATATGCCTAGAAACCACATATTTTGGATGTGATCCTTGAGAATTTCATTCAAAAGTTACTTTAGTGGATCCATCTGGAATTGACAAAACCACATGATTTGTCGTTAATTCAGATTCTATGAGAGGGGAATAACTAGACTATAGAACTCCCAATATATTTAGAGGGCCAAAAAAACATCCCATACATATGAAATAAATTTTTGGTACTAAGATATTCACTCAAACTTTGTTTCTTTTCACAAACTGATTACATAGTGTACCTTTTTTCTAGTAAGCTTCTATTTAGGTTAAACACAGATGGTAAAATATTTGGTATTTCTATTTCCATATATATATATATATATATATATATATATATATATATATGCAACATTTTTTAGTATTCTATTTTTTTGTCTATTTTGACAGTTAGCTATTTGTGATTTTGTCACATCCCAAAAATGCCTTTTAAAATTGATTACTCACAATCATCCTTACTTTTAAACAATAAATACTCACCAAGGTAAATTTTAATAAATAGGAAGAGCAAACAAAAACCTAAACATGTATATGTGAAAGCTTTAGAGAATCACCACTAAATATTTTATGCATATAATTAGAAAAAAATGATAAGAATTATCTAATCAAATTGGAAATTATTATTATTATATATAATCTGTAGAAAATCAACACAGCTCTAATCTGCTATCTCTTTGAAAGTTCCTATTTTGGACAATTTATTCCAATTTAAGGAAACATGTAACAAGAATAAGAACAACAAAATGTCAGTAATTTTCCTTTCTAAGATCCTCTATTCCCTCTCTCTCCTCTCCAACACAACTCATACAGCTCATATCCCCCATATATATATATATATATATATATATATATATATATATATTGTTTCTATATATAGAAAGAGACAGAGAGGGAGAGAGAAATCTTTCTAATCAAAACCAAAACTTTTGAAAGATCAAAATTCAGGAATATGTATTGTAAGTTCCTCTTGTTTACAACACCAAAAGTATATTATTATTTGATTAAATATTAATAAATTTTATCCATTTAGTAAAAATTAATAAATTTTATCCATGGATGAGGTACCCATTTGTTGAATATCTTAGTTTTTAACTCTTCAGAAATTTGTTAATTTTTAGGTTTAACCATCAATTTCTTTTGTCTATTTATAGTATGGTATTGCATTCTCCTTATCATTCAATAGTACTTTTACTGAGTTCAAGGACACACCCTTATGTGTATGGATGTGCTGTGTGTGTGTGTGCATGTGCACATCTGTGACCTGACATGTATATTTCATGTGTTTACCTGACCTTTGCAAACACATTAATGAAAACTTTATTGAAAATATAGTTTATATATTTATATGACAAAAAGTGAATAACCTGGATTAGGCACATTCCTAGAACTATATAACCTATCAACTTCGAAATCTAGACAGACCAATAACATATAAGGAGTTTGAATCAGAATTCTAAAAGTCTCTCATCAAAAAAAAGCTCAGGACATGGAGTTTTCACTGCTGAATTCCACTAATATAAAATGAAAATTAATACTAATCTTTCTCAAATTCTTTAAAACTATTTAGGAGGACAGAAACCATCAAAACTCCTTTTATGAGGTCATAATTACCCTCATGCCAAAGCCAAATAACAATGCAAAAAAAAAAAAAGGTAACATACATATCAATACCAATATCACTGATGAACCTAGATGCAAATACCCTAAACATAATACTAGTTGATAAAATTAATAGCAAGAAAAAAGGATCATTTATGATTTTCGAGCAGGGGTCTTCACTGAATTTTCAAGATTATTTGACATGCAAGTTCATAAATTTGACAGAGCAGAAAAAAATAATGAAGATGATAAGTCATATTTGCATCTCAATAGATGCAGAAAATGTTTGAATTTCAACATACCTCTAGTATATTTGTACATTTTTTATTTTAGATTTTTTTTATTTAATGCTACTACAGTAACAGAAAGCTATTACACATAATCCTCTCCATGACTGCTCCTTTCTCTTTCTCATCACCCCATAACTGCCATAACTAAATTATTTCACTCACTTTAATGATTTCCTCACAAGCAAACCACATATCTGAATTCTTATAGCTCACCTTTTAATGTGTTGATTGATCATTCTAAGCTTATTTCATATCATAACTTGATTTATTTTTTTATTTTTAATAAATTAATATAATTCAGGAGTATAAGATTATTCTGACAATATTTGTGAAGTTAGTTATCATCAATATTGGTAAAGTTTAGAGTAAGGAAATAGATCCTGTAAAGGTTGATTCATAAAAAAAGTAACAGAATATATAAAATAGGTAACATATAAGTACTATATAAACAAATAATTCATGAAGAATAATCAAGAAAATTTTATTGCCAAAATGATGATAAAACAAGAAAATGGCTTGGGATTTAGATTAGATATGTGGTTCCCTTGTGAGTTATTGCTAAAGAGAGTCATCTAGTTATGGTGGTTAGAGGGTAGAGAGAATGAGAAAATTAGGGATTTTGGAGATAAATATGTATGTTGATTAGCTTTCTGTTACTATAACAAATACCTAAGGTGAAACACCTTATAAAGAGAAATGGTTTGTTTTTGCTCAGAGTTTTGAGGTTTTGGCTCATGATTGGTTGGTTCTCTTTGGGGTCTGTTTTGAAACAGTACATCATGTGGGAGTGTATGCAAAGGAAACCTCATTGGTCTCAAAGCCAGGTGTGAAAGAAAGAAGAGGAAAGGTCTAGAGTTCCAAAATTTCCTTCAAGGACATGCCACAACAACTTGAAGAGTCCTCCCACCACCCAATAGGCCATGCCTTTTAAAGTCTTCAGCATCTCCCAATAATGCCTTTAATACATGGGCTTTGGAGAGACATTCCTGATCCAAACTATAGCAGTATGTTAGGTAACAGAAATGCAGAGAGGTGACATAAACTTCTCTTAAAGGGTAGAAGCATATTGGAGAAAGCACACTAGGAATATGAAAGGAAAACCAATATTGAATTGAGTAAATTCTAGATATGTATGGATTGACATTTGCTTCAAGCAACTCAACCTTTAAACGTAGAATAATCTGAGGGGGTAAAAAACAAGAAACCTTCCTAGAAAAGTTCCTAATACGTGATTGTGTTTATGTGTATGGTTTGTTTTACATACATAAATGATAAATGCTTTGTGTATTTAGTAATGAGAATAAAAAGCAATTTAAGTTAGTGTATTGGTATTATATTATTTTCTCAAAAATGTAATTAAATGAAAGATAAAAATCACATTTTTATTTCTAATTTAATTATATCACATAATGTTACTAATGAGGAAGCTCAATATATAGGGATAAATGATCTTCACAAATAAATTTGTATTAATAACAATCAAGAATTATTTAAATGTTAATCTTCTTCTCCTGCTCTTCGTCCCTACTCTGATCTTAGTTACTCTCCTTATATCAAAGAAGACATTTGGCATTTGTTTTTTAGGGATTGGCTAGCTTCACTTAGCATAATCTGCTCTAATGCCATCCATTTCCCTGCAAATTCTATGATTTTGTCATTTTTTAATGCAGAGTAATACTCCATTGTGTATAACTGCCACATTTTTTTTTTGGAGGGAAAGGGAGAGAGAAGGGAAATTGCATGGAAATGGAAGGAGACCCTCAGGGTTATACAGTGGAGGGGGTAGAGAGAGAGGAGGGGAGGGGAGGGGAGAGGTGGGGAGGGGGGAGGGTGGAGGATGGGAAAGGCAGCGGAGCACAACAGACACTAGTATGGCAATATGTAAATCAATGGATGTGTAACTGATGTGATTCTGCAATCTGTGTATGGGGTGAAGGTGGGAGTTCATAACCCACTTGAATCAAAGTGTGGAATATGATATGTCAAGAAATTTGTAATGTTTTGAACAACCCACAATAAAAAATTTAAAAAAAAATTTAAAAAAAAAAAGAATTATTTAAGAAGGATGGAGCGAGATTCAGAAGCCAATTTGAACACCGGCTTAATTTCCTTGTAGCCAGTCAACTAACCAACTAACTACCCAAACAACCAAAAACACTCTAAAATATCAAATGAATAGAAGCTTATGATAATATACTATGAAAACAGACTAGAGTTATTTTAACCCATTTTGCCTTTTTCTCACAGATTTGGAATGCCTATAAAAACTTAAATATATCACACAATACGTAACAAATATAATTATGTAATAATAAAAAAGAATATAATTATAATACATATAGAATAAATATATAATTATAATACATATATTTTAAACCATTGTAATGCACTTGTGTCTTGAAAATTTGGGATTTAAAATGTTTAATGAACTTCAAAAATAGAAGAAGAGAACTATCTGGAGAATGAGACTGGTTATTTTTACTAGACAACTGAGAGGGTAAAATGGAGAAAGTTACAATACATAGTTCATATTTGTTTCCTTTTTTTCTGTCACAGAAAATACCAGTAAGAGAATATTTATTTTCAAAATAATCAAGATGATTGTTATCCAGACTTTTTAAATGCAAGGAAATCTAGTCTGAGAAACTTAAATTATTGTGAGATATAAAATCTAGAGTAGAATGTCAATCAGATTTCCAATGCTTAAAAATACAAGAGGTCATCTGTCTCTATGGTATAAGATTGAATTCATAAGAATAATTTAAATAAGGGAAATACATTTATTTTAAAATATTTTGTACTATGAGATATTGACTGGACATGTAAAATCGGATGTCAATATAATTTTAATATATTTTTTTAAAAATTTAAAAATTGAAGTTATATTAGTTATAGGATTGGAAACCAGATAGTATTATTAATGGAAGTTCATTTTTGGTACATGAGAATAACATGATACCTCAGTATCTGATAATAGGATTTCTTGCTTATCACAAAATTATGGGAGAAATAAAAGCAGCATATGTTCAATAAGATTTTTACATTTATAAAAGTATTACAAATCTTAAAAATAACCCTCTCATTGGTCTCAAGTATGGATACATTAGTGATATATTGTTGTATAACAAATTATCTCAAAATAATTTGTTGTTTTATGGCCTTAAAACAAAAACCATTTATTATATAAGAATTTTGGTGCATAAGGAGTCACAACATAGCTTGGCAGGATCAGAGCATGTCTGGGCTGGGTGCCTATGCCTTAAGATCTCTCATGAGACTCTAATCAAGGTGAACACATGACTAAGGGAGGAACTACTTTCAATTTCACTTTCACAGATTTTGGCTGGCCTCAGGTGTTAATCTATAGGGTTATTGATAAAAGGGAAGTTTGATTCTTAAGAGTGGAGAAAGACACATATACAGAGAAAGGGTACCTTTTGTTGCTTCTGAAAACAAATACAGAGGCCAATGGATCATAAGAGTGAAGATCAAATTTACAGAAGTACCTCTATTTCTTGTTTCACAGAATTGTGTTATTCAATCCCTCTCTACCTCTCTCCCTCCTTCCTTTCCTTCCCTTTCTTTCTTCCTTCCTCACTTCCTTCCCTTCTTCCTAAAATTGAACCTCTGGGCACTTAACCTCTGAGCTATAAGCCCAGACTTTCATCTGCTTTTGTCAAATTTTAAATGAACTCAGAGAGTGTTCACAATAATTTTAGATAATAGAAATTACCTCCATTTCATCTACCAGCACTATCTTTTTTGAGTACTAGACCTGCTAGTAGATAATCTTCTGAGCTTATATCCAAATATATTAATTGGTGTGTTTTCCATGTTGAGAGCCACAGCCTGAGGGGCCCCAGCAAACTTCCAGCTGCCAGCAAACTTCCAGCTGCCGGCTGATGATTGGCTCACAGCGGCCCCAGCAACATCTAGCTGATTGGCTCCTCGGCCCCAGCAACATCTAGCTGATTGGCTCCTCTGCGGTGATGCTCATTGGACTGTTTCCCTGCCCTTTCAGACCACGGAGCTGCTCATTGGGGGACTTTTTTGGCTCCGCCCACATGACCCAGCCAATCGGCCTCAAGAGCAGGAGGATTGTGGGAGGTGGAGAGAAGCTTGGGTGGGAGAGAGAGGCTTGTGGAAAGCCGGTGGTGGCAGTTGAGGCTCTGAGGGTTTTTCCTGAGAGACTATTTTGTTTGTCGTGTGTGGTTCTAAAAATAAAGTTAGTTTCTTTTGACAAGTGGCTCCTGATTGTGCCCAGCCAGACTGCGGCATTTGGTGGCTCGCACGGGGAGCAACTGAGGGTAAGTGAAACTGCTCGCCCCTGAGGGCAGGGCGAGAGGATGGGTAGCCATTTTAAGATTCCTCTTTTATTTTGCTTCACTTTTGTTTTAAGTTGCCTGTCCCTGGAGATGAGTGAGACGGAAGAAAAACCGCTCACATCTGAGGAAAAACTATTTACGTCTGAGGAACAGATAGGGAGAAAGGACGGATGCACATGTCAGGAGGATAGAAAGGCTATAATGACTTTTTGTTGTTCCCTTTTTATTTCATTCTGTCTCGGTTTTGTTTGGCGTCATCTTGTTGGGTTGTATTATAGTAGAAATACGGGATCAGAAATTAGCAAAAAACAAACTGAAAGAGTGTTAAGTAAATTGTTAGAGGAAGGAGGCATCTCAGTAAAATCAAGAACAATCAGGGCATACGTTGATACAATACAAAAATGTAGCCCATGGCTTTTTAAGGAGGAGTTGTTAAATATATCACAATGGAACCATCATGGTGAAGATTTAAAAAGAATAGAAAAGAAAAGCCCAGGGACTCTGCCAGTTGGCACATTGCCATTGTGGACATTCGTATCTTGTTTGCTTAGTCCAAAGCCTTCAGTTCAGACAATGGTAGAGGAAGGAGAAGACATAATGATTCAAGTAAAAGAGAAGGTCTCTCAAGTTAGTCAGACAGAGGAAAAGATTCAAGTAAAAGAGAAGGCCTCTCAAGCTAGTCAGACAGAGAAAGAAAGTGTAAAACAGAAAAAGCCATCAGGGGGAAAGTTACAACAGGAGACTGCTACTAACACCTTTCTATCACCAGAGGGTGTAAGTGTCCAACCAACAGCACCACCTCTACAGGAGACTGCTACTAACACCTTTCTATCACCAGAGGGCGTAAGTGTCCAACCAACAGCGCCACCTCCATATGCTGGGAGGCCCCCAACCCCCGCAGTTGATAGTTGGGATCCTGAGACAAGGTCTCAAATATTAACATGCCCTGTATTTGAGGCAGGAGGGCAGCGATTTTACCAAGTTTTAAATTTCAAAACAGTGAAGCAGCTAAAAGAGGCTGTAACAACCTATGGTCCTCAAGCACCCTTCACTGTAAGCTTGGTCGAATCCATTAACAACTTGAACATGACGCCAGCAGATTGGGCTAATATGTGTAAAGCTGTGCTAAATGGAGGACAATACCTGTTATGGAAGGTTGCCAATGAGGAATTTTGCAAGGAGACGGCTAGGCGAAATGCAGCAGCTGGTTATCCTCAGAGAAATCTAGATATGTTGTTAGGAAAGGGACCTTATGAGGATCAGCAGCAACAAATTGCATATGATCCTGGCGTATATGCACAAATTGCTGCAGATGCAATTAAGGCATGGAAGACTTTACAAGGACATGGAGGTTTACAAGGTCAATTATCTAAGGTAATACAAGGAGCTAATGAACCTTATGCTGAATTTGTAGATAGGCTTATTCAAACAGCTACCAGAGTTTTTGGGAATACAGAACAAGCAATGCCATTACTAAAACACCTGGCTTATGAGCAAGCGAATCGTTGGTGCAGAGATATCATTAGACCATGGAAACATGAAGATTTAAACACATATATTAAATTATGTAGAGACATTAATGAACAAGAGCAAGTCGTGGCAGCTGCAGTAAAACAGGCTTTAGATGCCAGAGACATTAATGAACAAGGGCAAATTGTGGCAGCTGCAGTAAAACAGGCTTTAGATGCCAGGCCAAGAACATGCTACAATTGTGAACAAACAGGACATTTTAAAAGGAATTGCCCCATTGGAGGAGGGTTTAACAAAACTAGGTATCAAAGGAGTAGAATACCAGGTATTTGCCCACGATGCCGTAGAGGGAGACATTGGGCTAATGAATGCCGTTCTCAAACCACCATAGAGGGTACTCCATTATCAAAAAACGAACAAGGACCAGGTGTTTATCCACGATATCGTGGAGAAAGGCATCGGGCTCCATTGCCAAAAAACGGACAGGAGGGCCCAATGCTCCGGGGCCCAAAACCACAAATATACGGAGCACTGGAGGAACCCAGCAACCCCATCAGGGTAGTGCCCAGGACACATTGTCCATCAGATCCCTCATCAGACAAACCAGAGGGAGCGCAGGGTTGGACATCTGCGCCTCCGCCAGAGCAGTACTAACTCCAGAGATGGGAGTTCAAATCATTCCCACAGGGGTGAAAGGACCTCTTCCCAAAGGAACAGTAGGCTTATTATTGGGACGCAGCTCTTCTACTCTAAAAGGACTTATGATAAGTCCTGGGGTAATTGATCCCGATTATGAAGGTGAAATAAAAATTATAGCCAGTTCTCCAAAGGGTATATCAGTAATTTCACCAGGAGATAGAATAGCACAGTTACTAATAATACCCAGCCTACATGATAAATTTTCCAGTCGTACTGTAGAAAGAGGTTCCAAGGGATTAGGCTCCACAGGTGTAGATTGGGCTATGCTTTCTTTAAATTTAGATTCTCGCCCCATGCTAAAACTAAATATTCAAGGACATGAATTTAATGGGCTACTGGATACAGGTGCAGACCTTAGCATCATCTCTCGTCAAGAATGGCCAAAACATTGGCCATTACAACAAGCCACTCAAACGCTTCGAGGCCTAGGAGTGGCGACTAATCCCCATAGAAGTGCAATGGTATTAGATTGGAAGGATCCTGAAGGATGTGAAGGAACTATACAGCCATATGTATTGGATCATCTTCCCGTAAATTTATGGGGACGAGATGTCCTAGATCAATTAGGTTTGACATTAACACATAACATCAACCAAAATGCACCCACTATTATGACTAGACAAGGTTTTAGGAAAGGAAAAAGATTAGAAAAACAAGAACAAGGTATAGCAGCACCAATACAAATAGATCAAGGAACAGACAGACATGGGTTGGATTTTCAGAAAGGGCCACTGAGACAATAAAAATTACTTGGAAATCAGAAAGACCAGTATGGGTTCCTCAGTGGCCCCTGACTAAAGAAAAGATACAAGCAGCCCATGACCTGGTCAAACAACAATTAGCAGAAGGACATATACAACCTTCTGTATCTCCCCATAATACTCCCATTTTTGTCATCAAAAAGAAATCTGGTAAATGGAGATTACTGCAAGATTTAAGAGCCATTAATAATGAGATGGTTATTATGGGACCTGCTCAATCAGGGATTCCTCAGTTGTCTGCTTTGCCAAAAACCTGGTATGTTTTAGTTATAGATATTAAAGATTGTTTTTTTTTCAATTCCAATTCATCCTGAGGATAGTCCACGTTTTGCATTTACTATCCCTGCACTGAATCATGAAGGTCCTGATCAGAGATATGAATGGAAAGTACTCCCTCAAGGGATGGCTAACAGCCCAACTATGTGTCAAATTTATGTTAACAAAGTAATCCAGCCACTTAGAAATCAAAATCCTGAACTACAAATATTTCACTATATGGATGATGTATTATTAGCACACAAAGATAAAAACACATTGCTAGAATGTTATGCCACACTTACAAACTTATTAAAAAATTATAATCTAGAGATAGCAATAGATAAAGTACAATTAAATTTTCCAATTAATTATTTAGGAGTTCTATTATCCTCAACCATGGTCCGTCCACCAAAAATTCAAATACGAGTAGATCAACTCAAATCACTTAATGACTTTCAAAAGTTATTAGGAGACATAAATTGGATAAGGCCTTATTTAGGTATACCAACAGGAGAGTTGGGACCTTTATTTGATATCCTAAAAGGTCCATCAGATCCAAATTCACCCCGAATGTTAACGCCTGAAGCAAGAAAGGCATTAAAAATCATTGAAACATATATGGAAAATATGCATTTGGATAGAATTGATATAAGTTTGCCTTTATTATTTATTGTACTACCAACAAAAAATATTCCTACAGGAGTATTTTGGCAAGAAGGTCCATTATTATGGATACATTTATCTTATTCTCCTAACACTATTCTTACTAGGTATCCTGAGGCTGTAGGACAATTAATACTCAAAGGAATAAAAGCAGCAAAGGGAGTGTTTGGAATTTCTCCCAATAAAATTATTACTCCATATACTATGAATCAAATTGATGAGTTAGCTAATGAGTTAAATACTTGGGCAATAATCATGTGTAAATCTAATGTTTCATTTGATAACCACTTACCATCTAATCCTTTATTGTCTTTTTGGTCATTGCATCCTGTAATTTTTCCAAAAATGACAAGAAAAACACCTATCATAAATGCTCCAAATATATTCACTGATGGGTCAAATAATGGTACTGCAGCAGTAGTTACCCCTGATCAAACTTTTACATTTTTAGTACCCAAACAATCAGCTCAAAAGGTAGAGCTTAATGCAGTTTTACAAGCTTTTGTGATGTTTAAAGATTCTGTATTTAATTTATTTTCTGATAGTCAGTATGTAGTTAATGCTATAGTATCTCTTGAAGATGCTGGTAGGATTTCCCCTTCTTCTACTGTTTTCTCTTTGCTTTCCACTATACAAAGTCTAATCTGGGACAGAAAAGATCCATTCTTTATAGGACATATCAGGGCACATACAGGATTGCCTGGAGCCCTTAGTTTGGGCAATGATTTAGCAGATAAAACTACACATGACATACATATTTTCTCTACACTAGAAGAAGCTATAAATTTTCATAAAAAGTTCCATGTCAATGCTAATACTTTACAAAAGCGTTTTAAAATAACTAAGGAACAAGCTAGACAAATAATAAAACAATGTCAAAATTGTGTGACCTTTTTACCACAAGTTAATCTTGGAGTCAATCCTAGAGGATTGATACCTAACCATATTTGGCAGATGGACGTCACACACTTGCCAGAATTTGGAAAATTAAAATATTTGCATGTTACAGTTGATACTTCTTCTGGATTTTTGATGGGCTCCCTTCATGCCGGAGAAAAAACTAAAGATGTTATAGCTCATTGCTTACAAAATTTTGCCACTGTGGGTGTTCCAAAACAGTTAAAAACAGATAATGCCCCTGGTTATACTTCTACCTCTTTTAAACAATTTTGCTCAACATTTGGCATTACTCATATAACAGGAATCCCATACAATCCACAGGGACAAGGCATAGTTGAAAGAGCTCATCAAACTATTAAAATGTACTTATTAAAGCAAAAAGTAGGAATTGGGAAGGGGTATATATTCCCCAAAGATAAACTTAAAATAACCCTTTTTACTCTAAACTTTTTAAATTTGGATTCATCAGGACTTAGTGCTGCGGAAAGGCATATGTGTCCAAAAAATGTACATAAGCCCAAGGTACTTTGGAAGGATATTCTAACAGGACAATGGAAAGGTCCTGACCCAGTAATTGTCTGGAGTCGGGGGTCTGTTTGTGTGTTTCCACAGGGAGAACAGCAGCCGATTTGGATTCCAGAGAGATTAACCAAGGTCCTGACCCAGTGATTGTCTGGAGTCGGGGGTCTGTTTATGTGTTTCCACAGGGAGAACAGCAGCCGATTTGGATTCCAGAAAGATTAACTAAAGCGATTTCTACAGACCAAAAAGAAGATGATTTGGCTCAAATCCATAACAACTGATATCCAAAACTCCAGTTTGGCTATTCTTACATCTGCAACAGAACCAGGATGCTTTTTTCAATATCTATTTTATTATTGCCCTTTGCCATATCATGAAGTTCTATTTTGTTTTTTGAGCTCATACAGACCTAGGTTAATGTTTTGCTGATCAGTTCTATTTTTTGACTATAGAGTTTTTAAGCATTGCAATGGAGATTTCACCTGTAAAAAGTTATAAGGCCTTTACTATAATGTTATGTGTTGTATGTATTATATTATGTGTGCACACTTGTGTTTTGTGTTATATGTTTGAATGTACGTATGTCCATATATCATATATGATGAGCGCTCATGATAAAATGGATCCAAATATTTTTTTTTTCACGTGATTTATATGGTTTAATTTAAATTGGGTAAACAACTGTTGAGGATTGTTTTAATATGTAAACAAAAAAGAAGGTTAACAGATCTGTCTGTTTACTTTTACCTTTCCTTTTCATTATATTTAATAATTCTCTTAAAGATAATGTAAATTGTTAAGAAAATTGTTTTCTTTTAGTGCCTTCTGGAATGTTACATAATTTTTTCTTTAGCCATTATTGCCAGAATTCCTATCTTCATCCCAGTGCTGGTGAAGTCAAAGATAAAACCAATCTACAGCTTCTACAATAGCCATCACTGAACTGCTTGCAGAACTTGCCTGGACACATTGTGAGCTCACCTGTATGCATTGTGAACTATCTGTTGGTGCAGCGACTTATGGTAGTGTTGGGGTATTTTTGCTGATGATGTCACCGGTGGTACAATTTTTCAAAGGAGCCCTCAATTGGCTTAATGTCATGGCATTTTGCATCCTCCTCTACTAGTGATGGTCTAAAATTTGGGGGCCAACAGAGGTGAGGCAAAGAACCTCACCCCCCTACAGGTGCAAAGGCCTATCCACAAGTATGGCTGTATGCTGGACCGGTAGTCAGTGACGGGTATGATCCAATTGCAGTGGTACCAACCTAAGACAGGAGGCTGACGCCTAGAGGTCAGTTCATCCGATGACGGGTAAGGACCATATGTTGAATTGGACTGCCTAACAGGCACGGTCCCTAAGCCACATGCTTGTTGTTTAAACAGAGAGGGGGAGATGTTGAGAGCCACAGCCTGAGGGGCCCCAGCAAACTTCCAGCTGCCAGCAAACTTCCAGCTGCCGGCTGATGATTGGCTCACAGCGGCCCCAGCAACATCTAGCTGATTGGCTCCTCGGCCCCAGCAACATCTAGCTGATTGGCTCCTCTGCGGTGATGCTCATTGGACTGTTTCCCTGCCCTTTCAGACCACGGAGCTGCTCATTGGGGGACTTTTTTGGCTCCGCCCACGTGACCCAGCCAATCGGCCTCAAGAGCAGGAGGATTGTGGGAGGTGGAGAGAAGCTTGGGTGGGAGAGAGAGGCTTGTGGAAAGCCGGTGGTGGCAGTTGAGGCTCTGAGGGTTTTTCCTGAGAGACTATTTTGTTTGTCGTGTGTGGTTCTAAAAATAAAGTTAGTTTCTTTTGACAAGTGGCTCCTGATTGTGCCCAGCCAGACTGCGGCATTTCCAGAATTCCTTTCACAAATCAATAGTAATTTTCTGTCTTTCTGTCCAAGATCTTACTGAAAAACGCAATATAAAAAAGAAAAACACTAAAAAAAAGGGTAATTTTTTTCAATATTTAATGTACTCAAGTTTAGTTGAGTCATCACTGTTTACTGCATTAAATGAAAATTATTGTCTAAGGGGATGGTGCTGTGTTTCAATGTGTGGAATGCCTAACTTTTCTACCCAAGATATAGTATCTCCTTTCCAGTAACAGGGTCCATGTCAGATCAAATGAATAATAAGAGTCTTTTGGTAAACACTGAATCAGGAAAAAGAAAATGATAAAGTCAAGAGAGATGGTCTGGGGATGTGGCTCAAGCGGTAGCGCACTTGCCTGGCATGCGTGTGGCCCGGGTTCGATCCTCAGCACCACATACAAACAAAGATGTTGTGTCCACCGAAAACTAAAAAATAAATAAATATTAAAAAAAGTTCTCTCTCACTCTCTCTCTCACTCTCTCTTAAAAAGAGAGAGAAAAAGAGAGAGAGAGAGAGAGAGAGAGAGAGAGAGAGAGAGAGAGATTTCATCCAGGGTGTTCCTGCACCCCAAATGCAATGTTTGAATTAACATTAGCAAATTCATTCGTTTCCTTCCAAATTGCCCATGGAATACCTGCCTTCAGTTAGTGTGATCTTTACTTATTGGGAATAAAGATAATTGATATTTTTCATTTTTTATTAGCTACAATGTTATTATAGTCCTGCCTCTCAGAGATTTAATTGGTAAAATGGTAAGGAAAGATGAGAGGCCATCAGCATAACAGCCTAATATTACTCCTATTTGATCCTTCCTAATTTTATTCTTAAGAACTGGGGTTTGGGAGGAGGACATGCTCAGTTTCCTACTCTTTTGACTTGATAGTGTAAGGAAAACAGACTCTTATTTGATCAGATCACATGTGCACTTACTTTGATCACCACATTTTAAAGAGAACTTTTTAAAATTAGAGTATGGCCAGAGGAGAATAATCAGAATTTTTGAGATATCTCAAAACCAGGATTTATGAAGGTTGATTAAAGGTTTTTACGACATTTGGGTTGAATAAGAGGAAATATAAGACTACTACTGCTATATTTTATATTAAGGCAATTATGTGAAAAGGGATTTATTTTGCGTAGCTAAAGATTTCAGAATTAAGTGACAGCGAATAGAAATGTAAAGAATCAGATTTTTGTTAAATAGAAGGAAGACTTTTTCTTTTAACAATTATACCTATTAAACTAGTTAAATAGTAGTGATTTTCTTAAAACTTAATTATTCAAGAAACATTCAATTTTTGTTATAAATCCATGAAACATAAAACAAATGGTCTGATTATATCTCACCTCGAATATACATTTTAACATGGAATATATGATCTCTAAGAGATCTTTGGGCTCTACAAACTATCTACACTGAAACAATTTTTATATTCATTTGTAGATTTTTCCTAAAGAGAAGATTAATATTATTCATCAGGTCCTCAAAATAGTTTTGATTCAGGGATAGTTTAGCAATCCTTGCTGTAAGTTCACTTTTAATTAAGTTTCCCAAATTCCACTCAATGTAAATAATGCACTTATAGAGTTACCTAATAATCATTTCTTTGATCTTTTATGAGTTTAGATAAAAATTCTTGCTTGTTCAATCCACATTGTTGTTGATTTATTAATGTATGTTTTAGCCTTTTCCAAGTAAGTGTTTATTCTAGTGTTAATTGGCTAATTTTCCACAGAAAATACTTGGATTACTTATAATTACTTTAAGAAAACAGACTGTACATTTTGAGTCTTTGAAAGAGTTTATTGAATCAACACAATATACTCAGTATCTCAGGGGTTTTAAAAGTATTAAGTAAAAATGATGAATAATTGCATGATTGGGCCAAATCAGAGGAAATAGACTTTAAACTGTTAAATAGAGCAGAGGGACTATTAAAATGGCAACTAAAATGTGTTCAAATTAATTGAAAGATTTTATTATGAATTTATGTATGAAAGAAAATGTGCCTCTGAGGGCAATTTTTTTCCCTACAGTATCCAATATCAAGAACTTTAGTGCACTTTGTCCTTATTTATAATTATTGCTGGGATTTGAAGGGCTCTGTTTTCTGTTAGCCAGTGGGGAAATGAGATGAAAATGACCTTTAAATAAATAATTATAAACTAGATTTCATTGCATTCTTCAATTGCTTCTCTCCTTTTGAATATACTTTTAATATATTTTTTCTGATTATTCTGAAGAGTAGATTTTGAATAAATTTGGTCTTTGAAGTACTTTAGAAAGATTTCTATCTAGATTTCACAAATCTGTAAATGAGAGAGGAATATAAACTGATGCGGCAGCTTAAGTACATCTGGAATAACCAAGAAAGAAACACATTAAAGTTAATTAGGTCCAAAAAAAAGCAGCTTTTATCTCATACTTATAGAGATGAAAATATGATTCTAAATTATAACTTATCTCTAGCTAAATTGGCCAAATGCATATCCAGGGAGATATAGTTTTTCAGCCCGAGATTTATAGAACATTCAGCTAGATAAGCAGGTACACTGGGACTTACAGCTAACTGTGGGTTGTTGCTTCTTTTCCCTTTCATCAGAAATGAGAACATCTGTAATCATCACAGCAGGATGCTGGCCTATGCCTCTTGGATGACATCCAGCAAAGACCTCTGTTGAGCTATGTTTGGATAGACTCACATGAGGAGAATAGACAATTACTGAGGAATGGCTGGGAGGAAGAAAACTCTGATTTTTGTAGAACAAAAATAGCCAATGCTATAAATTAAACTAGAATGTACAATATGAAATGTGGCATGAAAATAGGATATACCCAAATTGAGAATCTATTTTATGAGAAAAAAATTAGAGTACATTAGAAAGAAATTATTAGGATGTTTTTAACTATTACTACATAAAAGCAAATCAATAAAAAATATGTTCAAATCTAAATTGTGGCCTACGGTCTAGATAATGAGAAATATTTTTGAGTGGGGAAGAATGGGGTTATTTCATTTTCCATGATGAAAATAAAGTGATAAACATTATGTGACAATATTGATGTTAAGATATTGTGGTTGTGTGATAGGGAATAGCATGAAGGGCCAAAGCAGGGGAAAAAAGGTAAAGAAAGCCAAAGCAAATTCTGGAAGATAATGGAAATGAAGAAATATTTTTTAAAGAGAGAGAGAGAGAGAGGGAATTTTTTAAATATTTATTTCTCAGTTTTCAGTGGACACAACATCTTTATTTTATTTTATGTGGTGCTGAGGATTGAACCCAGTACCCCATGCATGCCAGGAGAGCGTGTTACCTCTTGAGCCACATCCCCAGCCCAATGAAGAAATATTTTGAAAAAAATAAAAGAAAAGAGAGAGAGAACAAAAATTAGAAATAAGAATGAAAAATTGTTGTTTTGTGACAACTTCATATCTATATTAACATACATGTCTCATATGTATAACTGTAGCCAACATTCCTTATTAGATTATTTATAAGAGTTGTCTATTCCTTTTGTGAAGAACATAAGCAACAATGGCTTTTTCAAGGACACTCCCAGCTAGACTTCCATAGTTCTTTCAAATTACAACTGTAAGCCATAATTCAGATCAGATAAACATATACTTTTTAAAGTTCCAACAGTGAAAACCTGAAGAATGAAAGAGAAAAATATGTTACAATGATATCTATGTTTTAATTCCTAGAGATTTGACAATAATATTTTCTCTTCTTGGAGAGTGGTTAAAATTTAAGGATCAACGACCCCTAAATTAATGCCTCTATCCATCCCTTGTCCTAAGTAGTTTTCCCTTTGCATCGAGTATGTCTACATAGATCATGATCTTTCATCCTTGATTTTATTCTCCTGAGTTTTCATTAGCTATGTTTTGCTCATGGTGTACTACAGAAGTAACAACCTGTAGCTTAGAAAAAAATGTGAATATGAATCCTACTTCTTATTCTCATTAACTTATTCTCATTAGCTGTGTGGTCTTAGAAATATATTTAATTTCCCTGTAAAATAACAATAAGGGTCACTGTGAGGTGTTATTAAGGCTAAAAAATTAAAGAATATAAAGTTAGCACAGTACTTGACATAAAAATTGGTCAATATATGTGGGCCATTGTTTTTTTTAATTTTTTATTTGTTTTAATTAGTTACACATGACAGTATAATGACCTTGACATATCATACATTTGAATCAGATGGTATATAATATCTCATTTTTCTGAGTATACAGGTTGCAGAATCACATTGGTCATGCATTCACATATATACACACAGTAATAATAATGTCTGCTTCATTCTACTATCCTTCCTTTCCCCCCATCCCCTCCCCTCCCCTCCCATCACTTCTCTCTACCCAATCTAAGGTGATGCAATTCTTTTTTTTTCCTCACATCCTCATACATGTATTACATAACAATGAGGGTCTCCTTCCACCTTCCATGCAATTCCCCTTCTCCCTCCCTTTCTCTCCCACCTCTCTTCCCTGTCTAGAGTTAAACTTCTTCCCATGCTCTTCCTCCCTACCCCATTTTGAGACACCCCCGCTTATATCAGAGAAGACATTCAGCATTTGTGTTTTTTTTGGGGGGATTGGCTAACTTCACTTAGCATAATCTGCTCTAATGCCATCCATTTCCTTGCAAATGCCACGATCTTGTTATTATTTAGTGCTGAGTAATATTCCATTGTGTATAAATGCCAGATTTTTTTTTTTATCCATTCATCCATTGAAGGGCATCTAGGTTGGCTCCACAGTCTAGCTATTGTGAATTGTGCTGCTATAAACAGTGATGGGCCATTGTTTTTATTCTGAAAAATACTCTGAGTTCTCCAACTCAGCTTAATAGATTTCTCCTTAAGTTCTTTACTCTGGTCAAAATCATCACTTTTTCTCAGACAGTGATTACATTTAACTTCTTGTACAATTGGTGGCAGAAAACAAGAATCATTCTATTAAGTTATGTACTTGAAGAAATAGACAAGAAATAATCATGCTTTATTGATAATACTGTAATATTCCAACAGCATCATTTTCTGTATCACTCCAAAATGACTGCAGCAGATAATACTATGAATTAAAATGGACTCAAAGAATTAAAAATGCCTACTTACTATTCTATTATTTTTAAATGGAATGTTTCATTGAGAACATTGTAATCACATGCTGTTGTAAGAGTTAATAAAAAAGAGATTTGATGTACCATCTACATGGTTTCCCAAAATAACATTTTAGAAAACTACAGTACAGTATTACAACCAGGACATTGGCATTGATATAATACATCTATTTTATTTAGGTTTCCTTAATTTTTAAAAATATTTGTGTATGTTTTCTCATGTGTGTTTGTTTGATTTTATACAGTTTCATCCATATGTACCTTTTTGTATCTGCCACTATAGTTAAAATGCTAAGATTACATCACTACCAGAATTACTGCTATTGCCCTTTGATAACCATTACAACCCACCTTCCCAACCACCATTCCTTTTGCCAAAAATCACTAATATTTTTCCCTACCTTAAAAACTATTTTTTTTTGAAATCAGGGATTGAACAGAGGGGTGTTTAACTACTGAGCCACATCTATGACCCTTTTTTAATGTTTTATTTTGAAAGAAGTTCTTTCTAAATTGCTGAGGCTGGCCTAGAATTTGTAATCCTCCTGCCTGAGCCTCCCAAGCCACTGGGATTACAGGCATGCACCACTTAAAATATTTTATTATTTGCACTGCATATATTAGTCATAGTGTTTTGTGGCAAAGGGGAGATTGGGGAAATAAATGGAGGCAGCAAGATTCTTCCCCTTTAGAATATTTCTAGAAGAAGGAAAGATTGTCATCATCGTATTATAATAAATTATAAATATAGGTATAAAGTTGTGCTTCTTGAATCCATTATTACATTTCATGCCACTATGCTTTGGTAACTCTGTAATATGACTTTTATTTAATGTTATAGTTTTTATTCTTAAGACTTATTTCTTTGAAGCCTTCCCTGATCCTTGACCCTTTCTCACAATAGTGTAGACATGAGGAAAGTTCAGATTCACCCATTCAGGATGAAATCCTTCATTTCCTTTGCTGCTGAGAGTGCTGATTGATGAAAGTCTTTAGTTATATACTTTTCAAAGCCTTGCCTTCTGCTATAGTGTGCTACAAAGTCTATAAATGTTTTCATAAGAATATTCAAAAGTATACACAAATAAAACCACCCAAGGATGGGAGAGAATAATTTTTTCTATTAAAATATAACCTTTATTTTTTATTTTTATTTTGTAGCACTAGAATTTTTTTGCTCCTTTTAGATATACATAATAGTAGAGTGTACTTTGACATATTATACATATATGGAGTATAATTAAGATCCCATTCTTGTGGCTGCACATCGTGTGGAGTTTCACTGATTATGTATTCATAAATGAAAAATAGGAAAGTTATGTCAGGAGAATGATTTTTATAGTTTGTGCTCCTGGGAAACAAACTTTGAAGATGATATATGAGTGAAATCAGTTCAATAAGGAGTAACCTCTGGATGAACAAGAGAGATAAGATAATTGATATAGTCTCAACCAAGGTCTCACTTAGCTGGTCCCACAGGGGAGCCCTGGAGCTGGAAATTGTTTGAGAATTGGCTTAAATCACAGAGAAGGGACCTGGACTTTGATACCTCTATCTATACATTGACTAGTTATTTGACATAAGTTGTCTCTGAATGGTGAATGTCTGACATACAGGACACTAGAATTGACTTTTATCATCTTTACTTGGTTTCCTTCAGAAACAAAGAAAGGAACTGCCATGAAGGATTAGCATTTCTCCCATCATGACATCTTCCAGTACAGTGAAAATGGTAAAGGAGAAGAGGATATGGAGAAAACAACCAGATTTATACAGGCTGTGTGTAATTTTCCCACTATCTTTCTACAGGAAAGGCTGTGGTGCTTACTTCACTCAGTATAAGCCGGCATCATGTCAAATAACACATCCATGTTAGATGAAAAGACAATATATCTAGTATAGAAAAAAAACAAATATTAAAGGCCTTGTTTAAAATTGTGAAATATCTTGATTTCCTAAAATGCTAGAAAGTGTTTATTATTCACTTAAACCTGAACATATGCTGAAATAATTAGTCATTAACGTCTTAGCTGGGATTGAAAAATTCGAGTATTATTGGTCTTATTTTTCTCTTTTTACATTTAATAACTATGTGATGAATAATTTACTTCTGTGCATTAAAAGGCTGTTTCATTTTTATAATACTTTATAGACCATTTTATGTACATGTAATTATGATAAAATATTTATGATGATTTATGACATATAACTTAAAAAATACTTTTATGAATGTTCTGATTCAAAATTCAAAAACTACTAATCTTAAAAACTTTTAGCATGTGGAGGAGGAATGATGTTATAATATAAAAATACAAAAAAAAAATATTTATTTTTTTCAGGTAGTAGGGATTGAACCCTGGGGCACTTTACCACTGAGCCACACCCCCAGCCCTTTTCATTTATTTAATTTTTATTTTTGAGACAGGGTCTCCCTAGATTACTTAAAGCCTTGATAAGTTATTGAAGTTTACCTTGAATTTGGGATCCTCCTGCCTCAGCCTTCAAAATCACTGGGATTACAGGCATACACCACCATGCCCAGAAAATCTAAACTTTTATAACCACTGAAAATTGTTCATAGTGGTTGTCCAGAGAGAAGTTTTTTGGACTTACACAATATAGGACTTTTGAAAAGCCTTTTAATATCTAACCTCTCTATACTATATTGTCCACTATGATAAATCTGTCCCCTTATTCATATTTTTGTGTTGTGTTGTCAGAATTGTGAAAAATAATTCCAATTTATGAAATTAAAATAAATTTAGGTGGATAATAGAATATAGGTCATTTTTAAACTATTCTCTTAATAACTGATTAGATTTTGAAAAGTTACATGAATATTTTATAAATTTTCATGGAGTCCTGGGTGAATTAGATAAGAAATTGTTGTAAAGGATATTAGTAATACTGTAGTGTATTCAGGCTGGAATATACCACAGCCAGGGTAAAGGGGCCTGATTTCAAGACTTCTTAGAGACCTCAAATTTGGTCAGGTAGGAAGTTCTCATGCCGCAGTCTGGCTGGCTGGGCAAAATAACCGGGGGGGGGGGGGGGTGACGAGCAACTTGTGTAGATTGATACAGCTGGAGTGGGAGCCGTTTATTGTAGGAGGACCGGAGGGGTATATATACATTCCACACAGCTTATCTTAATTAACATAAACTAGATACAGCAGTCAACCAATAAGGAATCTGCACACTTAATGGCTCGCTGGCGTTACTTCACAAACCACTCCCTCTGGCAAAATGCCAGGCGCCATCCTGACTTGTTTACAGACCCTAACATTCTCATAATTTGTCTTTACTGTGGATGAACAATCTCACTCTTATTTTTTGTATTTGATTCTATATGCAAAGGGCAAGCAGAGATGCCTTCTATGTGCACTAGTCATGGTCAATTGAACAGTTTTCATTATTTGATTTTGTGCCTCCTATATTCAATAAACTTTGAGGAGTTTACTCACTCTTCTTCAGAATTTCTAACTAAATAATACTCCATTGTATGTAACACATTTCTTTTTCTATTAATGAGTACCTAGGGTGACTCTGTGTCTTGGCTACTGGGAATAATGCCACAATAAACATGGATATCAGGTGTCTCTTTTGTTTGATGACTTTATTTCCTTTAGATATATATCAAGAAGTAGAATATCTGGACCATATAATAGTATTATTTTAAGCTTTTGAGGAACTCCATACTATGTGTATATGTGTACGTGTGTATGTACGTGTTTATTGTGAATGGGATTGCTTTCCTGATTTCTTTCGAAGCTATTTTGTTGTTATTGCAAAGAAAAGCTACTAATTATTGTATGTTGATTTTTGTATTCTGCTATGTTACTGAATTAGTTTCCCAATTTGTGGTCTTTTGGTGAAGCCTTTAAGGTTTCTATATATTCAATCTTATCACTGATAAATAGGGATAATTTGACTTCCTTTTTACCTATTTTTATTGCTCTCCTTTCATTCTCTTGCTTGATTGCTCTGGCTAGAATTTCTAATAATTTACTGAGTAAGAATGGTGAGAGTGGATATCTTTGTCTTGTTCCTGATCTCACAGAAAATGTTTACAGTTTTTCAATATTTAGAATGATGTTGTTTATGGTTTTTCATATATAACCTTCATTACTTTGAAGTATGACCCTCCTCTACTTAATTTATTCAGGGCTTTTATTATGAAGAGATGTTGAATTTTATCAGTTGTTCTCTGCATCCACTGAGATGATCATGTGATTTTTAACCCTTGATTTTATTTATGTATTGATTATATTTATTGATTTGTGTATGTTGAATCATCATTGAATCCCTGGAAAGAAACCAGCTTTATCATGTTGTATTATCTTTTTTTTTAATATCTATATTTTATTTATTTATTTTTATGTAGTACTGAGGATTGAACTCATGGCTAGGCAATTGCTCTACTGCTGAGCCACAATCCCAGCCCTGTATTATCTTTTTAGTGTGCTACTGAATTCAATTTGGAAGTATTTTATTGAGAATTTGTACAACCAAGTTCAACAGGAATATTGGTCCATAGTTCTTCTTTTGTTTGCTGTGTCTTTATCAGGTTTGATATCAGTGGTACTCACTTTATAGAACAAGTTTGGAAGGTTTTCTTTCTTTTCTATTTGTGAAATATTTGAGGAGCACTGGTGTTAGTCCTTCTTTTAAAATCTGGTAAATTCAACAGTGAAGCCCAGGCTCTTATTTTTTGTACGACTTTTTATTACTACTCCAATCTTATTACTTGTCAGTGATATGTTTATATTATATTTTTTCTTTTTTTCATATCCTCCTGGTTCAATTTTGGTAGGTCATGTGTGTCTGAAAATTTTCCATTTCTTCTAGATTTTCCAATTTACTGGCATATGATTTTCCAAAACATCCCCCAATGATCCTTTGAATTCTGGTAGCAACTGTTGTAATTTCTCCTTCTTAACCTCTAATTTTATTAATTTTGATCCCCTCTATCTTTCTTTGGGTTAGTTTAGCTAAAAGTTTGTCTATTTTTTGTTATTTTCTCAAAGAACCTACTGTATCATTGATGTTTTGTGTTATTGTTTGGTCTCTATTTTGTGTGTCTCTTCTCAGATCTATATTCTTTCTTTCCTTCTACTGATTTGGGTTTGGTTTGTTCTGGTTTCTCAAAGATTTTGAGATGCATCATTAGGTTATTTATTAAAGATCTCTCTCTCTCTCTCTCTCTCTCTCTCTCTCTCTCTCTCTCTCTTCTCTCTCTCTCTGATGTAGGCACTCACTGCTATAAATGTTACTCTTAGTACCACACTCCTCTCAGTATCCCAGAGATTTTGGTAAGTTGTATTTCCATTTTTGGTCAATGCAAGAAATTTTTAAATTTCTGATCTGATTTCTTCAATGAGACACTATTTGTTCAGTAGTATGTTGTTCAATCTCCATGTATTTGCATAATTTCTGCAATTTCTCTTGCTGTTGATCTCTAAGTTCATTCCATTATGATTAGATGTGCTGTAAATAATATTTCAATTATTTTGAAGTTGACAACACTTTTCTGTGGCTTAACATACAGTTTATTTTTTGAAAAACTTTCATGGTTGGGAAAAATAATATGTATTTTGTAGATGTTGGATGGAATATATGGAGATGTCTGGTAAGTCCTTTTGATCTATAGTGTAATTTAGTTCTGACATTTCTTTGTTGATTTTTTTTTTTTTTTTTTTGGTCTGGATGATCTATCTGTTGGTGAGAAAGGGGTATTTACATCACCTTCTCTTATTATATTGGAGCCTATTTCTCCCTTCAGCTATCATTGTACTTGCTTTATAAATTCTGTAGTGAATCTCCCTCTGGCTTTTTTGGTTGTGATTAGTTTTGAAATAGTGCATACCATATCAGAACTTGAGAGTTCCAATTTCTCTGTATATCTCACAAGAATGGGGTAGCCTCTGGTCATTCAGGATGCTATGGTATATGTAGCAGACTATATCCTTTTGACCTTCCATGGGAATGGAAGCCCCAATTAAGAGGTGAGTGTTTCCATAGGCACTGTTGATACTGGATCTCTTGTTTGAAAGGGATTCTGATACTGGCTATTCCAAATGTGATAAATGGCCTGAGGTTTTTATCTTCAGTTTAGACCACAGTGCAGTTCCTGGTGTTTCTATGAAGAGGTGAGAGGCAGTATCAGATCACCTGCCCTGTGGTACTCACATGCAGCTTTGTCAGTGACGTGCAATCTGAGAGGGTATGTGAGAAATCCTTTGCTCATACCCTTGTCCGTGTGGTTTCTTCAACAGTCATGTTGTTTCTTTTTGCTAATAAAGTGGGGGTCTGTCCAGGTCTGTCAGACCCCTGTATCTGTGTCCAATTGGTGATACATCATTGACCAGGGGGCTTTTGTCTCCCCTATTCCTTAAGTTGAAGTTCCCATCAAGGTTCTTGTGGGAGTAGGTCATGGCTGAATCAAGGTGTAATTCATGTCAGCTAGGCTGGTTGTATAGCTCAGTATCAGAACACCTCATAAGTGTCCACAAAATCCCAGGCTTTATTTATCCCTTATACCACAAGAACAAAACAGAAAAAAATAAATTAGGATAAAAGTAAGAGAGAGAGAGAGAGAGAGAGAGAGAGAGAGAGAGAGAGAGAGAGACAGAGGTGGGAATTAAAAAATAATAATTGAATAGAAGGGAAACAACAGAAAAAAAGAATAGAGTTGAGTGAAGGCTAGGAGTTATTCATTCCCAATTATTTCTGTGTTGCTTACCAGATGACTATGGAATGGTTGGAGACTGAAACTAGTAAGAGTTCCTCTCAACTACTTTTCACATTAAAACAAGCTAATGTAGAATGTAGAACTTGATAGGTAATGATTTGCACCACATAGTTGGGAGTTGGGTGCTCCAAGGTTGGGGCTAGTTTTTACTAGCACAGCAGTGTATTAATGAGCCATTTTGGAATGCAGGTTCCCTAAACTATAATTCTTTCTGGAGCATTCTGTTCTGTTTACTACAAGGGTGAAGTCAATGCCAAGTCTGTGGTGTTTGAACTAGCTAAAGTGGAATTCATAGGTTATAAAGCAAAAATTTTGGATTTGGGGGTGCTGCATGCTCCAAGGGTGGGTAAAATACTGGTGCTTCAGTGTGTCATCAATCTAGGACAGAATTTGTTGCTCAGTTAGCCAAGATTCTCTCCCAAGCTCCAGGGGCCACATACTCCAAGGGCAGGGTAAATGCTAGGGCATGTATCCAGGTGCCCTTGCAGGGGAGGAAAGTCCTCTAGACTGTAAAGATTTTTCAGGGGCATGGGTGCCATGTGATTTACAATTTTGGAGCCACCAAATTTGGATCCCATGCAGTCATACACAACTTTTAATGTCCCTGTGCTCTGATAGCACATTTCCCTAATAGGAGATTTAATAAGAAGTATTTTCTCTTTCTCTCTGCATTGCAGCCAGTGCTTCCTATCACATAGAATTCTCATGGGTTTTTTGATAGAGTTACTTTCCTTAGGCCCAATATGTCTCAAAAGATAGTAGTTGCTCACTGAGCCAGTACTGATGAGATACCACTGGTTCTCAGAGATAGAAAAAGCAATCTTCTGATCCCTAGTGCGTTTACCTCAGATAATAGGACCCTCCTCAAAATGGCTTTTGGTTATGGCACTGACTATTGTAAAACACTGGGAAATGCAGGAAACTTCTGCAAAATGGTCTCATTTTGCATATCCTGGGTCTCGTTTGTTTAAATTGTATGTTTCCAAATGCCAGATTCTGAGCTTGTGGAGATCACCAGGATATTTTCTCTTTCACCTATACCCCTCCCTTAGGTGATCCCCTTTCTTCCTCTGCTGAGTCAACTCAGGTTACTTGTGCTGGGTCACTCTCTTTCTCTTATTATTTTAATATTCAAAGTTTTGGGGTTTCACTTGTGCTGCGCCCCTCCCCTGACTCAGGCAATGGCAAGGCCCTACTGAGGTGGATGGTGCAAGGCGTCCATCCTCTGGAGGAGTGCAGTATGTTTCTGGGAATGGGCTGATTTGTTTTTGTATTCCTTTAATAAGTATAGTTGCAATTTCTCATATGACCATTAAGTATGAAGGAAAAAACATGACTTTCCCAATTAATGCAACTACTTCTAAAGAATAGACCTGTTTGCTCTAAATGCAATGATTCAGCTGTGGAGTGTAAATTGTTAATGTCTAATGAAAAACTCCCTGTATTCTTGTCAAGGAAGTTTTTGAGAAATTAAATTAAAATCTAGAGAAGAAGAATTAATGTTAAGAAGACAGATTAGTGCTTGGTACTGGGCAACTTGTTCTTGTTCCTGTGCACAATGGTTTGTGCTCTTACTCTTGTTTGATTAAAATTAATAACAAGTTAATCACTTGCCGTAACCATGGCACCGGTTCCAGTCAGTAAGTCAAGAAAGAATAGTCAAGGTATAGGCCAATAGTTTGGGACATTTCTAACTATTATTAAAAGTTAACTAAGCAGAAACGGCTCAAAGCAAAACGCGAACTGAAAGTACAAATGCTTGCTTATGCATAAGCCAAGATACATTCTTCTGTTCTAATTGTAGCTATGTAATATTTTGTTTCTTTGAATAATGATTCCTGTTTTGTAACCACAAAGTACTGTGAGCCTGTCAAACTGAAAATATATATGATCAGCTTCACAAGTAAAGATTGGGATCAACACCTTCACTTTGGTGTCTGTGTTGTTTCTCCACCCCTCTTTCGCCGACTCCTCACCATCCGTTCCTCTCCTGAGACCCCCTGTTGGAGCTGGTCTCCGACACACTTGATCACTGACTCTACTTTAAAACTCCCACACTATGACCACCCGTCTCAACATGCAGCTACACATCTGTCATTTTGGTTCTATGTTGTGTAGAAACAAGTAAGTGCTAGATTTCTCTAATCTGCCATCTTCCCAATGGAAGTTATATCCCTCAATTCAATAATTTAGAAACACTGATCCATAGAACTTTAAGGATCTTAAACATTATCATGGGAAGTTGACTTTTAAGCAAATGCTTTCACTTTTTAAAAAACACCAAATTTTCAAACTATAAGCATTTCAAAGTTTTGGAGAGCAGTTTCCCACAGTATCAGCATCATATGGAAATTCTTCTATTGCTTCCTGTGGCTTTTTACATTAGTACATTTTTTCTTTCAAGTACCTAAAAGTATACTCTACCAATATACTTGTCTTTACTATGTCCTTGAGTGATGCTATTAAAAGTAGGATCAATAAAATACAACCAATTTCATAATAATACACCATTGCAGTGATGATTGGATCACATAGAAGAACATCAAAGTAAAATCTATAAAGGGAAATATGGGCTATATATAAATAATTCAATATTACAAAATACAATATTATATCTTTTAGCTAAATGGCCCTACCATAATTTATCCTTAGGTATTCCCTTTCCTATTTAACCATTATCTTCCTTCCACTCTCAGTGAAACATGTCTTTAATCAATTTTCCATGCCACATCAACAGACGTTCTTAACATTATATTTCTCAGATGTTATGTATACTTGTATTGATTACTTTTAGGAAAATAAATGTTTTCTTTTAAGTCTACCTGTCTTATAATTTCTAAATTGATGTATCCGAAAGATTTGCTGAAATTGGAATGGGAAGATCAATGCTAAAATCTACTTCTGTAGTTTGAAACAAAATTGGCAATTTATTTATCTTTAGAGCTTTGGTATCCTTATTTATAAAATGGAGACAGTATTTACCTCACATAATTGTTACTTTAAGATGTGAACTTTTATATGCAAGTAATCTGAATGGTAAACATACAATCAAATTATATACAGATAAATATGTCTTTCACCTCTAGATAATTTTGTAATCAAGGCCCATTTTATAACAAATGCAAAAATGGGCATCTGATGTGAGGCCATTTTTATTTTGCCCAAGTAAAATTGCCTCTAATTTTTTGATGCTTTATAATATTGAGAGCCTCATAAAATTGAGCAATTATAATATATATGTATGTGTATATATACACACATATACACACATAATTGCATTTGAAACCACAACTGACTGTATCTATGTTTGTTACCTTGGATTGCAGCATGATCTCACTTTTTTAGTACATAGTGCTTTATTAAATAAAATATCTTGATATGAACACAACAGAGAAAATCTTTAGACTATTCCCAGGAAGGCCATAAAAGAACTAAATAACTTTGTTCTGTGTAGTAAAGCATCAATTTTGAGCTTCCACAATTTCCCAGGGAGAAGACAAGGTTGGATTCCTGTGTGTGGAAGGATGACTTAAAGAAAAGGTGAGACAGAAGTGAGAAATTGAGTATCAAGGGGTCAAGAATATTAAGCAAAGATGAGGAAGAGAAATGACCTATCCGAGTATCTTGAAAAATGATATGGACACTGGATTTTATACTGTGTGAAATGTGACTGGATTTATTTCAGTCTTAAAGTTCAAGGTGAGTCCAGCAGGCTAGAGGATAAAAAGGTATCATGGCAATAGTTAGTTTTGACATAATGGTATCTACTACTCAGGATATCAGTTTTATCAGTATTTTCTATTTCATATGATCATATTCAAGTGATTTTTTAGAAATGTAGGTTTCAAAACCATAAAACTATGTAAAGATAAATAATTTGGTTAACAATCAATTGGTTATTCATATGTGGACAAATGCATAAACAATCAGATAGGTAAATCAGAATGTATAATATCAAATGGCAAAAAAAGACTTTGGAGAATTGGAAAGGTCAAATATTTTGATTAAAAGTTTTACTTTTACATATTTAAATCAATATATAATTTATTTGGTGCCTTAGAAAAAATTAAAGATAAATATATTGTAATTAGCTTGTAATAACAAGAATGGCTTATTTAAATATTTTGGAGAAATTTGTTATTTATGTACTTTAAAATGAAAAGATTTTTAGATATGAGGAGAACTTATATTTTAGAAAATGACTAGTCCTTAATTTGATGCCTGTTTTTAATTCTGTAATTTTTCTTCTGTTTATGATAGCAATGTTTTATAAAATCTTATTAAGTATTTCCCACACTTCATATTTAATCTAAATGCTTAAAATTGAACTTTAGAGATAAAGCATTTTTCTCACATATATATTGCATAAAACATGTAAAATGATTTTTACTGATAGCATTAAAGATAAAAAATCAACTATTATATTTTCCTATGACATAATAACTTTTTGTTTTAGATGCAAACTGCAAATGTAATTTTTATTTTTCTGTGAATATAAGTGATTCTAAAATCAATAGTACTTGTGTGCTATAGGATGGATATTTGTGTTTCCCCCATAATTCATATGATGAAATTCTAACCCCTATTATGATGGTACGGGAGGTGATGGTTTGGAGAGATGATGAGTTTAAGGAAAAAGCCTTCATTAGTGCAAATAGCATTCTTATAAAAGAGATGGAGAAAAGCTCCCTTGTGCCTTCCACCATGTGAGGACATTGTGAGAACTCAGCTGAACTAGTAAGTGTGCCCTAACCAGGCACCAAATCTGTTGGCAACTTGATCTGTGACTTCTTCCTACACATTCTATTGTATTTTTGTTGTAGGAGACCAAATGGGTGAAAATATTGAGATGGGACACCCCCAAATTTATTATATTTATTCCATATATATTATATGTTTTAATTAAAAATTAAAAATATTTTCACTGTTATGGTCTCAGAACCCTTTCCCATTAATAGCTAAAACATATACTGTGTAAAAAGTAAATGAAAATATTATCATGTTCATTTTATAGAAAAGAGCTGGAGCTCAGAGAGATTGATTTTTTTTTACAATGTGTGTTTTTCAAATGTCATTTGATGTGTGCCATTAAAAAACTGAATTTCCACCATTGTTTCTCATTAGGTGGAAATAATTAGTGATTCTTACTCTATGACCTATAGCTATATGATTCCTAAAAGCTCTCATTTTTCACCATATTATAAAAATCATGAAGAAAATGGTATTGATGTAAACTCTCCATCTAACTGTGAAATTCAGCGCTATTTGTTTTGAACTGAAAATCTTAGAAACAGAGGCCATTTTCTTCTAAACAATGAGCTTACAGTCAGGCTCTGCTGACTCTGATGAGTCAGTATGAATATTAAAGTAAAGCAAATGTGATAATAAGTTATTTGTCCTAAATTTTAGACCATAAGCAAATAGTTTCATAAAAAAAATAAACTCTGGTGTCTGTTAAATTTATTTTAATCCTGAAAGAGTCATGTAGTGTTTTGATACATCTACCCTCATTTTAATTGCTGAGTTTGTTTGTCATGTATAAAAACTTAGTTTTCACAAATCCAGATTATTTCTTTTAATCATTATATTGGATTGTTTATAGGAGTTTCTTAGTTTAACCAGGACTTTAATATATATACTGTTATTTCAGTAATGTCCTATGCCAAAATTTTTAAGTTATTATTATTATTCTCATTGGACAATTTGACAGATTTAGCACATGTAACATAAGTTTTATCCTACAAGTAAAAACACATTCTCCTTATATAATTATACTCAATCAAAGAAAGAGTAATTAACTTTTTAAATAATTATTCGAAACATTTAAAAATTGTATTCTTCATCAATTCGTATATAAGGCTGAGCATAGAAAACAAATTGTGCCCTATTCCTGCTTCAGATTTACTTATAATCCAGTGAGACAGAGTATTCAACAGATCACAATGTATTAAAAGCAAAAAAAAATACTACTTATATGCAGAAGAAACTTTTATGATAGTTGTATAATGTGCTTGTTGAGAGGATAACTTTTGAATTCAGACTATCTTGAGTTTTAATGATTACTCTGGCACTTCCTATGTGATTTTCCATAGGTAGTTTAAGTTCCAAGTCTCTATTTCCAAGTTTTCATATCTAGTATAATGGTATATGATAATGTTGGAAAAAAAGCACTTAGCCAACTGATACATGGCATATACTCAATAAAACTTTTGTTTGTTTGTTTTTGTAGTGGGGATTGAACCCTGGGGTGCATTACTACTGATCTACATCCCAATTATTTTTTAATTTTATTATTTTTTTTTATTTTGAGACAGCATATTGCTAAGTTGCTGAAAATGCTAAGATTAGCCTTAAATTTGTGATCCTCCTGCCTCAGTCTCCCAAGTTGCTTGGATTACAGGTGTGTGTCATTTTGCCCAGCAACAAAAAAAATTTGTATAGGGGGAGCATAAATAGTCTGCTATGGGAAGATCTTATTCTGTGTCTGAAGAGAATAAAAATCTATATGTTATAGACACAATGAAGGGCATAGGGAAATTGGGTAATGAGAATATGGCCTGGGGAGGAAGATAAGTCTGGAAAGGTATTTTGCAATCAGTAACTCATTATATGTATAAAATAAATAAGATGGAGAAGGTGAGGACACCCAGAAGATTTCTGCTTTGCCAATTTGGAAATATGATGATGGCATTACCATATTTCATTAAGTGTAGATAATATGTATTATAAGACATAACCGTAATGGATTTTTTTGTTAAAAGTACATATTATATTTGCTCTTCACCAAAAATCACATATTTATAACTATATTAATTTTCTTCAGAAGCACCTAAAAGTATGAAAACAAACTTACAAATCAGTTTAATAAAAGCTTATTGAGCAAAATTCACAATAATAAAGGGTATTTATTGAGTATTTACCATATGCTAAAATTGACCTAGGTATGCTATTTCTTTATCTCCTAAAACTCTGAAACAGCCCTTGAGATAAATACTGTAATGAGTTCATTTATTATATAAAAGTGCAAATAAGAAAGCATTACCAAGGTTATTTTGTAACCTTCTGATATTTATGTTTTCATGCTTTATTATCATTAGAAGGATTCAACAGGACGAAAAAGTCAAGACTTTATGATTGCTCTTATAAAACTCAATCTAGGAATAGAAGTCAGAAGATACGTTGAAAACTTTGTGTTTTATTAAATAAGTTATTATTATTAGAAGGAAACAAATCAACCATTGTTGTTTCACTCACTTTTCTCGTTTCATTGAAATACCCATGAAAACCAGAGACAAATGCTATGTTAATCAAATATTTCCTGATCTCTGGATGAATGACTAGTGCAAATGAATAAAACTAAGAAAGATGACAAACAAAGTATATGAAGTAAATTTCTCATACCTCATTTACATATCTTCAAAACCATCTTGGGATCTGAACTCGTAACCAGAAACCCAAGTAATGTTTGTGTTCTGGCATAATAGCTTTTCTAAAGAAAAAATAATTTCTCTCCACTGTTATCTTTGACTTCTATTCACAGTCAATCATTCTTTTAAATTTTATTTTCATTAGAGCTTTGTACTAATAAATAGCAGTTGGGTTCTCTCAATGAACTCATACATGCATGGAAATCTATTTCAGTTTATGATCCCCCTTTTCCCTTCTGTCTTCCCTCCCTTCTCCCATTCTCCTTAATCTACTTCCTTTTGCTTGTCTATCAATTTATATTTGATTGGTTCTTTACGTTATCCTATTCTTCCCTCCCCCTTTCCTTTATTTTACTCTGGCTTCTGCATATGAGAGAAAACATTTGGACTTTGAGTTTCTGAGTTTGGCTTATTTCACTTAGTGTGATATCTTCCTTTCTATCCATTTGTCAACAAATGCCATAATTTCATTCTTTTTGATGGCTGAATCAAACTCCATTTTGTGTGTGTGTGTGTGTGTATCTCACAGTTTATTAATCCATTCATGTATTGACAGGCATCTGGGTTGATTCCATAATTAGCTATTGTGGATTGTGCTGGTATAAACATTAAGGTTGGCATACTATCACTGTAGTATGACAACTTTATATCTTTGAGAAAATACCAAGGAGTGGGACAGCTGGGTCTTATGATGGTTATATCCCTAGTTCGTTTTTTTTTTGTTGTTGTTGTTGTTGTTATTTGTTTGTTTGTTTGCTTTTTTCTTTTTATGAGACAGGGTCTCCCTAAATTGCTTAAGGCCTTGGTAACTTGTTGAGGCTGGTTTTGAACTTGCCATCATCCTGCCTCAGCCTTCCAAATTACAGGTGTGTGTTATTGCACCTGGTTAGCCCTAGTTCTTTGAGGAATTTCTATGCTGTTTTCCAGAGTGGTTGTATAGTCTACACTCCCACCAACAATGTATAACTGTACCTTTCCCCCCATAGCCTCACCAGCATTTTCCATTCTGACTAGAGTGAGATAAAATCTTAGTGTTGTTTTTATTTGCATTTCCCTGATTACTAAAGATGTTGAACATGTTTTCATGTATTTGTTGGTCATTTGTGTTTATTCCTTTAAGAAATTTTCTGTTTAGTTCTTTTTCCCTTTTATTGATTGATTTTTCTGTTTGTTTTGTATTTTTTTTTTTTTTTGGTGTTGAATTGTTTGTATTTTGTTTATATTAATCCCCTACCAGAAGAGTAGCTGGCCAAGATTTTCTCCCACTCTATAAGTTCTCTCTTCATGCTCTTAATAATTTCCTTTGCTGTGCAGCAACTTTTTGGTTTGATGGCATCCCACTTTTTGATTGCTGGTTTTATTTCTTGTGCTTCAGGGGTCTTGTTAAGGAAGTTGGTGCCAGCACCTATATGATGCAGTATTGACCCCATGTTTTCTTCTAGAAATTGTAAAGTTTCTAGTCTAATTCCTAAGTCTTCGATCCATTTCAAGTTGACTTTTGTGCAGGGTGAGAGATAGGGGTCTAGTTTCATTTTTGTACATGTAGCTGTCCAGTTTTCCCAGCACCATTTGTTAAAAAGGCTGTTTTTTATCCACGATGTATTTTTGGCAACTTGCCAAATATCAGATGGCTCTAGGTTTGTGGATTTGTATCAGTGTCTTCTGTTCCATTGGTTTTCATGTCTACTTTGATACCAATAACATGCTGCTTTTGTTACTACAGCTCTGTAGTATAATTTCAGATCAGTATTGTGATGTCTCCTGCTTTTTAGCATGGCTTTGACTATTTGGGGTCTCTTATTCT
Organism: Marmota monax; assembly: GCF_021218885.2. Taxonomy (NCBI): domain Eukaryota; kingdom Metazoa; phylum Chordata; class Mammalia; order Rodentia; family Sciuridae; genus Marmota; species Marmota monax. The sequence continues at coordinate 264,462 of NW_026695029.1, forward strand.
TCCAGATGAATTTTAGGAATGGTTTTTCTAGTTCTATGAAGAATGTCATTTGTATTTTGGTGGGGATTGCATTGAATCTTTACATAGCTATTGGTAGTATGGCCATTTTGATAATACTCATTTTGCTTACTTAAGAATATGGGATGTCTTTTCATATTCTAAGGTCTTCTTCAATTTATTTCTTTGGTGTTTGGGTGTTTGATAATTTTCTTTGTAGAGCTCTTTTAACTTGTTGATTAGATTAATTCCCAACTGTATTTTTTTTAGGTTATTGTTAATGGAATATTTTTTCTGACTTCTTCTGCACACAGCCAGTGGTTCTTATCACATATTTTATTCTCTTTGGGTTCTAAAAATAGCTAGTAGTAAGACCAGGTCAGAAGCTAAATGAGGAGTATAATATCATACTATATTTTTAAATATAACAATTATACTTGGCTAGCAAGAGGAGATAACTTATTATTTTTGTTAAATGCTTATCTATTTTCCTATTCTTGTGGAATGGAAAATCATCCTATAAGTTATAAGCCACAGCATGACATAATTTTATACACATTTTCAAAATATTTCTACTTTGGTGTTTTGAGACTATATATGTAGGAGGAGACATTAGTCATTTGGGAAGAAAATAATGGTGGCTTGGAAATACAGCCTGTCAGAGTTGATTATAGAGTAAATATGTTGGGAATGAAAAAGAGGTACATGTTGAGGATTCCTCACAGATTTGGTTTTTCATGCCTAGGACCATTTACTAAGATGAAGAGTTAAGAGAAGCATATATGTAAAGGACTATATTCCTTTTTGGATAAGTTAATTTCAGTGGCTTCCTCTGTAACACAATTTGATACATTAGTTTAAAGTTAAATGAAAGAAGAGAAAAAAGGGGTGGAGACAATGAGGGAAGAATGAAGAGAGAGAAAGAGAAAGATTGCAGCAGGGGGTGGGGATGGAGAGAAGGGAGAGTGAATATTAAGTGACTGGACTGTGGGATTTGTTAGCATATGATAAATAGTTAATGCTATTCCCCAAAGATAGGATATAGAATGAAAGTCAATTCTGAGAACTGAACCTCTGACATTTAGAAATAGGATAGAGGAAGATAGTTCAGCAAAGAAAAACCAAAGAGAAATCAGAAAGGTGAGAGTAAAGCCAACAAAGTCATATAAAAGCCATCATATGAATATTGTTTTAAGATGGATGAAGTGAATAAATATGACAAATGCTGCTGGGAAGTCGAGGAAGAGGAGATTGGAATGCCATTCACAGACATGCCAACATGGAGGATATGGGTGACCTTAGTAAAATGACATCAGCATTATTTATCTTATGAATAAAAAAGAAAAAGAAAAACGCTGCCTGTTTAGCAATAAGGGTTCTAAAAGTAAAGGCAATCGGATTTTTTACTAAAATTGATAATAATTTCTCATGAATTTGTCTAGCTATATATAGCTAGTTCCCATAAGAGACAGACATAGATAAGGGTATATTATAAGGTAATTGTGGAGAAATCATAAAAATTGCAGATTGAACCAGGGATACACAAAATGCTACTACCAACCCTAGAATACAAAAAAAAAGGTGTAAAGAAAATCTGTCTTTATTTTTGTATGAGGAAGGAATGTGTCATTATTTATGAATCATAAATATTTTATTTATTTATTTTTTAAATATTTTTCAGTTTTCAGTGGACACAACATCTTTATTTTATTTGTATGTGGTGCTGAGGATCGAACCCAGCACCTCGTGCATGCCAGGCGAGCAAGCTACCGCTTGAGCCACATCCCCAGCCCAATCATAAATATTTTAGAAAGCTAAACTTAATTGATTTTTAAAGCAAAAATAAGAAATTTCACTTGATACTAGTTATGCTGGGAATTGGACACAGGTGAAGAACACTGGTTTGAAATCTATCTATTGAGCCTTGGAAGTTAGATTGACAATAGAAAGACACAGTAACAAAGAAGGAAGGAGAAACTAAGAGAATATGAAAAAAAAGTAAAGAGTAAACTATAGTTAGTAGAGCAGTCATAGAATCATTCTACAGAGACACAAGCTAATACTGTATAAGTGAAATCAGTTGTACAACAATACATTACAGAATGAATATATAGCTACTGGTATTTGTTCAAATTCAAAATTTGAAAAATAATTTTACCATTTTCTCTGTGCAAAATGATATCTTGCTAAACATAAATAAGTTAAACTGCTATACATATGTATCATTTTCTTTAATGAACTTAAGAACATATTAATATTCTGGAATGAATCTGACATAACTTTCCTATGAACGTATATGAATATAACACAGTGAATCTCACCATCGTGTACACTCACAAGACAAGGATTCTAATTAGAATAAATCATATTCTATGTATGTATAATGTGTCAAAATGCACTTTCCTGTCATGTATAACTAAAAAGAATAAATCAAACTTTTAAAAAAATTTAAAAATATAATATATGATTCACTATCATATCTGTATTTACATCAGGAAAGTGTAGCTTCTCAATTTAAGTGCAAATATTTGAGATTTTGTAGTTTTCTATCATGAAATACCTGGCAGATAATCAAATGTTTAATAGGTAACTTCTGAATAAATTATGATACATATTGTTATTATTTATAAAAGCATTTATTGTAAAATTGAAGGCTTGATTAGAATGATATCATAATTGCTTTCAAATATTTATGGTGTAAAGTAAATTGATACCAATAATAATACAAAAAATAAATTCTGAAACTTCTAGAAACATATATTTAAACATAATTTAGATAAATTTAACTGAAACACAAAGTAAAAGAAAAAACTCCTCAAAAATTCTATTTGTCATTGAAAATTTTTGGAAAGTGTTTAGTCAGACTTAGCTAGTCTATTATATGTTTGGAGACAAATGAAAAATTTATGATACTTTTAAAATATTGTAGAAAATATGTTTAGAAATTGCAAAATTTTACTTAAGATAGCTACTACATAGAGGCCAATGAAACAATATATATTTGATTAAAAAGCCCTGGCCTATTAGTTGTAAGAGCTCTATGTGGTGGCTGAGTATCACCAGTTTTAAATCAAGTCATATCTTACATAGTCAAATTGGACATATTTTGAAATGGATATGGACAATCAAATAGGCATACACAGGATATGAATGGGAAAAATATTTGAATTGAATTATGTGTCAGAGACATGATTACCATGTCTTTGGAATGGATAAAAGAGGAGCAAGTATTAGAGCACAGGGAGAGTTAAAGAAGACTATAGACAAATTTGCTTAAAAGTAATTTACAATCAAATGTCTTAAATGAGTTCCAAATATCCTTTTTACCTATGAAACTTCCTTACTATCCTATTCTAGCCCCAGAAAATACCTAGCTTTGATGAAGTTTGAATGCTTTGGGACTAATTCTGTTACAGAACACAATTCACAACATTAACAAGTAACATTTCAGTATCAGTATGTGAGTATTTCTAGTGTCTCAGTGTGCACTTGATGACTACTGTCACAAATGGTACTGTTATGATTTTATAAGACATAAATTATAAACATGAAAAATCCCTCCATTTCTTCTAGTATGCCAAAATATTCCCAATATGGTATAAATATTGGTAATATAATATAAGCAAATGTCTCTGCAAAAAAAGGGAAGATCTCTGATCTTTGTAGAGAGAACCTGATTTCATTTTTGCAAACAAATATAGTATAGAAAGAATATATAGTGTTAGATAATAATTTGGAGGTTAAAAGTATATTGATATATGAAACACAGTGATTTGAAAAGAGACTATTTCATTTTGTTTCTGTTTAGCAGTGAAATTATTAGATTATGAGAGCTTTAACCTCATTGTTGAATTAAACTACTGATATGGATTAACCCGGTAGTAACTGCAGGCAAGTAGAGTGTGGCTGGAGGAGGTGGGTCTTTGGGGGCATTCTTTTGGGGTATATATTTTGTCCCAAAAGCTGAGTAAAACACAGCTTAACAGCAGAGCATCAAAATATATTATGTGGAAGACATTTATCTTCTTATTTCTGGTATTCTCCTGTTTTGTTTCACTATTAAAACTTTGTACACATCTGATCATTCTAAATCATGACCCTAATCAAGTTATTTCCTTTTAAATTTGTTAATGGCTCTTCCTTAACCTAAAGAGCTAAGAACAGTGCTTCAACCTGAATTTCAGGCCAGTGCTCAGTATGACAATTCATTCCACTTTACTCATTTATTTATTCCTGGGTTACTGCATACAAAATAGGCCATGTACTTTTTCAGCCTCCAAAGGTTTTGTTCTTATTTTTTAATACTGGTGCTGCTACTCCTGTCTATTCCAGACAACTAAAATTCTAGCCTTTTCTGTGAACAACATTCAAAATGCCGTGTTCCAAATGTCATGCCATTTTTATGAATCTTTTTATTTACTCACAATTATTTCCATACTCTGAAGATTTTTTACACTTTAAAAAATTTGTAACATACAATATTCTACCTTATATTGCATCTCTTTATGAACTTGTGTGCTAGCTACAGTACTAGATTATAAAATCTTTGAGGACATGGTTCAATCCTTTATGTGTATTCTGCACTATTTAGAACAGAGTCTCACACATAGATGGTGATAAAGTATGTTGGCTCAATATCATTGTTTTCAAATTTACATCAGTGACAGAAAAACTAATCCTCTTTCATGAAGATGTCCTGAGCATTCAGGTCCTTTTTATTTCTCTCTAGTCTGAAATTCTATAGTACTCAATCTCTGCACCAGTTGTTTTAGCAGTTAATTACTTATTTAATGGTGCCATGTGTCATTCTCAGTAGTTTAAAAGTTGCTTGAGGGCTGGGGCAGTTCTCATTATCTCTTTTGTATTCTTTACAGTGCCTTGAATACATAAGTGATCCAATGAATACTTGTTGAATTAGATTGAACATAGTAGTCTTTCATCCTTCTTCCAAAATGCCACACATTTGGCATGCAAATGAAGCATCAATAAATTAGTGGACAATTGTGAAAATATAATGAAAGTTGCACATAAAATTCAGCTTCTGGAGAGAAATATTGCTCCACACTCATCCACATCATTTGGCAACCACACTCCAGCTTCATTTATACTAAAATTATCCATTATGAGGCAACAGTTTGATGTACAACTGTGATTTTGAATAACCATCCCTTTTCTCATCATTTAAATCTTTAGTTCAAAAGGATTTTTCTCTATTGCTCATTTCTTTGTACTTGAGAAAATGTATGCTTTGTACCTGCTGTCTTTCTTCACCTTCTTTTTGTGACGGAATTCCAGTCACAGTGAAATATTGCCAAAAATCACAACCATATTTGTCAATCCAGGAGAAAGTATAAATATGCCTTCCTTCATGTTTTCTCTTATTTCCCAATATGAGAAATATATCATTGAAATAATACTGAGAATAATTACAATGAGGATATAATTCTACCTCTTTGAGCTTTCCTTCCTCATTTATAGGTCTTTACAATTGTATATAATATGCGACTTTACAAAGTCAGGCTGGTGCTACGCCTGTTCTTGAAAATTTGTAGTTACTGAAAGCATTAGAATTAAAAGAATTCTATAATTGTGTTATAGAAAACATGAATTAAAACACTTTTTATATTTAACTAGTAAAACCAGTGACTATGGTATAAATCGCAGAAACTTACAATGGTTCTTTGAAATCAGTGGCAATTATTATTACTTTGTACTAATTATTCCTTTTATTTACTAATGACTTCTTAATTTGATATGTCTTTGGTGATAAATTTCTGTCCTGAATCATCATAAAAATTCCAAACAATATGTATGATAGGAAACCAGTAACTACATTAACCACATATATTTTGAATTACATGTAACATTTATAAATCAAATTGGTATTTTTTTCAAAGGATTAGAGTGCTCAGAAGCATCGTTTAAATATATATATATATATATATATATATATATATATATCTTTATTTTATTTTTATGTGGTGCTGAGGATCAAACCCAGTGCCTCACACATGCCAAGCAAGTGCGCTACCACTTGAGCCACATCCCAAGCCCCAAGAGAAGCATCTTTCATCAATTAAAATTAATCAATGTGGGGCTGGGGTTGTGGCTTAGTGATAGAGTGCTTGTCTGGTGCATGTGAAGCAATGGGTTTGATCTTTACCACATAAAAAAAATGAATAAATAAAATAAAGGCATTGTATCCATCTACAATTAAAAAACTAATCAATGTACTAAATTCCTTAATTCATATACAAACACATATGCTCATAGAAAAACACCTTTCAAGCATTTTTTAAAGATTATTAAAAAAAAGCAAGAGGGAAATTTTCCAAAAGTAATTGAAAATAATATCTTCAAGTTTAAGAGAGCAGAGAAAAAAGAGTGTAAAATTAATTGTATTGTTTTTCAGTGATGACCAGGATGTAGAAGTATAAATACTTCCTAAAAAATGGCCTCATTTTCATTATCATTTTAATGTGCTTTGAGACATATGCAGTATTCTTGCTATATTACTAATGGTGTTCTTTCAGGCCTGCCTTCACACCCAGTGCCTTTAAACTGCCTTTATAATGTTTTTTTTTTTTTTTTATAACAATTTCTATTTAAATGCAAAGACCTATGGGGCTAGGCATTACTGGCTTTTCCTTTTTATGTGCATTTGTATAATACAATTCAACTTACTATTTCCTCCATTTACTGACTTTATGATGAAAATAAAATGCTCTAAAATATTTTGTAAATAATATTATTTTTGTATTTATTGCAAAATATCAGACTGGAAAATTAACATAGAACTAAAAATTTTACAATTATTGGAACTTCTTAAAGATTATTGCTCACTTACTGTCTCTTAATCTTTTAAGCAAAGCCTCTATTTCATTGTAATGTCTAAAATGTATCTCCTCAGTGAATATATACTATGCATATTGCTTTAAAATACTATTCTCTTTATAGCTGTGAGCATCCATAAGATTATGCTATGGTTTGTAATATGAAGCTAAAATTTACACTGTGAGAATTCTTACTTGCTTGTAACTTTTAACAAGCTGCACAGGTAGACCAACATTCTAATGAAATTTTCAAAGTAAGAATGTAAGTTCTTCCCTACTCTGTTGTTTCACAATTTAAAATATTTTATTTATTTTTATTTTTCCCTTTCCCTTCTGTTTGGGGTTCTACAAGGCACTGCCTCATTATAATTTGTGTGCTATTCCTTATTGTCCATTTATATTTATTTATTTATTTTTAAAAACTATATTCTTTCTAAATTTGTATTTCCTGTTCAATTGCTAACTTATTTCAGGTCCCCTTTATTTTATAGAATAGAGAAGTAGAAAGAGACAATCCATGAAGAAAATAGTGAGAAGTAGAGAAGATAGCAAAATCAGGGGAAGAATCATAGAATGCTTGAAGGGGGACATTTAGAAATTTCCATTCTAGGTAAAATGAAGTAAACTTGTTCCATTGCATTTTTCTCACTGAATCCTTCAGTAAAACCTGGATATATTACTTATTTGAGGTTTATTTTTTCAAATTTTAAACTTATTTGCTTATTTAGTTGACAGTAATTGTATATATTCAGAGATTACAATGTGATGTTTTGATGTTTTTATACATTGTAGAAAGATTATATCAAGCTACTAACATATCTATCCATTACTTGTCTCCTTATCATTTTTATGGCAAAACCATTTAAATTTATTCTTTTAGTAATTTTGAAATACACCATAATATTATTAGTATAGTTACTAGGCATTATAGAAAGTAGTATAAATGTTTCTCAAAAAAAAATGAAAGCTGAATTAACATAACTATCTAGCACTCTGACTTCTGGGTGTTTTTACAATTGAATTGTAGTAAGTATCTCAGAGAGATATTTGCATTTACATATTCATTTAAGCATTGTTTGAGCTTTCTAAAGTTAGTAGTACCAGGTAAGTCAGCAAAGACTGGAAGTTGAAATACCTCCACATTAGTGATGGAGTTTATCACTTTTTCTCCAACTGTATCTCCCAGCATAGAGTCAATGAATCAAAATGGCACCAGGACATTCTGAAGTTGATGGATAAGAGGAAGAAGGATGCACTCCCCAGGAGTTCCACAGCACAAAATTTAAACAGCAGGAAAACTGCAGCTCAGTGAGATGAGTGACTAAGGGAAATCACTGAAATTCAAGGCTGGACAGTAAAATAATTACAGAGACACAGAAAGTCAGAAACTTTGAATATAAAATAAGAATACTATAGAGACTTGCCAGCTTGGCTGGCTGCAGCAGGAGGCTTCAGTGTCACAGCCCACTGCTGAGAGGAGAGGAAGCACAGGCAGAGAGAGAGAGAGAGAGGAAAGTGTGGAGAATAAAATTGTCTAGGGAAATTGTAGAATAGAGAGGAAAGCTGATCTTAAGTGACTCAGAGATGTTTGGGGAAGTGGTTGAGTGAAAATCAACTAGAATGAGAAGCCTAGAACCAGAGTCATAGCAGTGGCAGGAGGCAATTTCAAGTGGCTTTGTGGCAGTGAGCAGAGGTAGGAGATTAGGAACTCATGAAGAATCCAGCCTGACCCAGGAATCACCTGTTGTGGGGTCCAGAGTATGTGGTAGACCAGTGTGATTGTAACAGGTGCCAAGAGAATAGTGCCTAGGGGGATCCAGGCTCAGGACATTAAAGAATTAGAGTTCCCTTTGTTGCTGGTTTCATATAAGCAGTGGGAAGATGCCAATAAAAAGCCACATAGATGCATCTGCACACCAGGTCTGTTCCTGGGTAATTCACATCCTTGGCAGTGAATATATGAGGCTGGTGAAAGTTTAGTTTTTGGAAGTGGAATTTTTGGAAGACGCCTAAGTCCCAAACACACAGCAAAGATTGGCATCTGCCCAGCTATAGGGATTGTGGGTCAAATCTCAATACCCACAGACAGAGTTTCAAAGGTCAGCCAGGAATAAACCTTACCTGCTGGAACTTCTGATTTAAAACTCTGCCCTAGCCCCACTGAGGAAGTACATCACCTGTCAGGACTCCCCAGTTTATCCCATCCTATTCTGTGAGATTGGAAGTCCAGAACTTCTATAGCCAATTTTGGCTCCTGACCATAGAGCTGGCAGCTTGGTAAGAAGCACAAAGAAGTGGGACTTAACAACTTCCATTTCTTGATCTAAGGGTCCCAGAACCCAAACATATAATGAATAAATAAACAAAAAATACAAAGTAAAGCACAATAGCATAAGCAATGAACATCTATCTTTGTCAACAGTTTTGACCAAATCAGTGAAAAAAGTCCTTTACTTCTCATTAAGATATTTTTTCATATTCCACTCTTTTCTTTTTCTTTTTTTCCCCCAATTTGCATGATTATGTTTTCTTGCTGGGCTGATATGTTCTTGCTGTGGTATTTGTGTTTCATTTTAATTGCTTTATTCTTCACCCATTTATTATTCAGTTTTGATTGGATTTTACATGGATTTGTTTTATTTTGTTTTTATATTTGTTTATTTGTTCATTCCTTGGTTTTGGTTCCTCTTATCACCCCTTCATGCTTCCCCCCCACTAATAGCTAATTTTTCCTGTTCCTTCTTCCTCTAGTTTATGTTATCATTTTTAATTATTTTTACTCCTTCTTCTTCATAGCTATCATCCATTATATCTCTCCTACTCTGTCAGTGTTTACTTTTTAAATATTTCAAACTTCCTCTTGCCTTCCTACTCTATTTTTTGTCTGATAGAATTCTATAGCTTACATAATTCCTACCCCATTCAGATTGTGATTATTAATTAATACAGTGGACAACACAGTAGACACCTGATATTTAATTTCTGATCTATTTCATAGTTGTTTAGTTGTGGTGAGCCGCTTCTGCCATTTCTGCAGACTATGGTCGCCATTACAAGATGGTGCTGGCTCCGCTGTGGTCTGTGACAAACAACTCCTTATTTGGGAGAGTTGGCGCGTGGTTTTTCACCACCCTATGAGAAAGCTCCACGTGGCAGCTTCGCATTGGGGCTTGAGATGCTTTATTAAGGCTGGGAGGGGCATCCGAGAGAGAGAAGAAGAAATATCAAGGGCCTGAATAAACTGCTGAAAGAAGATTCCCGAGTTGCGTCTTCCTTGCGGGCAAGGGGTCGCGACAAGTGGTGCCGAAACCCGGGAACCAGAACTTTCAGCAGTCAGGGGTGGTGCACCGGTTAGTCCCAGGTAAGTGGGATCCGCAACCAAAGCGGGGTTAGTCCCAATAAGTGGGATCCGCGATCAAAGCGGGGTTAGTCCCAGGTAAGTGGGATCCGCGACCAAAGCGGGGCAGCTCCTCTGTAAAGAAAGAGAGAGCATTACATTTTATTGCAGCTGCACTGTGTACTTTCGCTTCTACTTTCGCTTTTGTTTTCTGTGTTTCTTTTGTTGTGTCATTTCGCTTTTGTTTTTTGTGCTTCTTTTGTTGTTGTGTCATGGGTGCCGCATCTTCAAGTCCGCTTCTCCTGGCCCTAGATGGCCTGTTACGTTCCAAGGGCCTGGAAGTGAAACATAGTACTTTACAGAGATTTTTACAGAAGATAGATATCGCTGCACCGTGGTTTGCATTTTCGGGCAGCCTTACTGTACCTAGTTGGGATAAATTAGGCAAAGATCTTGACTTTGCTTCTGAGCAGGGCATATTAGAGGGTGGGGTGATACCCCTTTGGAAAATGGTCCGTAGTTGCCTTACAGATGGCAGATGTCAGGAAGCACTTACTAAAGGACAGGAAGTTCTAGAGCAATTACATGAGGAGAAATCGGAGACGGCAGGAAGTGAGGTGCCTCAGGAGGATGGGAGTGTGCGGAGCGTGAAACAGGGGAGGAGACGATTGTCTCCGGCAAGAAGTGAGGTATCTCAGAAGGATGGGAGTGTGCGGAGCGTGAAACAGGGGAGGAGACGATTGTATCCAGATCTCAGTACGCTACGCACACCCCCATGTGAAAGTGGGTCAGAGGAAGAGGAGGATGAGGAGGAAGAGCTCGGGAGGCTGTCTCGTCAGCTAGAGAGTTTAGCTATAGGAGAAGGGAACAGAAATAAACAGGGGCTCAAGAAAAGCGATCCCCCGGATCCACCGCCGTATGGTGGGGGTGTTTCGGGGAGAGCTTTCCATGCCCAAACATGGAGGGCTGTTAACGCTGAGATGGGTCTTGCTTATCCAGTTTTTCAGGATGACAATAGGGGAAGATTCCATGAACCCTTAGATTTTAAAATTGTGAAGACCCTGGCGGAGTCTGTGCGCACTTATGGGGTGGATGCCGCCTTCACACTAACTCAGGTGGAGAGTCTGTCTAGATACTGCATGACTCCCTCTGATTGGGCTAGCCTTGTTCGGGCTTGTGTTTCCCCAGGTAAATATTTGGACTGGAGAGCATTTTTAATCAATCTCAAGTTAATCTCACAGGAGTTTTTTGTTTCAGCCTTGGAAACGCTAATTGCATCAGCCTTAAGACCAAAAATTTGACTAACTGGGAGGACCCATTGCGGTCCAGTCAGGTCTCAGGGAGCATTATCAGTGCCTTACTGAGCCAAGTAGTTTCGGGGAAGCAATCAGGCTCAGGGACCCCCGCAAATAGCTCTGCTTTTAACATAACTACCTTGGCTATTATCTCCAAGGTACTAATCCCAGTGCCTCCTTCTTCTAATAGTACTTACAATGCCACTCATTTCAAGGCCTCCCCTTACTGTACCCCTAATCTTGGTTTCCCCCCAACATTTACGCCTTGTCAGGATCATTCTTGGGAGAAACATCAAGTTGCTAAAGGTTTCTCCCTTTCCCCCTCTCTTAAGAGGCATGTTTATAACTTTAACAACAGTTTCAATGGCTGATTTCCAATGAGAAGGGGGCTTCAGCCGATATTTCTGCATTGGCTCAATTGCTGGGAGCCAAAAGCTGGCTGGCTAATGTTTCTGGCACTGTTAGGGAGAGTGAACGAGGTAATAGACATCTGTTTCATTCAACTCTCTGCTATATAATGCTACATTGCCCCCTGCAATGGTCTGTGTCCAATCCCCGTTCTTGCTCCTTTTGGCTAATGACACCTCGTCGGGGATGCTGGATTGTTCTAATGTTACCTGTCTCTTATCTGAGTGTTGGAATGGTTCTTGGACTGTAGCAGTGGTTATGAAAATTCCAACTTTTGTCCCAATCCCAGTCACTGCGGACCCAGATAAATTCCCCATTGTTGAGCTACTTAGAGTCCGCAGGGATTTTGGAATTACGGCAGCTATAGTGACAGCTGTGGCAGTGTCTGCTGCTGCAGCGGTTATGGCCGGAGTGGCCATGGCCAGTCAAGTACAAACTGCTGCCACCATTAATCAAGTTGTTCAACAAACTTCCACCATATTTGAATCCCAAAATACAATTAATCAACATATTTTGTCAGGGATTTTAGCTGCCAACCAAAGAATAGATTTACTCCAAGCTCAGGTAGAAGAATTGGCTGACTTGGTGCTTTTGGGTTGTGTTGACCAACGTGCACATTTATGCATAACCTCTGTCAGATTTAATGATTCCAGGAATGCCTCCCGCATCATTGGCGAATATTTGGCCGGAAATTGGTCCATGGCAGCGGAAGACATGATCCAGTCTCAACTAACCCAGATAGCTGTCTTGAACAGTACTCGTGTCGATCCTGTGACTTTGGGTCAATTCACCAATTGGATATCTTCTGCTTTTTCCTTCTTCAAAGAGTGGGTGGGGGTAGGCATTTTTGGTGCAATGTGTTGCTTCGGTATGTTCCTCTGTTTGTGGTTTCTCTGTCGCCTTAAGGCCCGCAGTGCTCACGATAAGGCTATGATCATACAAGCTCTTGCAGCTTTAGAAAATGGCAACTCACCTCAAGTCTGGCTTGCGCATCTTAAACAGTAAACCTTTGACATGGTCGTTACACCCAAAGTTATTATAACATTGCACTGGGATTGACATGACTTTCCTTGTTATTCTCTTAGTGTTGGAAAGCCCTTGCACTCTGCTGGTCTTACTGCCATTGCACGCAGATGGGTTTCCACACTAGTGCTTTTCTATCGCCTTAAAGTCCGTGCCTTTCTTTCAGGGTGCTGTCAACTTGTTTGTCGTTATAAACAGCCACAGTTCAGCCTCAGCTATCCCCCTTCGTCCACCATCGTCACGATACAGGATGCGAGGCAAGGCACTGCACTTGAGTGATCCTTGACGTGGACCTCAAGGAGAGCATGTCCTATTGCATGCGGGTTAGACGCGTCCACGCCCCGCCCCACGAAAAAAGGCGTCGGCTGATATGGGACCAGGTCTAGGGAAGGGCCCTCCTTAGGACTGAGCCATACTATGCAGCCACTTCTGCACAGTGGGATAGGACCTCTACTCTCGCCTGTATTGTTTTAAGAAAACAGAAAGGGGGAACTGTGGTGAGCCGCTTCTGCCGTTTCTGCAGATTATGGTCGCCATTACAAGATGGCGCTGGCTCCGCTGTGGTCTGTGACAAACAACTCCTTATTTGGGAGAGTTGGCGCGTGGTTTTTCACCACCCTATGAGAAAGCTCCACGTGGCAGCTTCGCATTGGGGCTTGAGATGCTTTATTAAGGCTGGGAGGGGCATCCGAGAGAGAGAAGAAGAAATATCAAGGGCCTGAATAAACTGCTGAAAGAAGATTCCTGAGTTGCGTCTTCCTTGCAGGCAAGGGGTCGCGACATTTAGTGTTGGGGCTGATGATAAATGCTGACCCCACTATTCCTACACAGGTAGTAGTTAGTGTTATAGATGTCAAAGTAGACACTGGACACTTACTTTAAGACTGTACATTGTTTAGTAACATTATTACTATTGCTTGCTCCCCCTTCCTCTAAGAGGAGCTGGGAAGGGATTGAGACACTTAACATTTACAGTGTGAGGATCCTGCTGATGAGCAACACTCATAACTTAGTCACGTATTTGCTCTCTCAATTCATTCCTTAGATCTTCTCTTAGTTCATTGAACATTTAATTTTTTTTTTCTTTTTAGCTGTAGATAATACCTTTATTTAATTTATTTATTTATTATTAATTTTTATGTGGTGCTGGGGATTAAACCCAGTGCCTCGCTCATGCTAGGCAAGTATTCTCTGCCCAGAAAAAAATTAATAATAAATAAATGAATTAAATAAAGGTATTGCCTATCTACAGGAGGTGAAAGACTATTTTAATAAAGAAATAAACATAATGAGAAGACACCAATCAGAACTCCTGGTAATGAAAGATACAGTGACTCAAATTATAAATTCATTGGAAAACATCACCAACAGATAAAATTGTGTAACAAATAAAATTACAGGCCTCAAAGACAGAACTTCATACTTAGAAGACAGGATATATGAACTTGAACAATCAGTATGCAAAAAAGGAAAATATAAAAGACCATGATCAGAATATATATAAGAACTCTGGGACAACATCAATTTGAGAGTCAGTGGGATAGAAGAGACTGTGGAGACCCAGGTTAAAGGCATTAAGAAATTCTTCAGTGACATAATAGCAGAATATTTTCCTAACATTATAAATAAGATGGACAACTCTAAACAAGTAGCATATAGAACTGCAAATAGGCAAGATTGAAAGAGATTCTCTAAGGCACATCATAATCAAACTTCCTAACATAGAAAATAAGGAAAGAATATTTAAAATCACAAGAGAAATGTCAGTGACATTTAGAGTCAAACCAATAAGGTTCACTTCTGATCATTCAACTCAGACCCTAAAATCAAGAAAGGCCTAGAAGGTAATATTCCAAGCTCTAAAAGAAAACAATTATCAGTCACAGTTGCAATATTCAGTAAAACATCTTCAGAATTGAAGAGAAAATAAAACCTCAAAATCCAAAATGCTCCAAAATCTTAAAACTTGATTGCCAGTATGATGTCATAAGTAGAAAATGCCACACCTGACCTCAAGTTACAGATCATAGTCAAAATTCAAGTGTATTTAAAATATTGTATAAGTTCACCTTCATGCTATGTGTATAAGTTACATAAAACTACTTGGGATAACTGAAAAATAATGAGAGAAAGAGCAAAGTTTCAATATCAGGAATAAAAAATGAGAAAATATGACATGCCAGATAGAGGTTAACAACATAAAACATAAATATATTCTTGGCATTTATATTGAAAAGTTGAATAAAGAAATGAGAAATAATAGAAAATATAAATTATACAGTATCTGTAATCAACCTTCATATATAGAAACTCTGGGCTCAGATGACATGTTTTGGTAATTTTTCCATTAGTTAAGAAAGAAAAACTTGAACCTTAAAGGAATTATTTTAAAAACTGATAAAGGAAGAATACTTCCCAATCCACTTAATGATGCTAGCTAGCAGAACCCAAATTTGACAAATACAGTTTAATAAAAAGAAAATCTATTTCAGTATATTCTATAAAATAGAAGAAAAGTCCTAAACAAAATATCACCATAAGTCAATGTTATATGAAAAGTAAAAAAAAAAAAAATATTAGTGTGTGTTTAGTAAAAGAACACATGGTTAGTTTAGCATTTGAATATCTAATGATAAAATTTATTATATTTTATTTGTTTCTTCTAATTTTGAATGTTGGGACATGAAAGATATACTCAACAGGATTAAGAAACAATATTCATCCTGTTTTTTTAAAAATAGAATTCAACTATAACAGTATATAGGATAAAATAGCGTGAAATTTACATACTCATTTCTCTACATCTTCACAATAAATATTTTTATAGAATAGTTTGCATTAAATTAATGCAGTCTGGCTTCCACTATGCTATTTTTAACCTGCTTTTTTCAAATTCAACAACTTTCCAAATAGAAAACCTCAAAAATAATCATCATTTCTTACTTATTAAAATTTCAAAATTATTTGTCTATTCAGACCAATTATTTCTTTAAAAGTGTTTCAGTTCCTACAAGTGTAAAAACTGCTAATTGTTCTCATTTTTTTCTTTCAAGAAATATAAAATCAACCATCCACCCTATGTTTTGGCATGACAAGAACTTGCTAATCCCCTTGAAGCCACATGGATCCATTTGCCTAAATTTTAACTATTATATGGTGAGTAGAAGTGATGTATGCAATATTCTTCTGACATTATTTCTATATAAAATTATTTTTCCTAAACTTTTTCTTACCCTTCTTGTAGGTGAGAACATTGATATGGTTGCCAATTCTAACCGTTGCTGTGAGAGTGGTCACTGGGGGAATGGGGAGGAGGCAAAGAAATAGCATAGAATAGCCCAATTTTTTTCATGACACTGTGAAACTAAGCAACAAATTGAACCTGGAGAGCCCATGCCATGCTGGGCTTTTACATACAGAAAAATAAAACTTCATCTGGTTCGATTTACTATATTTTTGGTTCTTTTTGTTATACCATATTAACATATCCTAATTTATAAGAGATAACAAAACATTGCAATAATGATATTTAATTATCATTTTACAAGTAATTTAATGTTTCCAGATTTGGCAAAATGCCTTAGCAATAGCAGCATATAAGTAGACTGTTTAAGTATTTATCCCCTGTGCCATGTTTGGTATATTTTCCCTAGGTTTATATTCTTATGATCCAAAAATGGCTGAAGCATCTGTAACTATCATATTATCAAAATATACATTTTGATTAAAGGAAAAGGGAGCATAATTTTCCCTAAATTTTCAGTATCCCTTAAGTGGATTATATATCCACTGCTAAAAAGAAAGAAAAAGAAGGAAAAAAGAATAGAAAAAGAAAGAATAGAATGAATGAATTTTAAAAGCACTCATAAAAGAATAATGGGATCATTTTGGTTTATTTGTGTCAACTATGGTTTCTCTAAAGCCAGGAGAATGATAGTATATTGCTAATTGAATGAATTAGAGCCTTTGGGATTACAAGCATGTACCACAGTACCCAGCTCAAGAACAGAAATTAAGGAAGATGGGAGGCTGATGAGCCTTTAGGAAAATCAACAATAAAACATGTAAATTTATTTCAAATTCAATATCTTTCATGTGACTTTCACCAATGTAATATATTAAAATTTTCTTATACCATTTTCTCAGTGCATTTATACCCTCTTAAAGTGAGACATTTTCACAGACTTATCTAGTTACCAAATTTATCTTGAAGGAAATTATGTTTGGTATATGTACTTGTTCGTTAAGAAATGGATAATAACTAAGGTATAGCACCTTTATATAAAAATAAATTACCCACTCACTATTCATTTATTCATTATACAATGATGGAGAAGGAACAGAACAAATTTATTTGAGTAGGGAGTACAGAGAAGAAATCCACAATAATTTCTGGTTCATAATATGAATCATAATTTATTAGAAAAGATTTATATTGATTCCCTGTCTTTAGATAGCTTATCAGAATGTAATCCTATATTTTATGGATGTTTATTTCTTAGCTATTGTCTTCCATGTTCACAATTAACATGGGTTCTGGGGGAAAGGCCCTTTTCAGTTATTAAAGCCTACTTGCTATGTTGAGAGTTACGATTCCTAGGTTCAGTCCTCATGCAATGAATAGTTAGTCTGTTGGTTTCTGTTCTTGAGCGGGGTACTGTGGTGCATGCTTGTAATTCCAAAGATTCCAGAGGCTGTGGCAGGAGGATTGTGAGTTCAAAGCCAGCCTCAGCAACTTAGAGAGGCCCTAAGCAACTCAGTAAAATCCTGTCTTTAACTCTAAAATATAAGAAAGGGCTGGGAATGCGGCTTACTGGTTGATTGACCCTGGGTTCAATCCCTGGTACATGGTACACTCACACACAAACACACACACAAAAAAAAATTCTGTTCTTTATTGTGGAAAATTTTCCTAAACTTTTTGAGCTCTGGTCTCTCTCTCTCTCTCTCTCTCTCTCTCTCTCTCTCTCTCTCTCTCTCTCTCTCTCTCTCTCTCTCTCTCTCTCTCTCTCTCTCTCTCTCTCTCTCTCCTCTCTTTTATCTCTTGTCTCTCTTTTATTTTTTTAATTTTCCATGTTTTAGTAACCACAATGTTATGGTTTGGATGTGAGGCATTGCAAGGTTTGGAGGAGAAGTGATTGGGTTATAGCCTTAATCAGAGAATTAATCCCTGATTGGATTAACTAAATTGTAACTGGAGGAAGGTGGGGTGTGGTTGGAGGAAATGGTTCATTGGGGTTGTGGCTATTGGGTATATATTTTGCGTCTGGAGAGTGTAGTCTCTCTCTCTGCTCTCTAATTACCTTGTTAGCTGCTTCCCTCTGCCACACTCTTCTGACATAATGTCTTGCCTCGCCTTGAGCCCCAAAGAATGGAACTAGCTATCTATAGACTGAGACCTTGGAATCCTTGAGCTCCCAAATAAACTTTTCCTCCTCTAAAATTTTTTTTCTTGGGTCTGAAAAAGCTGAATAAAACACACAGATAAAAATGTTTTTAGAGTGTTATCTGTAAGCCCTAAAATGACTGTAATTTTTTCCAATAATCCTGATAAAGATTTCTCTAGTTTATTGGATCTTCCTGGATTTTATGTAGGCATATCCATGAATTTTTGTTTATTAAGCTTGTGTTCTATAACCTTGCTATAGCTACTATCTTCCCATCCTATGTGTTTTTTATTTCATTTCTTGTCTTATTGCATTAAGTATGACTTCCAGTATCATGTTGAACAGTATTTGAGATGGAGATCATTGCCTTGTTTCCAGTAATAATGGAGAAAATATCTAGTTTTTCAGCATTAAAATTCTCTACATTATTACTTGCAACATATCTACATTAACACTTCCACATTTCATTTTGTAGATTTATTTTAGAAATTGAAACTGTGGCACTGTACTCATTTGAAAACTCTTAAAATTATTGTTGGATTTTGGTCAAGTGTTTCTGCATCTGTTGGTATGATCATG
The DNA here is from genome assembly GCF_021218885.2 of Marmota monax. NCBI lineage: Eukaryota > Metazoa > Chordata > Mammalia > Rodentia > Sciuridae > Marmota > Marmota monax. Next base: position 283,321 of record NW_026695029.1, read on the forward strand.
TGAACTCTTTTTACTTTTTTTGCTGCAAAACATTCATTTTGTTAATTAATTTTTGAGTGTTGAACCAGGTTTACATATCTGGAATAAAGACTTTTTGGTGTATAATTATTCATTAGAGATATTCATCTATAGTTTTCCCTTCTCATAATGTGTTTATGGAAAGATTGTAGATAACTGGAATGGTTTCTTCCTTAAAGATTTGATCGGATTCAAAATTAAACATATCTGGACTTGTTGCTTTTTTTTTAAAAAAAGTTATCAATTATTCATATTTCTTTGATAGAAATTGATTCATATTTCTTATTCAGGCTATAAATTTTTGTTGTTACAAAACATGGTGTTGATAGTTTTCTAGAAATGGATCCATTTCACCTAATTTATCAAATATGTAAGCATAGAGTTATTTATTGTATTCTTGTATTGCCCTTTTAATGAGTTATGGAATCTGTAGTGATGTCCTCTCTTCTGTGTTTTTTCCTTTGAGTCACTCAGATGTAGTGGCACCCCCTCCTTCACAGAAAATCTTAACTAAGTTTCTCCAGAAATCTTCATCATGATTGATTTTAGGACTATAAGCAAAAGAGTCTCTTCAAAAATAGTTCAATGTAAGTAGACTTTCTATTTTCCTGTTGCTCCATTTTCCTTTTCCACTGGCCTGGAAGAAATCAGCACTCCAGGAGCTGCACACCCCTTTAGTTGTTTTTCACAAACATTTATCTAATATAGTAGTTTGTAGAAGTGTGTTTACAAATGCAAAATTTGATAAGAAAAAGATAATTCTTTTAACAAGGCCACTGGCCTTGAGCTACAGCTTCACAGAGATATCTACATTATAAGAGAAGTTACCAATTGGGCTCCATGGTAACAGCTGGCAGGGGGAGGAAAGAAAGAAAGTGCTCCCCTTCTCAGGTGTTGTCCTTGAAGGATTAACTTGCCCAGAATAGTGACAGACAAAGCTGCTTTTATGTGAACTTCTGCAGACTGTGAACTTCTGAGCCCCTCCTCTTACATGCTGGGTATAAAACTCTGAAACTCCCTGAACTCTAGGTTCAGGGGATTAATTGATTACAGCCAAAGCTGTGCCCTCTGAACCTGGTTGTAGCCAAATAAAACTGTTTCCTGCTATCTTCAGTGCCTTGCCTCATCTGTCCCTACAACACGAATAGAATATTATCAGTGTTAGTTATCTTTTAAAACAATCTGATTTGGGTTTACTAATATTATCTATTGATTTCTATTTATAATATCATTGATATAAATTCTCATTTCTGATTTTACATTTTCATTTTCTTCTGCTTATTTTATATTTATATTGTTTTTTCTTTTGTTTCTTAAAGTGGAAACTTAGATAATTAAATTCAGATTTCTTCTTTTCTAATATATACATTCAATGTTATAAATTCTATCTGATTTTTGTTATTCCATTTTTAAAATTTTTAATTTGTTTTAATTATGATATAAGACAGTAGAATGAATTTTGCCACATTGTATACAAATGGAGCACAACTTCTCATTCCTCTGGCTGTATGTGGTGCAGACTCACACCAGTAGTGTAATCATACATGTATATTGGGTAATATAAAATAATTCTACTGTCCTTTCATCCCCATAGTCCCACACCTCCCCTCACTCCCTTCTTCACAATCCAAAGTTCCTTCATTCTTTCCTACACACTATGCATCAGCATCTGCTTATCAGAGAAAACATTCAGCCTTTGGTTTTTTGGGATTGGCTTAGTTCACTTAGCTTCATGTTCTCTAATTCCATCCATTTACTTGCAAATGCCATCATTTTATTATTCTTTCAGGCCAAGTAACATTCCATGGTATATATGTACCATATTTTGTTTATCCATTCATCTGTTGAAGGGCATCTACATTGGTTTCATAGTTTAGCTATTGTGAATTAAGCTGTTATAAACATTGATGTGGTGCATCACTGCACTATGCTGAATTTATGTCCTTTGTGTATAAACTGAGGAGTGGGATAGCTGGGTCAAATGGTGGTTCCATTCCAAGTTCAATCTCTGCAATGATTTCCATAGTGGTTGCACCAATTTGCAGTCCCACCAGCAATGTATGAGTGTACCTTTCCTCCCTCATCCTCGCCAACACATATTATTGCTTGTATTTTTGATAATTGCCATTCTGACTAGAGTGAGAAGATATCTTAGAGTAGTTTTGATTTGCATTTCTCTAATTTCTAGAGATGATGAACATTTTTTCATATGTTTGTCGATCAATTGTATTTTATATTCTGTGAAGTGTCCATTCAGTTCCTTAGCCCTAACATTACATCTCAAAGCCCTAGAAAAAGAAGAATAAACCAACACCAAAAGCAGTAAAAGACAGGAAATAATTAAATCAGGAGTGGAAATACATGAAATTGAAACAAAAGAAACAATTGAAAAAATTGACAAGATGAAAATTTGGTTCTTTGAAAAAATAAACAAAATTAGCAAACTCTTAGCTACACTAATGAAGAGAAATAGAGAAATTAGTAAAACTCATGATGAAAAGCAAAGATCACAATGGACACTACTGAAATACAGAAAATAATTAGAATCTATATTGAAAATTTATTCTCCAATAAAATGGAAATTATCAAAGACATCAACAAATTTCCAGAGACATATGATCTACCCTAACGGAATCAAGAGGACATACCCAATTTAAACAGATCAATCTCAAGCAATGAAATAGAAGATGCTATCAAAAGCCTATCAACTGAGAAAAGCCTAGGACCAGACAGATTCTCATCTGAGTTCTACAAGACTTTCAAAGTATAATTAACAACAATAGTCCTCAAATTATTCCATGAAAAAGAAAAGGAGGGAACCCTTCCAAACTCATTCTATGAAGCCAGTGTCACCCTGATACCAAAATCAGACAAAGACACATCAAGGAAAGAAAACTTCAGAACAATATCCCTAATGAACGTAGATGTAAAAATTATCAATAAAATTCTGGCAAATTACACACAAAAATGTATTTAAAAAATAGTGCACGATGATCAAGTGGGGTTCATTCCAGGAATGCAAGGTTGCTTTAACATAAGGAAATCGATAACATAATTCATCACATCAACAGACTTAGAGAAAAGAATTAAATGATTCTCTCAATAGATGCAGAAAAAGCACATGGCAAAATTCAGCATCCAATCATGTTCAAAACACTAAAAAAAACTACAGATAGTAGGAACATACCTCAACATTTTGAAAGCTATCTATGCTAAGCCCAAGGCCAATATAATTGTAAATGGAGAAAAATTGAAAGCATTCTCTCTAAAAATTGGAACAAGACACTGATTCCCTGTTTCACCATTTCTATTTAACATAGTTCTTGAAACTTGAACCAGAGAAATTAGTCAGACAAAACGAATAAAGTGATAGGAATAGGAAAAGAAGATCTCAAACTATCACTATTTGCTGGTAATATGATTCTATATTTAGAAGATCCAAAAAATTCTACCAGAAAACTTCTGTAACTAATAAATGAATTCAGCAAAGTAGCAGGATATAAAATCAATAGCCATAAATCAAATATATTTCTATATATATTCAATGAATCCACTGAAAGAGAAACTAGGAAAACTACTCCATTCATAATAGCCTCAACATTAGAGAACATTAGAGAAAGAATTTGAAGAAGACCTTAGAAGATAGCAAAATCTATCAATTTTTATCTCTAACAATTCCCCTTAATACATGCTAGCTCTTAAAACAAACTGGGCAAGTACTATTTTCATTTTCATTTATTTCAAAATATATTAAAATTTTATCTTGGGGCTTGTTTTAAACTCACATTCTATTTAGAAGTTTTTGTTTAATCTTCAATTACTTTGGGATTTTCCACTTGTATTTCTGTTACTTTTTAGTTGAATTCCATTGTGATCTGCTATATTTTGGATCCAGAATTTCCCAAAAGACCCCTGTGTTGTAAGTTTGCTGCCCTACTCGGGATTACTGGGAGGTAGTAGAAATTTTAAAAGATAAGGTATAGTTGGCGTTTTTCAGGTATTTGAGGGTATGCCTTGAAGAAAATCGTGGATTCTTAGTCTCTTTCTCTTCCTCTCTGTTTGGTTTCCTGGCTACTAGTGAACAGTTTTGTTTTATCATACATTTCCATCACAAAGTGCTTCCTCATTACATGGCGAAATCAACAGGGCCAATGTGTCATGGCCTAAAACCTCCAGAACAATGAGCCAAAATAAAGCTTTGCTTTTTATAACAATGTATCTAAGGTATTTGTTACCATAATAGAAAGCTGAATAACACTGGTCAGAGATCATGGATTTCATCATTTCTGTCTTTAAATAATTTGTTGTGATGTGTTTTATATTACAGAATATGATCTATTTTTATGAATGTTACATGTGAGTATGAGAAGACTCTATATTCTTCTGTTGTTGGATGAAGTGTTCTATAAATGTCAATAGAGGCTGTTGATTGTTGGTGCTGTTCAGTTCAACTATATCTTTACTGATTTTCTGTCTGCTGGATCTGTCAATTACATATACAGGGGTGTTGAAATCTCCAACTATAATAGTAGATTTATCTCTTTCTCTTGGAAATTCTAATAGTTTTGGCTCATGTATTAAGTACTATTATGCCTTTTCAGAGAAGTGACTAATTTACTATTATGAAATGCTCATTTTTATCCCTGATAATCTTTTTTCCAAAATCAACTTTATCTAAAATTAATATACTGAGGTAAGCTTTTCTGTTAGTGTTATCATGTGCGTGATTTGTGTTTATTACTTTAATACGTGTATTTCTTCGTATTTTAAATGGATTTCTTATAGATAACAAATATTGTTGCCTTGCCTCTAGTCATTCTCTTAGTGTCTGATACATGTTTCAAGAGATTATTGGTATAGTTGGATAATTATCTTGCATGTTTGTAATTATTTTCTATTCATTGCTCTCATTCTTTGTTTATTTTTTGTTTACTTATTTTTTAAATTAAGAATTGTAGAGTCGTACAGGGCATGGGGCAGTGCTGAGGACCTGAGGCTGTGGCCAGCTTGACACCAGGACTGACCAGCCAGTGCAGCGGAAGGGAAGACACCAAGACTGTCCAGTGAGTGCAGAGCAGCGGGTGCTGGCAGCTAGAGTAGCAGGAGCCACAGCCCCACCGCCTTTCGAGGAGCCCAGCAGAGCCGTCCATGGCATTGTCCATGCCGCTGAATGGGCTGAAGGAGGAGGACAGAGAGCCCCTCATCGAGCTCTTCGTTAAGGCTGGCAGTGATGGTGAAAGCATAGGAAACTGCCCCTTTTCCCAGAGGCTCTTCATGATTCTTTGGCTCAAAGGAGTTGTATTTAGCGTCACAACTGTTGACCTGAAAAGGAAGCCTGCAGACCTGCAGAACTTGGCTCCTGGGACACACCCACCATTTATAACTTTCAACAGTGAAGTCAAAATGGACGTAAATAAGATTGAGGAATTTCTTGAAGAAGTCTTATGTCCTCCCAAGTACTTAAAGCTTTCACCAAAACACTCAGAATCAAATACTGCTGGAATGGACATCTTTGCCAAATTCTCTGCTTATATTAAGAATTCAAGGCCAGAGGCTAATGAAATGCTGGAGAGGGGACTCTTGAAAACACTGCAGAAACTGGACCAGTATCTGAATTCTCCTCTCCCTGATGAAATTGATGAGAACAGCATGGAGGATATTAAATTTTCTACACGTAAATTCCTGGATGGCAATGAAATGACACTAGCTGATTGCAACCTGCTGCCCAAACTGCACATTGTCAAGTTGGTGGCCAAAAAATATCGCAACTTTGATATTCCAGAAGGAATGACTGGCATCTGGAGATACCTAACTAATGTCTATGGTAGGGATGAATTTACCAATACCTGTCCTAGTGATAAGGAGGTTGAAATGGCATACAGTGATGTTGCCAAAAGACTTACCAAATAAAATAGCACTTATGAGAGAGATGTCTTCAGATCTTCCCCTAAGAATATGCTTTTCCTAACAGACTGCTCATCTTCCTATAAAGTAGAAATGTGTTTTGCATGAACATGCAGTTATTCAAGGTTAGGATCAAGGATAGACAAGGTATAGTAGTTATCTTAAATTATACACTCCTAAGAAGTAAAATCCTCTTACCCTGCCTACCTTCTCTACCAATGGTGTCCTCCTCTCCTGTAACTTGGAGACACTCCATCACAAATCCTCCACTTGAGAGGCAGTTTGCCATCTCTCTGGAGTCCTTACCATTTTGTGCATAGATGGCAGCACTTTTGAGGTGCAGTGTTTAACTGTTAAGGTAGTAGCTGCGACATCAGTCAACTGCAAGTTGGTGCATAATACATGGTACATGAAGTAGTCATGTACTTTTTGGAATTTTGTAATATTTAGTAAGAGTATATGAAACAATTGCTACTGTATCAGAAATACTTTCAATTGAGTCTATCCTAGATATGTCCTGAAAGACACTACCACCAGAGAAGAACGCCTTGTACAGAAAGTCACTACATATTCTACTGTTCTTTTGTAGACAGATTTTTAGTTTTGCCTAAAATCATTTATCCTTCATACAAATTGTGACATCTGACACTATGTGGAAGGTGAAAGTTTAGAGGGAGGGATGCTACTCTCAAGATCGCAAACATTTTTTCCTTAGAAGAGAACTGATGGGTATCTGATACTCTAAATGTGTTGTTCTTGTGTGTGTTTTGCCCAGTGCCATTCATTTGGAAGAGTATCACCTTCTTTATTTTAAAAATCTTCTTTTTAGGTAACCACCCTGTTGTTTGTAGATATTTTTGAGCAACACTACATACACTGACACATATTTGCCGTAGCTCTAGCCATGCAGTGATTAGTAATGTAAAAATTAATGAATACAGAAGTTAGTCTAAAGAATGTAGAGTGGGTTTGTCAAAATGTCAAGTACATTTTGTTTCTAAAGCATATTTAATGTAGATTAAATCTGGAGAGTGCATTGTCTATTCTGTTTTGAGAACCATAAAGCATATATTACCAACTCTCGCACCACCTGTTTACTATGGGACTTTCCACAGAAGGTGGTGCACTTTGTATATACAGATTGCAGTGTTGGGTGAGGGTATGTTCACCCACTTGGCCTGATCTCAGTCTCTGTGCTTCCTTGAGTTAAATTTTTCTGCAGCTGCATTAAATTGAGAAATAGCACTCTAGGTGTAGGCTTTTGACTTTGTTATTTAAATTGGAAGTCGTAAATTAGAAATTATTTGTGCTCTAACAAGAATGAACTTGGTGTATTTATTCCAAAGAAAACAAACCAAGATGGACTTTCTTAATACTGCTCCAAAGACTGTGGTTGTGACTATAATAACATTTGTATACCTAACTTGTTTAAGATGTGCTATTTCTCATAGGCTTTTCTTTCTTTTTTTTAAATTTGCTTTAAGGATTTTAAGAATATTTCTTTAAGATGGCAATTTTTTCTCCCCTTTGATATGGTGACATTTAGTAAGCACTGGCTTTATGGAAGCAACCTGACTTTTATAAGCACAACTGTATTCTTTAACCTGCCAGTAATTAGCTTAGTATAGGAAGATAAGAAAAAGCTTTATATTATATCCATTTGGCTCAGGGAGATTCCTTTACCTTACCTTTCACAGTGCTCCTATTGCTGATCAAAAGTCTAAGCCCCTGTCTTTTTGTTACAGTAGTGCATGATTTACCTGGTTCCAGAAAGAAGTACTGTCTAGCTCCCATCAAGAGTCTGGGTTGCAGTGGCTTTGGTGGATGCAGGTGTCCCATCTGCCCCAGGGCACAGCATGCCCCGCATCCTGCAGTCTTCATATTTTTAACATGACAATTTGGCCTCCAGGTGATACTAGACCACACCTGTTAGCTTAAAGCATGAGGGAGATTTGAGAGAATGGGTGTCTGTTCTTTCAGAGAATGATGGGCCAGGCAGACAGAGTTGGGGCACCCAGAGGACAACACTGCTGTCCTCCAGACAAGAGTTGATCTAGAACCCCTCAGAAAAGGCTCCCTGTGGGCATCTGTTCTCTCTGTTGCTTTTATTCACCAATTATTACACTTGGCTGTCTCTCTGCCTGTCCAAGAAAGGCCAGTCTTCTGACTTTGATGAAAGCAGAATTATTTTTCTCTGTAGAAAGACTGATTTTATTTTTCTATCAAGGAAGTCAGTCAGACATAATTGAGTGGCAACTACATCACAGCTAGTAAGATCCTGCACAAGTTTTTACTCCATCGTGTGTCTGGGGAGGGAGCCTAGCACACAGTCTTGAGAAACTTGGGACATAACTGCCGCAGTCCGGCTGCAGCAGAATAACCGGGGGGGTGACGAATAACTTATGTACTTGATACAGCAGGAGTAGGAGCCCTTTATTGCAGGACAGGAGCAGTATTTATACATTCCACACAGCTTATCTAATTAGCATAAACTAGATACATCAGTCAACCAATAAGGAATCTCCACACTTAATGGCTTGTTTTTGTTACTTCTCAAACCACTCCCTCAGGCATTTTGCCAGGCACCATCCAGACTTGTTTACGAACTTTAACATTCCCCTGGCTAAATGCCAGGTGTTATTTTGACTTGTTTACAGACTCTAACATTTCCCCCTTTTGTTTAATTTAAATAACAACCATAGTGGTTTTTACACAAACACCATAAATAATCTGCTACAAGCAGAAGGGGAGGATACAAAATGTCACAATACCAAGCCAATTGATGGCTCCATGCAAGAAGCCCTTGGAAAAATTATACCAGCAATGACACCATTTGCAAAGATACCGAGTTACAATTTGTTATAGATTACAGTTTGTTGTCTCAGTCCAGGTAAAGCAGTGTCTCAATAGATTAACTCACAGTCCAGGTAAATCACAGTCCAGGTAAGTTCTGCAGGCAGCTAGCTTGATTTCACAGTCCAGGTAAGTTCTGCAGGCAGCTAGCTTAAATCACAGTCCAGGTAAGTTCTGCAGGCAGCTAGCTTAAATCACAGTCCAGGTAAGTTCTGCAGGCAGCTAGCTTAAATCACAGTCCAGGTAAGTTCTGCAGGCAGCTAGCTTAAATCACAGTCCAGGTAAGTTCTGCAGGCAGCTAGCCTAAGCTGCAGTAGCAGAAACAGCAACAGCTCTGAAGTCTCGTCCTTTTCTCAGCCGAAGTCTCATCCAGTTTTCAGCAACACTGGAAATTCTTCCACCTTGGTCTTTACTGGCACTGGGACGAAGGCAGGAACTCCGGATGGCTAAAGAAAATCCTGTAGCATTTCACTAAGAAAACAACCTTCTGAACAATTTAGTATATTATCTCAAGGTTTTTTACATTTGAAATAAGCATTAATAGTGCTCATTACTCATCAGCTTCCAGGTGTGGGAGAACCATTGTAGCTTAGTTATTGGCATTGAAAATGACCAAACATCAGGGACACCAGTAGCGTCTTCCGCTGGCTGTAGTGCCTGGGCAGCCCCAGATGGCCCTGGGGAGTGTCCCAGACTCAAACTGCTACTGGGCACAGGGAGCAAGAGCCTGCGAGACTGTGCCTCCTGGTCAGGTCTAGATTTGGGCTCCGGCAGTGGAAGAGCCAGCTCCCCGGCCAGGAGGCGGGGAAGGGCCAGTCGCCGCCACCTCTTGGAAAATCCTTGCTGCGCTGTGACCAGCTTGCACACTCGGCAGCTGCCTCTCCGCTTCACGCACCCTCCGGTAACGAAAATTATTTAGTAATAGCCTTTTGCTGCAACTTTTTTCCTGATAATCCTTCTTCTTCTGAACTTTCTTTTTCTTTCTGACTAGAGTTCCTGGGCTCTTATCAACACATGCCCTAACTATTCTTGGTTCCACTGGGGTGCCTTCTTCCCTTAGTAATTTACTTCTCACCCCTTCCATATTTTCATCACAAAGACAATACAATACACTGAGACAAAACAAGACGCAAACATACTGTATCAATCTTCTCCATTTTCTCAAAATGGCCATTTTTCCTCTCGCCCTATCTGCCTAGGGACGAGCAGATTTGCTCCCGTCCTATCTATGGACGGGCAGCTTTTTTCGTCACTTACCCCCAAGTGTCCCGGGGCTCCCGGTACTGGCCACCATCTGTCGCAGTCTGGCTGGCTGCAGCAAAATAACCGGGGGGTGACGAATAACTTATGTACTTGATACAGCAGGAGTAGGAGCCCTTTATTGCAGGACAGGAGCAGTATTTATACATTCCACACAGCTTATCTAATTAGCATAAACTAGATACATCAGTCAACCAATAAGGAATCTCCACACTTAATGGCTTGTTTTTGTTACTTCTCAAACCACTCCCTCAGGCATTTTGCCAGGCACCATCCAGACTTGTTTACGAACTTTAACATTCCCCTGGCTAAATGCCAGGTGTTATTTTGACTTGTTTACAGACTCTAACACATAACAATATTCTTGGCAATTCATGTAGTATTTGGCTTGACATATGGAAATCATCTGATTTTATTTCTACAGCTAAAAAGTAATTCCTCTTCATTTTGTTATACTTCTTTGAGGAGATTGCAGTCTGAATGGAAAGTCTCACTACTTTCCAATGGACACTGAGAAATTTTTTGGGAAGCTCTGTACTATTCCAGTTGATAGACTTCCTTTTTTTTTAAATTTAGATTCAAATTTTCAGTAAAATTCAGATAAGGTTTTATTTTTTGGTAACTTTGGCTTTCACAACTCTAACTCTTTGAACAATCTGTGTACAATTAAGAGATTTCTGATGTTTATTCTTACAATGAGTGGATCAGTTCTAGAATTTAGTCATTTTTACTTCTGTTGAGTTTTGAGCCTCTCTAGAGTTGCATGCAGATAACTTTTACATTTCTGTGCATTAAAGAAAAACCCATTTAGAAAGTATCTACAAAGTAAAAATGAGAGGAAATAGAAATTATTTTTTCATGAACATTTGATACACATTTCATCAAACTAATTGATTCACCAATTTCTTACACCAGCTATAATAAATATTTAATTCATTGTTGATATTTATTGGCTTTAAAAATTCCATCCTTTACAGAGCATCAAGGTTGGAGCATCCAAAAATTATATTTTTATCAAGGGAGAAAAACAAAACTCCCCAAGCCATAATGTTAAACAGAATTGGAGTATTTTCTTTAGAATTTCTGGAGTACGCAAATGAAAGCTTATTATTGAATACTTGTATTTTCTTTTCTCTCTCTGGAACATCAACACCAGTATATTGCTGGCAGCTATTATATTCAAAAAATAAAATGTATTTTCACTATCAAAAAATTGTCCATGTTTTATTTCCTCTCCTCACTTAGCATGTCAATCATATTTCTTTTGAAAAGATTTTTTGAGTAGTCACATTTTATTTTAAGAACTCTTGTGTACAATTATAAAGTATTATTGCCTAGTTTGAGAGAGGAATAGATCGAGAAAGAAGCAAGCAAGTTCTGTTTCCCGTGTTGATATTTCCTAAAACAGTAAAGGAGGGAAGTGAATGTCTAATTTTGGGGAAAAAGAGCTAGGCACAGAGTCAGTAGTATAGAAATATCTAAGCCCTACACCATTTTAAACACAATCATGGTCAACATTTTATGAAAAAAAACTTTTTTGTGTTGTTGATATGGAATTTGCAATGTAAATACGTTTACAAGGACTTCGGATTTACTTTCAGATAACACTCTACTGCTTTATAGAGAGTACACATTCCTTATAAAGGTTTTTTTCATTTCACCCTACCCATCCTTTTGAGCAATGCTTTCACTCATTTCACTTATCCATAAGCTATAATTACTCAATACATGGTTGATGTAATTATTCTGAACATTTATCTGTTAGATTAAATAAGAAGAAAATATTCCATTTTACTTTCATATATTTATTTTTTAATGTTCTTTTTTATATAGATATAGGTTTCTGACATATTCTCTCTCTTTCTTTCTCTCTCTCTCTCTCTCTCTCTCTCTCTCTCTCTCTCTCTCTCTCTCTCTCTCTTTTTGTACTGTGGATTTAACCCAGGAGTGTTATATCACTGAGTTATATCCCCAACAATTTTTAGTTTTTATTTTGAAACAGAATCTCACTAATTTGCCTGGGGCCTCATTAAGTTGCTGAAGCTGGCCTCAGACTTTTGATCCTTCTGCTTCAGCCTCCTGAGTAGTTGGGATTACAGGCATGCATCACCATATCTGGCAGTTTTGAAGATCTTATTTCAGTTTTTCTTTCAAGATTCTTCTACTAACAACCAACTTCCTCAATGTTTTTTGAGAAAGCCTTTCTTTCACCTTCATTTCAAGTTGTTATTAAGGTGAAAAACACCTGTTAAACAGTCATATTCTTCAATATGCAACCTTTATCACCTTGCTTCTTTAATTTAGCATAAATTTCCAAGCTTCATTGACTGTATCACATACTTATATTTAATTTCTTTTTATGACTAAATAACATTTCATTGTATGGGTGTTTCATAGTTTGTCAATCAGTACATTCATTGATGAACCTTGGGTTGTATCCACCATTTGGCTACTGTGAATAGTGCTGCTGTGAACATTTGTATATATATATTTCTTTGAGTACTTGTTTTCAGTTATTTTCAGTATATATCTATGTGTTGAAGAGATGTACTATATGGTAATTCTTTGTTAGACTTTTTGAGGAATGGCCAAACTATTTTCCACAGCATCTGAACCATTTTTCAATCAGCTTTGTACCAATGGCTCCAATTTTTCAACATCTTCGCTTACAGTTGATACTTTACTACTTTTCATATTATAGTTCTATGGCTTGGATGTAATTTGTCTACCAGTGTTTCATGTGTTGGTCCTCAGTGTGGCAGTGTTGAGGTGGTAGAACCTTTAAGAGGTGAGTTCTAGTGCAAAGTAATTAGGTCATGGGGGCTTGACCCTCATAAATGGATTAATGCTGTTTTGAAGGAATGCATAAGGTATGGTAGGAGTGGACTAGTACCCGAGATAGCAAGTTGTTATATAAAAAGTCTATCTTGCCATGTCACTTCACTCCCCTTTGCCCATGCTCTTGCTATTATGCCATCTGCTATGTTGTATTGTAACAAAGGCTCTCACTAGAGTCCAAATAGATAGGGCCCCCTGATTTGGGAATTTTAGCCTCCAAAACCATGAGCTATATAATCTTACTTTCTTTAAAAAGAACCCAGACCCACATTCATGTATAGTTATCCTGGTAGTTATAAAGCGCTATACCATACTGGTTTGATTTGTATTTCCCTATAGACTGAAAATGTGAAATATACTCTCATGTGCTCATTGGAAATTTGTGTATCTTTTTTGGAAAAAATGTCTTCACATGCCTTTGTCCATTTATTAATTGGGTAGTTTATTTCTTTATGGTTGATTTGTAAGTATCCTTGGATATATATTGGATGGATATCACTCATATGTATTTGCATTGTTTTCATTGTGTATGTTGTCTTTTCATTTTCTGTATTTAATGCTCAAAAGTTTTTAAGTTTGATTAATTCCTATTTATCTATTTTCTAATTGGTTTCTCATGGTACCCTATTCACAAATCTATTGCCAATCAGAGTCACAAAGATTTATCCCTGTTTTCTTCTTATATATTTCTGATGGAAAGTTTTTACATTATGGTTATTTATTCATTTTGAAATAATTTTGATATGTTGTTTTACATAGGGATATAAATTTATTTCTTAGCATGTTGATATACACTAGCACAGAATTATTTTGTAAAGAGATTATTCTTTCCTTATTGAATCATTCTTGCATCCTAGCTAAAATTCATTGACCAGAGTTTATGCACTCGTTCTGGACTTTCAATTCTTTTCACTGAACTATATGTCTATCTTTATGCTAGTGCCACTCCATTTTGATTCCTAGGTTTGCAGTAAGTTTTGAAATTACAAAGTATGAATATTTCAACTGCATTTTTTAAGATTCTTTTCTATTTGGGGTCCTTAACATTACTATATGATTTTGAGAACTGGCTTTTCCATTTCTCCAAAAATTCATTAGAATTTTGACAGGAATTCTCTTACCTCTATAGAAAATTTTGTGTAGTAATACCATCTTAATCTTAAGTATTCAAATCCATGAACATGGGATAACTTCCCATTTATTTAGTTATTCCTTAAATAGTTTTATAAATATTTGTAATTTTCAATATGTGAATCCTTTACCTGCTTGGATATTTTTCTCTGGGTATTTTATTATTTTGAATGGTATTGTAAATGGATTTGTATTCTTAATTTACATTTTCCATTACTTATTGTTGGTGTACAGGAAAAAATATTTTTTTAGTGTTGTTCTCATAACCTAGAATTTTGCTGAATGTGGTTTTGTGTGTGTATGCACTTTTTGGGAGATTCTATATAAATAATCATTAGATTCTGTTAGTGGAGATATTTACTTATTTCTTTTCAAATCAGATACTGTTTCTTTCATTTCTTTCTTCTTTTTCCTAGTTGCTAAAAAAGCAAGAATTCTGTTGAGCATGGATATAATTTTCTTGTTCTTGATTTAGGGAGGAAAGCTTTCAGGCTTTCACAAATGAGTATGATATTTGCTGTAGATTTTTCATAAATGCCTTCTCCTAATCTTTACATATTGACCTTATGTTGAGACATTCTTTCAATAATTAGCTTGGCCATTAGTAACTCGGTTTTCCCTTTCAACTTTCTACCTACACCGAACCTAGAGTTCAATCAGCATTGAAAATGTAAGTTATTCTCAGGTCTTCACTGAGCATATACTCTTCTTTGGGTATGTGTATCACCTTCTAAATTCATGAATTCATTTTTACATTTCTGAAAGTCCATTTTTGTTTCCAAATAAACTCTCCACCTTTTCCTCTCTGGTTTTAAATATGCTATTGTATGCTTCAATCATAATCCTTAATCCTTTGTGCCAGGGTTGCCCATTAACATTAAAATGTCTTTGAAAAATGCCTAACCTGAGTAGTTACTACAAACAAAATTACCTCCAGAACCAGGGACCAGAATCCCATACTGGGATTTTGGATTGTTGTCATTAATATCACTGCTGAGTCATGGAGGGGGTTGGGCATAGATCAAATAAAAATGCCACCACAAACTTTTGTACCAATTTTAATTTTGTATATTTATTGGCTCAGTATTTGCTTGGTTACTGTAAATGTTTGACTGTGTTGCAGAGTTCTGACAGGGTTGATTCTGATAGATTTATTGTATGTTTGATATTTCTGTGGAGGGTTCCACCCTTGGAGCTGACTACTCTGCCATTTTCATTGAAGTTCATATCTCCCTCACTTTTGAAGGAGAATTTCAGTGGAGACAGATTCTGTGTGTTTTTGTTTCCTTTTAACATTTCAAACATCTTATTCTATTCTCTTGTTTTCATGGCTCCAGAAGATAATTATAGTAAGGTCCTTTCACTCTTCTGGCCTATTTCAAGATTTTCTCTTTGTGTTTGATTTTCTGAATTTGAAATATGATACATGTAGATTCAGAATTTTTATGTGTATATTTATTTTTCTTATCTGGGCCTCTATTTCTATTATGTTTTCATTAATTTTGGAAAACGTTAAGCCATTATTGTTTTCAATATTTCTTCTGTTCCTTTTTTTCCTTTTCAAATTCCAATTACACATCTTGTAATTGTTCCTGAATTCTTGCATATTCTGTTTCATATTTTTAAATTTTTGTCTTTGATTTTTAATATGAACAGTTTTAGGTATATTTTTAAGAATACTGATTCTTTCCTCAAACTTGTCCATCCTAATAAGCCCAACAAAGACATCCTTTGTTTCTGTCATAGTGGGTTTTTATATTCCACTTGTTATTTTATTAGTATCTTCCTTTGTTCATGTATTTTTAATCTCTTCTTGCATGTGGTCCATTTTTTCCCAAATATTTATTGTTATTTCAAATTTCCAAGTGATAATTAAAAAATCACTGCTCTGAGTATGGTCTAATGTTTGGTTTATATCTTAAGATTGATTTTTCTTGCCTTTTAGCATGCTGTGTGAATTTTCATTGAAATATAGATATGATATCTTAGGTGATAGGAATTGAGGCAATTAGGCTTTTAGCATGATCATCAATGTGACAATTATTTAGACTGTGCTTACTATTTGCAATAGCTGTATGCCAAAAGCTTTATTTTCTTCTAGTGTTCTTTTTGTCTAAAAATGATATCTTTGGATTTCCCAATAAAATTATTTTTAAAAAGAATATGCCTTTAATCTCTTATTGGTGTAATCTACTATTGTTACACTTGAGATCTGTTGATGTCATGGCAAGGTATTGTGGAGAGGTTTTCACTAATCATATGATTAAATTTAAATAGTTTAGTGGCCCTCAGTCTATAGAGAGTGATCATCAGAAGAGTTTCTTAGACTCCCTGCCCCCATTTTATGTGAGACAGGAATGCTCAAAAGGTGGTATGATGTCTTGTTACCCTTTCTCCTGGTCATATATGGCTATTGTAAAGTAGTTTCATCAGAAGGCAGAACTTTGTAAAAGAGAATAAAATTTTCTAAGTACACTTGAAATGGTTATTTTTTTCTTAAGATTTTCTTAAAGTGGTTATTTTTCCTTTCCCTTTCTAGACGCAGGAGAAATTTTTTTTTTCTTCTCAGTTTTTTACCATGAGAACTTGATGGGGCTACTGAAGGCAAATTCACAAAAGTGAACTCTTCACTTAGATCGGGGCTTCAGGAGATTTTAATTTTCTATGCTCACTGTTCATCAATAAATCAAATACTATTTAAGTGTTCATACCAGTTCAAGGTTCAAAGTGGTTTCTGCTCCCATCATACTGCTACTTTATTTGATAGATTTAGAAATAGTTGTTGATTTCTATTTTATCATCTTTGTTATATTTTGAAACAAATTAAGTTAGGGTGGTACCACTCTTTTCTGGATCTTTACTAGTAGGTTCAGTATCTTTTTCTCAGAGAAAATGATTAATGGTAACCTTATGTTAGAAAACTAGGTACTTAATGTTGATCTTTGCTCAATGTCAAGCTTTATTTTAAATTATCTTTTAGATTATCCAAATACCATTCTCTCTTTATAGAGCTTAAGAAAGAGACAACTCAAGACAATGCCCTGAAATTTCCCACTTCTAATTATATGTCATCATTTCATATGTAGTCTGCATCACAAAATATAATAGGAGAATATTTGACTATATGTTTTTCTTCATATATAAAAGTAATAAATTCACCAGGCACAGATAATTGGGTCATCATTCACCTCTAACTAACCTACCTTACTCATCTATATTCCACAATTTAGAAACTATTGTTTATACAGCTCAATTTTCAGTAATCAAGCTATTGAGTAAGAGATGTTTGGCTAAAACAACAAGTTTCACTAATAATGGCTGAAATCATTAAGACATCAAATTCTCTGAGACATAATCACAGAACTTTAGTCTTTTGTCAGAACCTGGAGAATATTCCCCCTGGCTACTCATTGGACAGCACATTGTCACAAGTTAATCCATAAAATAATCGTCAGCAAAGGAGTATGAAATAAACATGTTTTATTTAACCCAATCATGAGTCATAATATGAGACTAGAGATACTTTATCCATTCCCTGGCATCTTGTTGACTGAACATGATTTATCTTCTATAACTTAAGTAAAAGGAGGGACTGACTATTAGGAGAGAAACTAACTCTATCAATCATATAATTACTTTGTTTTCAGTATGTCATATTCTTCCAAATTTTCTCCCATTTCTCTCACTATTAATACTCAGTTATTTTATGAGATACTCTTCTAATTCTCAAGCCCTAGTGTTGCTTAGAACTGTGACTTTTGTACTATTTTCATTCTCCTATTCCTCAGACTCCCCTGTAATATTCACCTAGTCCCATGGCTTTAATTATCCCACAAACGAGATGCTTGCCAGGGATATATATTCAATTAATATGTTCTGCTATTCAAAAATATATATCCAGTTGATTCCTGAATATAACTAAATCTGAATAGGTACTTCAAACTCACTTTGATAAATGGTAATTGTTACTTTTTTATAAAATAAATTATGTTATCATTCTAAAAATAATTCATTAAACGCCCCAAAACTTAGGTGTCATATTACATTTCTATTTATATTGTTTCAACATCCAGATAAATCACTGTCAGAATAAATTTGGTTTTGAAAACATAGGCAAATATAAGATCAACAAAAATCATATATAGAATAAGAAAGATCTAGTATGAATCTAAGAAATATTAATAGCCATGGAGAGGAGCTACAAACATATAAACAAGTGACAGAAAAACAGATATGAAGAGAAAATATGACTTTGTGAGAGGCAAATGAAGAAAAAACTTTTAAGAAGGAGAAAATACATACACAAATATAGCCAAAAACATAATACAATCCCAGAAAAATGTCTATTGGATTTAGTAAAAGAATTTGGGCTCAAAGTCTATTTTTGGTTGGCTGTAGAGTAAACATGGAAAGGGACTTCAGGGATATGAGGGGATATGGTGGGATGAATACTATTCTTTTTTTAAAAAAAATGTTTATTTACTTTTTAAGTTGTAGTTGGACACAATACCTTAATCTTATTTATTTATTTTTATGTGGTGCTAGGGATAGAACCCAGGGTCTCACAGGTGCTAGGCGAGTGCTCTACCGCTGAGCTACAATCCCAGCCCTGAATATTATTCTTGATTTGTTATTGCTGTCAATACTTTGGCTGAAGGATCTCAACAATCAAAATGGACTTTATATTAATGTTTATGAGAAATTTTAGATGTATCCAGCAGATTTCCTACAAAATTGTAGGTGTTAGAGTTTGTTTTTTATAGCAAGTCATAATCATCCTCTAAAACCTGAGGCCAAGAGTACAAATTCCCAACTATTCCAGGGACCAAGAGTTGCAAAGCCAAAGGACATCTAAGCATTGAAAGTTGCTGCATGCAATCTTTGAAGAAACCATCTCATCATGAAAATATAGGCAAACTCAAAAATTTTTATTACTTTTGAAATACATTAATTTTATTTAGGTTTCAGGTTACTTAAGAGATAACTAACCCTTTCTTATTATAATGAAGAAAAATGTTAGTTGGAATACTTAAAATGAAGAAATTGAACAAAACTTGTATCTGATATCACAATAAGGTAGAATATATTAACCCCCTATCAAATCTAGAGATTATTGTGAAAAAAATACTTAAGCAAATATTTAGTTCAAAATATCATCTTAGAAATATAGCACAGATGTTGAACAAAGGGTGAGATGATTCATTCGATAAATATGAATAAAAGTCAATGAAAAGAAGCAATATTCATACCAAAAAAGCAGTATTCAATATAAGAAACAATTATTGCTATGAGAAACAGAGGGTCCCCAACCCCACAAAATATACCTGACCTAATACTTATACCTTGATGTGCAGTCCCTAATTCCTTGCAGTGAAAAAAGAGACTTTACACATGTGACCAACATTAAGGATCTCAAAGGGAGATAATTCTGGATGATCCAATAGATAATCTAGAAGAGTCCTAAAAACCTGACGATTATTACTATCTATAGTCAGATGGAGATGTGATAATACAAGGATCAAAGAGATACAACATTACTGGTTTTAAAGATGTTGGGAGACAGTCTTGAGTCAAGAAATATGGGTGGCTTCTGGAATCTGAAAAAGTAAAGTAGAAAAAAATCTGATTTTTCCTTAATGCCTACAAGAAGGATCAGATTTAATTTAAGTCTACTGGGATGTGTGTGAGTGTTCTAACATATAGAGCTGTGTAATAATGAATGTGTATCATTTAAGCCACTAGTTTCATGATATTCTAACAGCAATAGAAAACAAATACAGATTTCTATAATATTACAGCGAATAGTCAACAGATAATACACAACTCTTTTTTTTTTTTGGTACTGGGGATTGAAAACAGGGGTGCTTAACACCTTATGATCCTCCTGCCTTAGCCTGCAGAGTAGCTAGAATTATAGGCATTGGCCACCATGTCCAGCAAAACTCTTAATGTTTATGTACCAAACAAAGAAGAATGAAGTTAGGCATGGTGGTGCATGCCTATAATCCCAGCAACTCAGGAGGCTGAGTCAGATTGATCCCAAGTTTGAGCTTTCCTTAGGCAACTTAGTGAGATCCTGTCTCAAAAAAAATGGAAAAAAAGAATAGTGTTACCTGAGGTTTGGTAGAGAGAAGTGATGGGAGAGGAGGGGAGGGGATGGGGGGATAGGAAAGATAGTAGAATGAAACAGACATTAGTATTACTGTGTGTATATATGTGAATGCATGACCAATATGATTCTGCAACCTGTACACTCAGAAAAATGAGGAATTATATCCCATCTGATTCAAATGTATGATATATCAAAGTCATTGTACTGTCATGTATAACTAATTAAAACAAATTAAAAAATTTAATAAAATGGAAAGGGTCGGAAATATAGCTCAATGGTAAAGTGCACCTATACCGCCCCTCCACAAAAAAAAAAAAGGAAAAAATAAAAAGAATAGAAAGAAATAAAATCATAAAGCACAAATTCTCAACAATGTCAAAAACCCAGAAATAATTGTTATGGTTTTTAATAATTCAATAATAATCTGGTTTTTAATATTTTAATATACTTTCAAAATATGGCTTACAAGGAGCCATGGATTATTTTCAGATAAGCCAAAATGGCTGCTTGGGATTTATATGGTACACTGAAATTTTTCTATGATGAGCAGGAAATAGAAGGGATTCTCTAAGAATTTGTTTTAAATCTCTACTAGAGTATACATCAATCTATTTCATTTGTATAAAGCTTACATACATCAATTTTGACCTTGGCTATAAGCAAAAAATTAAATACATGCTCCTAAATGGAGGTATTAATAAGTCATATTTTCAGACTATATAAAGTCACATGTCAAAAACAAAAATTACAACAATGGCATGATCCTCTGATTATCATTGTTCTCTAGTAGAAAATAATAAGCATTCATCAATGTTACTTATGGATTAAAGAGCATATATATTATTTTGTAATAAAATAATAATGTAAAAACCTACTGGGTTAAAATGGAGTTTCTTTTGTATTTTCTAAGGCTGTATATATATTTGAAATATGCAATTGTACAGTTCATGTGTGATTAAATCTGTCCTTTCTAGGTGATTGGTATTCTCATTTCAATGAGTAGTCCTTTCTTCTCTGAGTATTAATAAATTTTCTCACACAGCACAAGAAATTTCAACCTGATCTATTTCTAATAATCTTATTTGTATGAGGTAGGCATTACATAAAATATTCCTTAGGCTATATACCTTAAAGGTATCACATCAGGAAATATGATTTCACTTTTTCCAAATTCAAAATTGGCTTAAAAATTTAAATATAATGTAGAAATATTTAAATATATTTGGTATTTCTCATAATTTGGAAGATAATTTTTCGGTCAAAACTTAATTAAAAATTAATTGCCCAGAAATCAACAATATTTTAATCTTAAATTTCAAGGAGACTGAAATAATAAGACTAATAAAAGAGCTCCTCCTCCCATTCCCAAGTATCCAATATCTGGGAGAAAGTGTGTGATGACCTATACAATGTAGAATTTCCTCAATTCACTCACAAATCACTCATTTATAGAATAAAATGAAAGAGTCAAAGCAGGTTTGCTTCTTCTATGGGCTTTTACAAGGATTCACTTCCTACATGAAAACATTCTTGTGTAAACAACAGGAAAAATCATCAATTATATGTTTGGGATCATTCACCATGATGCAATTTTCAGCAAAGAAGCTAGAAACAATAGCCTTGACACTTCTTAGAAATCTGAATGTCTTAAAATCTACACGCTTGGCCTTTTGAAACTTCCAAATAAAGTTTTCTTATTCTAGCAAAAAATAATAAAATAGCTGTCAAGTTACCATCTAGAGAAAGCTGAAAGCAGAGTTTAGTGGTATAAATTAATAGGGATTCATTCACTTTTAAGATTAAAACCTCATTTTATATCAAATGTATTAAATACATAGCTTATAGGCAATGCATCAAATTAATGTGTATTATCCTTTACATTTCAGGAATTTAATTTTCCTGAAAAATATTGCAAATATAAACACTGAAATTTTCTTGCTCAAGAATGTGTCACTTTTCTCAAGCAATCAATGCAGGAAAGCTCAGAATTATTTTCTACTTACATAAGAAAGTACACAAACTTTTAAAAATTAAAAGGATTGTTCTTGAAATTTCTCCTAATTATTTCCCTTCCTTTCTTTACCCCTTGCCATTGTCCTTGTTCTGAACTATATTAAATCTATAAATGGATTGCCACAACAGAATATTAGCTGAGTATTTTTGACTGGTCTTCATTACCTTAAAGGTCATCTCACAGCCACTGATTAATCATCCTTACAATATAAAACAACTTCATTATAAGTGAATCTAATAGAAGACAATTCCAGGAAAATCTCAAATTCTCAGTTACTGAGCATCTTCAACTTGCCTCTGAGTCTTAAATAGCTCAGCATCATTTCTGGGGCACAGTAGTAGGTATCATCTTCAATTTACTAAAATGCATGGGGCTACTACTCTCATCAAAGTTTCATATGAAACTGTGTATTTGGCTTCCTAAGCTAATTTAACCATTCATATATTCTGGCCAACTTCTTTGAGGAATTTCTTCACATACATGTGTGGTTATACCTACAAATACTTAATTTTACATAAAATGTGTGTGTTTGCATCTGTTGGTATACACTTACGTATATATTTAAGCTTTTCATATACATATACTGCTAGAACTACAATTATTTAGTTAATTATATTGTCATGTAAAACACAAACTTGGTTATAAGCATGGAAATTTGTAAATCTTTCAAACAATTTCATGGATCTTACTCTGGTAATAGATATGATGGCTGGGGATCCTGCAGACATTATTGAGAATTTCAGTGCCATGCAGAAAAGTATAAAGACTGAAATACAAAATAGCCTAAGTCCCTGAAGTCTTAGAAAACAAGATTAACTCTAGACTCACCACACCACAGTTCTTTATTATGTTTAAGTCATTTTATTTAGGTTTCTGGTGAGACTCACCATGAGCTATTCCAACCAATCATGTGCAATAATCTACCTTGCAAAAACATTAGAAACCATTAACAGTCGTACAAAATAGCAAATTATATCATAAACATCAATATATTTTGTTAATAGATTAAGAAAATTTATTTTGTGTGAATTAGCTCCTCATTCTCGAGTGAGACTTATATCTCATCTCCCACCTAATCCTCTCTTTATGTGCAAACTTAAATTACTAATTATGAAGTATAATTACAAAAATATATACATTGAATATATGCTTTTACTGAAGTTATGCCATATTATGCCAAGTATTCATTAATATAGAAAAAGACTTCAAATTGTAGGCAAAAATGGAAATAGTTATGTTAAAATGGTAAAATCATGACTGATTTTTAATTTTTCCTAAAAAGTGTCTGATATTATCAAAGCTTTCAAATTAAACATTCCAATGGGGAAATGGAAATAATCAGAAGTTTGACAATTGCTGAGAGCCACAGCCTTCCCTGGCATTTTGCCAATAGTATTGGTTGAGAGGCGAGCCATTAAGATGATGCTGGATTCATTCAATTGTATATTAGACCTTTACTGTTCGCCTCAGCCTGCTACTTTGGAGTTCTCGCACTACTTTGGAGTTCTCGCGGGGATTCCTGGAGAGTTGAAATAAAGTAGTTGCTGTTTGAACCTACAAGGCTTTGTGGCGGCTCGGTTATTCGTGCCCAGCCAGACTGCGGCAGACAATTACTGGACAGTGGCCCTGAACTGCAGTATGAGAGATTTTGAACAAGCAAAGGACAAATGGAAATCATTAGTACTGCCTCTACCTATTAAAATAGTAAACCAGAAGCAATAACTAAATTTTTTTTTTGGTGCAATACAATTACACATAATGGGATTCATTGTGACATTTGTATACACACATAACATATTTGATCAATCTCGTTCCCCAGTAGCTCCCCTTTCGCTCCCCTCCTCTCTCACCTATATTCCTCTTTATTCTGCTCCACTGGTGTCTCTTCTATTACTTAAAATATATATATATATATATATATATATATATATATATATATATATATATATATTTTTAGTTGTAGATGGACACAACACTATTTATTTATTTATTTATTTAATGTGGTGTCAAGGATCAAACCCAGTGCCTCACATGTGCTAAGCAAGTGCTGTGCCACTGAGCCATAACCCTGACCTCTTCTATTACTTTTTAAAAATCAGTGTATTATGATAATGCACACAAATAGGATTCACTTATGGTTACTGCATAATTTCGTCCCCAAGTAATTCTTCCTTTCCCTTCCCCCCAGGGCTGCTTCCTCTACTCTATCAGTCTCTCTTCGATTTTTGTGAGATCTTTTTTGTGCCTTTCTCTATCACTTCCACATTTGAGGAAAAAAAAATTAAGGGACTACTAATTGACCTCATGACCATGTGAGCAAAAATCATTACCCACTAAGGGGTAATGAGGGCAATCAAAATACATATAGTTTATTACCTCATGAATGAGTTATTGCTTTTGTTTTACTATTTTCCTAGGAATAAGAAGTTCTAGTGGCTTCTACTTTGCTTCATACCATAGCTTAGGAAACTTAGGCTTGGATTCTGCTAGTTTATGGGTATAAGTATTCCAATTATGAATATGCATTCCAGAAGCATGTGAATAACTACAATATGAATTTGAGGACCTCCTGGACCCATTGTGAGTAGTATCTGAATGAAAATTCCATTTATTACCTACCTTCCATAAATTCTAGTCCAACTGGTAGACCAATGTGAAATTTTGGGTCTCCTGCAATTAGGCTCGATTTAGAGCTGTATTCAGTAATTGTTAAACATATAGTTATTTACATTTCACCAGTGTGTAGTTGCTCCAGTAAAAGGGACAAGGTAGCAGAGACCCTTCTCAAGGGGATCTAGAATCACTTTTATTTAAAGAGCTGAACTACTGAGAAAATGAGTTGTTTCAAGAAAAAGTTTGGAGTAAATAGCTTTAAAAACTCTGCTCCTGCCATTGTCTCTCATTGTCTTGGGGCAACTTTTTTTTAATATTTATTTTTTAGGTGTAGATGGACACAACACAATACCTTTATTTTTATGTGGTGCTGAGGATTGAACCCGGGCTCCGCCTGTGTTAGGCAAGTGCCCTACTGCTGAACCACATTCCCAGCCCATCTTGGGACAATTTTAATACTTCTTCTTCTGAGAAACGACCCACATAAGTAGATCCACCAATACTAGTGCCTGAAGTATAATATGGGAAAACAAAAAGCCCTGCAGGGATAGGAAGTTCATGAACACAAGTGAAGTCTTTCTAGAAACCTTCAGGCTTTCTTTCTTTCACTATGTCCCTAGAAAAACTAGAGTGTGCCTGCTACCAATATTGATTCCTTCTTAGGCTTTAAAGGTAAATGTCATGACTATGCCTCTTACCTGGTGAAAGAGCAGCCAAAAAATTTAAGCAAAAGTGGCTTGAAGGGACTTCAGTTTCTGAATATGATTAAGTTATTTATGAAAAAAAAATCTTACTGGCACAGAACATCTAAAACAGATTTTGAAAAATAAATTCTATTCAAACACACCTTCAAAGATATCTAATCAGACTACAATTGAACCTCACAGAGCTTGCGGAGTCAAATTCCTTGAAAGAAGGGAAGTGATATACAGAGCAGTGAGCAGATATTCTCCGAGTTAAATTTTCCTATGAATATTTGCCAATTCTTGGCATAGAAGAAGATGCTGCAAATCTAGTCAAGTGGTGTTGCTTAGAGGCAGAAATTCCAACAGAGCTTTTATAAATTCTACAAAGCAATAAAGACAAAAATTGAAGTGTGTAGCTGCCAAATTAGCTAGGACTTGATAGACCAACATCTTTAATGAAAAGAAGGGGCAGAATGTAAAGTCAAGTTTCAATTGAGTATATTTAATATATTATTAAAATGTTTCAGGGAAAAAAAACAGACAAACTAAGATGAAAGCTGCTAAAAGCTAAGGAGTAGAAATTTCAACAATCTGAAGGTTGAGAGACAAAACTAGTGTTTTTTTTAAGTATTTTTTTTTTGGTTGTTAAAAGACCTTTATTTTATTTATTTATATGTGGTGCTTAGAATCGAACCCAGTGCCTCACACATGCCAGGCAAGTGTGCTATCACTGAGCCATAGCCATAGCCCTATAACTAGTGTTTTGAATACACAAAGAAAAAGGAGTCCTAGTAAACTCCCTAGGCTCTCATTTGAACTGCAAAATGCCTACTCTTGAGATCAATAACAATCTATATTAAAATAAGTGTATCCTAAAGTTCACCTCTATGGTAATGTTCATTTTATTAATCTGGGTGTTGATTACATCAGTTTATTCATTTGTTTAAGAAAAATTAATAAAGTTATTACATAATCTACATACTTTTCATTATAGCGTTTTACTTGAAAAAGATTTTTTAAGTAATTTTATCATTCATTAGACTTTCTACCTGTAAATCAAGAACCCTCTCATTAGATACACTTAAATGTACAAAAAATAATTTTGGATCTTTGACATCTCCCAGGCCACATTCTTGTATCTCACTATGGAACATGAATCTGATAACCTAGGAAAACACAAACTCAATGACAAAATACTTCAACATTTGTTAATATCTATTTTGAAAGAAAAACCAAAATGAACAGCACACAGAATCAATACCAGAATTATTTCAAATAACAGTTAAATAATTTTAATCAATTTATATGATGATAAAAATATAAAAGAATAAGCAAATATAAAAAGCAAGCAACTACATGCATCAGGCAAGAAAACCATAGTAGTTAAATAATAATAACCATAACTGGGAAGTGACATGAGCAACATGGTTGACTAGAGGTGCTAACTATACTTCCCTTTACAAAAAGGCAGTGAAACACACACAAAAAAAATAATTTTGCACCGGAGTTTTTGAAGCAGAGTTCCAGAGTGCAGTGGGTATATGGCAGAATGTCAATGAGCATGGGAATATGCAATGGCCTTATTAAAGAAGAGTAGTATAGTAGTTGTCATGGGCTGGGGAGAAGGGAAAATGTGGAAGTGCAGTTCAAACGGCATAGAGCTTCAGTTATAAAAGATGAGTAAATTCTAGACATCTGCTGCACAGCACTCTGCATCTAGTCTACTGTCCACTTTCAACATTTGTTAATAGGGTATATTCATGTTAAGTGTGTTGTATAATAATGAAAAGGAAAATTGGTCTTCAATATATGAAAGGAGAATGTCTATATTCTTGGATAAAGAAAAGAGAAAGTGATATCATGTTAGACAACTTTAGTGAGAATGTAATACCTTTAACCCATGACAAGAGGAGTGTTCTAGATTTTTAAATGAGAGCAGTTGTTAAATTTTGCTAATGGGAAACAAATGAAAGATTAAAATGAACACTCCCATTTCCCTAGATAACTATGTAACGGATTGAAGAAAATATGGACACATTGGAAGATAATATGAGATAGTTCAGTAAACAATATTTCAGGCACTAATTAGTAAGATTTAAAATGTTGGAATAATTTTAGATGATAGTGGTTCATGCCAAGAGGAAAATGCTAGGGAAGTAATGAGGTAATGACTCTATAGCTAGTCATAGTGAAAACAAGGTTTATTAAAGCATTATGAGCAGTACCATAATTAATCATTTTATTATGTGGTTGCAATTTGGAGCAGGAATGACATGAAACATTGTTAGTGCAATTATTCTACTGAGTCAGTTGACAGTAGGCAAGCAAATGATCTGTGAGATATCCAAAACAAACCAAACATTAGATCTTCATATTTCCCAATATGGGAAACCAAGGATGCTAAAATGGAAAACTCATTAGCCAGGAAAGCAGAAGAGGAAAATGTTGACTGCGTGGCTGTGCTTCGAAGGAGACATAACTGGATTTAAAAAAAAAAATCTGGTACAAAGTAGAAATCCGTTTTAAAAGTCAGTATTTACAAATTCAAGAATTTTCAGGTCAGGAAGTGTAATCATGGTCCACCCTGTCTTCACTGGCACCATGTTATAAACAAGCCACACTCTTCATCAATTGTGAGCTTTATTGTTAAACAATGATTGAATTCGTGAAATAAAAAGCAAGAATGTACTGTATACATCTATAGGAAGAAGGCTCTTAAGAGTTAAACTCCTCCTGACACCGTTCTTTGCCTTTTGGTTTAGGTTCCAGGATAAACCAACAATGAGTGGCAGTGTTTTCCCTTGTCATTTCCTTTGCTGCTGTGGGGAATATTGGAGGAGGAGTGCTGTGTGTAAAGTCATGCAATAACATAACTATTTCACTTTTTTTCATGTATTTGTGTTCAAGTTTATTCACAATACTGATAAAAATGTCATTATCCTCTTTGTCTATTTTTTAAAAAAATATGGCTACAATCTGAACTGAACTGAGGAGTGTAAAGGGAAGGTGGTGATTCAGTCCCATGAAGCTAATATAATTTTTTTAACTTTTTTATGTTTTTTTTTAATTCTTTTTTTTTAGTTGTTGCTGATTCACTGATTTATTTTTTTTTTAATTTTTTATTGTTGGGTGTTCAAAACATTACATAGTTCTTGATATATCATATTTCACAATTTGATTCAAGTGGGTTATGAGCTCCCATTTTTACCCCATATACAGATTGCAGAATCACATCAGTTACACATCCATTGATTTACATATTGCCACTGATTTAAAAAAAAAAAAAAAAGTTCACAGAACTTTTCTTTGCTGGCTTCATGGCCTGTTCTGTTCTCTTAGGCTCCACATGAGGGCAGGTGGGGCGGGGGTTGGTACCCATGGGGAAGTCAAGGAACCAGGCTGAGTCGACAGTGGCTGCCCCACTGGCAATGGGAGAGCACTCCTGAGGACCTAGGGCACCAGAGGGAGGTGGCATCGGCAGCAGCAAAGCAATAGCAGCAGCAGTAAGGGTCGCTGATCCAGAGCTACCATCTACAATGCCCAGCTGGGGCAACCACACCATCCTGTTGCTGGTGCTGTCGTGACGGTCCTGCCAGTCCCCCATTTTTGGCAAGTATGGACATCGTGACTCGGCACTCCCGGCGATGGGTCCCCACCGGGCATGGGCTGGAGGGCTCTCTCTCTCACTTCTTTTTTTCAGCAAAAAGCAGTCAAATTATTTTCTTTCAATTTTAAACATAATTAGCCTTATTAAATGTACTTACATTGGTATCACTGACCAAAATATTAACAAAATTCATAATATTTCCTTTCCATCCACTCATGCTGATGTTAAAGATAATGTTGCTCTAAATCTCTAAGTACTTACAAATGCATAGCTGTGAATTTTCTTCCCAGTGAGAGTTATGATGTTATAATGCACATAAATCAAATTTGTGTTTCACCTTATGTGAGAAATTGCAGGTTTCTTCTTATTCATGATGTTAAAAAATTACATCACAAAATAAAGAATTTGGCACTATATGCCTCTCTTCTAGTTCTTTAAACTCAAAGAAAAAATGATAGAAACTATTAACCAAGAAGATATCTACAAATACACAATTTGTAACTATTTTACCTGCTATAAGATTATCATGCAGGATTTTTACGTTATAAATTAAAAACAAGTTTTATTACATGACTAAAAACTTCCAGTAAAGGGCAATACAATAAAAAATTTGTGGAGAAATATGTTATAACGGTGCTTTTCAGGTTGAAATAATTAGAGTTTTTTCTAGAAGCTAATAAGAGAATTAAAGTAAATAAGTATATGTCACCAAAAACAAAAAGACGCTAAGTGGTAAAATTTAACAAAAGATTCATGAAGAAAACTGTTTTGTTTATTTCATAGACTCATTATTTCATTCACTACAATGTTATTTATTTACAATTTACAAGATGAAGTTTAAGATCAGGTATTTTCCTAAGAAGAAGACCATAATTATAAGAAAGTGCAGTAAATAAATATATAATTGAGTTAAGTACTGTAATAGATAAAGACAAAAAATGTATCAAATTCAGAAAGAAGGAAACAAAATATATTTAAAATGCAAATAGCATTTTAGTTCATAAAATCTTTTGATTTTGTAGGCTATGAGTTAAAATTATTTTATCAATTTTTATTTCTTATAAAATAATACCAAATCATGAGAAACAGGCATTTTCATAATCATAAGGAAATATAAATAAATAATCAGGCCAAACAGCAATATTTAAAGCCTCATGGAAATGCCAGTATAGAAACAAAATATCATCTCTTCCATTGTTCTTTAAAAAACAATTTCTGTTTTCAAAAAGTCAGGTGAATATTCTAAATGTTAATGTATATAGACATTCTAAGTAATGAAATATCGAAAAGAATATGTAAACACAGAAATAGAGGAAATAATTGCAAATGGTCAGGTAGGAGGAGGATTGTCATTACAATAGCAATTTTAAGCAGGAACAAATGAAATCTTCCAGAACCAATGGTCTGATGCTGCAATGATGTTATGGATTAACAATCTTAATGTTTGTAAACACTGAAACCTGGAAACATTTGAATTGTTTTATGAAAGACAAGCAATTATACCCTGCCCACTCTTATCTTCCTGTCTTTATATCAAGAACTAAAATTTACAAAATACAATCATATTCTAATGAATAAGAAGAATTTCAACGGAAAATGATGATATCTTACTATGTTAATTCACTAGGTATAGCCAATCTTTGTCTATGCATCATAGCAAGGACTCTATCTGGAGGATTATAAATGAGCACCTCTGAATAATGAAGACACTAATAAAACATCTACAGGTTGTAACTCCATCTGCTCTTTTGTTCAATTTGCCATGTGAATTAGATGGAAGACTAAGAATCAAGGTGTGATGATGGAAAATTGCTTCAAACCATCCCAGACAGCTCTATAAAATTCTTAACAGCTTCAATTTGTACAATTTTGTATAATATGAAAAAGAAACTTCCAAACGTTAAAGAAAATTAATAATGCATCTTCATGAAGTTTACTTTCCCAAAGAAATTGGTGGCAGGAATTTTTTTTGTAATGAATAAAGCATCTATTACAAACTGAACCTAGATTGACTAAACAGTAAATATAAATGAAAGGAAATAAAACATGATATATTAATCTCTCATTTTCAAGTAATTCTGGTAGATGCTTTTCTAAGGTTTTCACAGGAAGGACAACAACACATATGAAAATGCTGTTCAAAATTGAATTCATTAATTCAGCAACAAATTTGTTTGGGCAACAAATATGTGTGAGGCAATTAAAGTAGAGGGTTACAGGGCTGGGGATGTGGCTCATGCGGTAACGCACTGGCCTGGCCTGCGAGGGGCGCTGGGTTCGATCCTCAGCACCACATACAAATAGAATAAAGATGTTCTGTCCACCAAAAATGAAAAAAATAAATATTGAATCTCTCTCTCTCTCTCTCTCTCTCTCTCTCTCTCTCTCTCTCTCTCTTAAAAAAAGTAGAGGGTTACAAGAATCAACAAAACAAGCACAAATACACAAGGATCTTACAGTTCTGTGGAGACAGGATAGACTGTAAATTAAACATATAGGTAAAATGGAGAATGTTTTTTAATTAATGCTACAGCAGAGAATAGGAAGAAATGGAAGAAGTATTAAATTTAGAATACGGTGATCAGAGAAGTCTTCCTGGAAGGCCATATTTAAGCAAAACCCAAAGGAAGTAAGGAAGTAAACTATTTTAGAACTAAGCAAAGAGTTGCAGACAGAGGAAGCCAAAAGTACTAAAACCCAGAGTCAATAACATCCCTGATTTGACAGAGTTCAAGGAGACCAGTTTGGTTGGAGAAAGCTAAGTAAGGAGGAGAGTGATAGGACATGAGATTAAACACATAGTATCTAAACTTTGAGAGACTTCTAAAACCCTGGCAAGTTTTCGGTTTTTTAATTTGAGTAAGATGATAAGTTACAAGTCGTTTATTTAGTTTGCAGAGAAGTCAATTATTTTTAAGGTTTCCATAGAATAACTTTGTACTGAGAGTAAACTGCAGAATAAAAAAGTGTAAGCAGAAGTTATTAAATTTTTATTCTGATATTTTTATGTAGCATCAAACATGAATATTACATGAAATACAATTGACAATCTTTCTGTGTCATTATGTTAAATTTAAATATGAGACGAAATAACTAATCTTCTAAAGTAGTTTCTTGTGATTTAAATATTACATGTAATAGAATACAACTAGTGATTTAAGCTGTTTCACAATATGGAAAATATATGTTTTCACAAGTATTGGTTAAATGGCTGGGTATAGAGCTCATTGATAGAGAATATGCTTAGCATGCACAAGGCCCTGGATTCAGTCTCTACTGCCTCTTCTCAGATGTACTAATTAAATTATTTAAACACACACATATGAATACATACTATTAGGCAAATGGAATAATCCAAGAGAATGATGATGTTGACTCAGTACAGTAATAGTGTCAGAGTCTTCTGACAGATTGGAAATAATGGTATAAGAGAGAAGGATCAAGGATGGCTTCAATTTTAGGGCTAAATAACTATTGGGAAGTAATATGAAGTTGCTATTAACTAATATGGGAGGACTGTATGAGGAACAGTTTAGAAAGGAAAAGATCAAGTGTTCTGCTTTGTACTTGACTTCAATATGCTTATTAATTGTCTTAGTTCAGGTGATGAAGATTCAGTTGAATATATAAGACTGGTATTCTTGGAAGAGATCAAATTTCCAAGATGGAAGTATACATATGTAATCGGTGTACAGATTGTTTTTAAAACAATGAAACTGGAAAATATCAAAGCTCATGGAGGAGCAGATAATGGTAATTAGGAGAAAAGGTCCCAAGGAACTTAATCCTCAGATATACTGCAATTAATGAAGAACATTTAATTTGGGGAAATTCTGAACTATATCTCAATATAGTAACTTCAGGTAATAACAAATACCTTACTCTGATAGAATTATTACATGTGTACATATGTAGAATCACACTGAATATTATTTTAAATACTCAATAATTACTTGAGGATTGGCAATGTTTCAATACATGTAAAATATGTTCAATGATAATTATTTAAGAATGGCATTTTAAATGCCTGTACATTAAACTTTCTAAATGACACAATTATTTAACTAAAATCTGTGACATCATTCAGGTTTTCAGAGTTCTGATGTTATTTTTCATTCCAAAGTCATATCACATGATTGATTTAAACATGTTCTACCAGTTCCTATGCCTTCTCTCACTCTTCCACACACACTCTATAAATAGTCTATAAATAGATATCTTTGTTTGGCTCACTGGTATATTCTAAGCACCCCTTCCCCCAAATTGCCCAGTACAGAGAAGGCAGAAATAAATATTTCAAAGGAAGGAAGGATATGAGGAGGTTGAATATTTTATCACCTAATTAATTTGTCTGCCTAAGTAATTTTCTTTTCTTTATTCAGAATTCATTTTTGTGTTCTTCCTGAAGCTATTACTTTGAGAAAGGATCTCCCTCAAAGGAAAGGTATTTTCTTTCAATGATATATCGGGAAGGCCTATATCAAACTTAAAACAGAGGTAGAGAAAACTACCCATCTATTTTGGAAATAGTGGTTAAACTAAAGTCTGTTATTATCATATTTTGCAACTAGTAACTGGAGTTGTATCACCAGTGGCCAGGCTGAGGGAATTGACTTATATCTATGTAGTGACCTAAAATAAGCCAAATGATTTCCCAAAGTTTCAAGTTTGTTTCTTTATGGGATGGATGAGATCCTAAACTAAAGTTATGACATTTTCCTTCTACATCCCAACATAATTCATCTCCTTACTCACTAATTAGCATTAATTGCTTCATGCCATTATAAATATTAAAAATTCTGAAATTCATATGGAAGAATAAAAATCCCAGAATAGCTAAAGCAATTATAAACAATAAAAGTGATGTGGGAGGCATCACAATACATAATTTTAAACTGTATTACAAATTTACTGTTACAAAAACAGCATGGTATTAGCATAAAAACAGACATGAAGACTACAGGACTAGAATAGAAGTACTGGTGACAAATTGACAAAGATACAGTTACCTGGTCCTTGACAAATATGTCAAAAACTTAAGTTGGAGAAAAGACAGCCTTTTAAACAATTGTTGCTGAGAAAACTAGATATCCATATGTAGAAAACTGAATTTATATGCCTGCCTATCACTCCTCACAAAAAAGAACTCAAAGTAGATCAAAGACCTAGTATTTAGACCAGAAACACTGTGACTGCTAGAATAAAACATAAGCTCATCAGTCAAACATATCTATATGGTCCCCAATTTCCTTAACAAGACTCTCAAAGCTCAAGAAATAAAACCAAAAATCAATAAATGTGACAACTTCAAATTAAAAAGCTTCTTCACAATAAATTTAACAAGAGCATAGAGAGACAGACTACAGAATGGGAGAAAATTTTTGCTAACTAGTCTTTCAATAGGGAATTAATATCCAGAATATATAAAGAAGTAAAAAATACTTTAATACCAAAAATCACTCAATCAATAATTGGACAATTAAACTAAATAGACATTTATCAAAAGAAAAAGAACAAATGACCATCAAATACATAAAACAGTTCAATACCCTTATCCATCAGGGAAATGGAAATCAAAATTACACTGAGGTTTCATCTCACTCCATTTAGAGTGGTAATCATCAAGAATATAAATAATAAAAAGGAATGGGGGAGAAAAAAATGGAAGAAAAGAGAAAGTACTAGGAATTGAATTGGAACAAATTATACTTCATGCATGGATGGTTATATCAAAACATGGATGGTTATATCAAAATATCAAAATAAACCATAACTTGATGAATGAATAAAGAATACATGATATATATGTGTGTATATGTATGTGTGTGTATGTGTGAATGATGATCAGTCATCAACATGAATGAAATTAAAGGATTTGCCAGTAATTAGAAGGAACTAGAAAACATTATGCTATGAATGGTGAAATAAATAAGCCAGACTCAGAAAGTAAGAGTCAACTGTTTTTCTTAAATGCATAAGCTAGAGAGAGATAGAGAATCCCATGAAAACAGAAGGGAGAATAATAGAGGAGAGGAAAGGGCAAAGGGAGAGAAAAGAGAGATGAGAAAGGGTAGCAACTGCAGAATAAAATTGACCAGACTTTGCTATGTGCATGTATAAATGTGTCACAATTAATCCCACTTTTATGAATAACTATAATATGACAATTCAAAACAAAAAATATAAGAAGCAATATCTGGAGAGGAGAGAGGAAAAAGATCGGGTGAGTAGGAAAAGGGGAAATACTGGGGATTAAATGCAGCAAATTAGGAGATCCAAGATGGCGGAGTAGAGGAGATCCCATTCTGTGTGTGAATCCAAGGGAGTGGTCAGATTGTTTCTCCACAGGGGCTTGCCCTGAGGAATTTGCAGATTCTCAGATTGTGTGACAGGATCCCAAACAGCGGATCTTCGCAGAGTACACCAGAGAGGCAAGCACAGCACAGAACACAAGGAAAGCAGTGTCACTCTTTGCCTGCGGGTATCTGAACAGCAGCACCGGATGTCTGAGAACTTCCACGTGGCTCTCTGGTAGCTGAGCAAAGACGCTGGGTCATTGCCCATACAGGGCCGCAGGGCACCATGCTGTGATCCGCTTCAGCACAGGACACTGGACTGAGACCTGGATGCAGTCTGGGGACATCCCAGCTTCCTTCCCCTCACTGGACACCTCAGTGGGGGAAATGGATGGGCTCCATCTTGGAAAATCTATCTCCTCAACTTTTGGTGGGTGTGGCTGACAGCTGGGATGGGCAATCCCATTCACAATTTCCTTAAAAAAAATAAGATACTTGGGAATCAACTTAACAAAAGAGGTGAAAGATCTGTACAATGAAAACTACAGAACCCTAAAGAGAGAAATCAAAGAAGACCTTAGAAGATGGAAAGATCTACCTTGCTCATGGATAGGCAGAATTAATATTATCAAAATGACCATACTACCAAAAGCCCTATACAGGTTCAATGCAATTCCGATAAAAATTCCAATGACATTCCTCATAGAAATATAAAAAGCAATCATGAAATTCATCTGGAAAAATAGGAGACCCAGAATAGCTAAAGCAATTCTAAGCAGGAAGAGTGAAACAGGTGATATCGCTAAACCAGACCTTAAACTATACTACAGAGCAATAGTAACAAAAACAGCATGGTACTGGCACCAAAACAGGCTGGTAGACCAACGGTACAGAATAGAGGACACAGAGACTAACCCACAAAATTACAACTACCTTATATTGGACAAAGTTGCCAAAAGCATGCACTGGAGAAAAGATAGCTTCTTCAACAAATGGTGCTGGGAAAACTGGAAATCCATATGCAACAAAATGAAATTGAATCCCTATCTCTCACTATGCACAAAAGTTAACTCAAAATGGTTAAAGGATCTAGGAATTAAACCAGAGACTCTGTGTCTAATAGAAGATAAAGTAGGCCCTAATCTTCATCACGTGGGGCTAGGCCCCAATTTCCTTAATAAAACACCTATAGCACAAGAATTAAAACCAAGAATCAACAATGGGATGGATTCAAATTAAAAAGTTTTTTCTCAGCAAAAGAAATAATCTGTGAGATGAACAGGGAGCCTACATCTTGGGAACAAATTTTTACCCCTCACATATGAAATAGAGCTCTAATCTCTAGGGTATATAAAGAGCTCAACAAGATAAGCGCGCGCACACACACACACCAAAAAATCCAATCAACAAATGGGCCAAGGACCTGAACAGACACTTCTCAGAAGAGGATATACAGTCAATCAACAAATATATGAAAAAACGCTCATCATCTCTAGCCATTAGAGAAATGCAAATCAAAACTACTCTAAGATACCATCTCACTCCAGTCAGAATGGCAGCTATTATGAAGACAAACAACAACCATTTTTGGTGAGAATGTGGGGAAAAAGGTACACTCATCCTTTGCTGGTGGGACTGCAAATTGGTGCAGCCAATTTGGAAAGCAGTATGGAGACTCCTTGGAAATCTGGAAATGGAACCACCATTTGACCCCGCTATTCCTCTTCTCAGACTATACCCAAAGGACCTAAAAGCAGCATATACAGGGGCACAGTCATATCAATGTTTATAGCAGCATAATTAAGAATAGATAAACTATGGAGCCAACCTATATGTCCCTCAGTGGATGAATGGATAAAAAAATGTATCATTTATACACAATGGAATATTACTCAGCACTAAAAAAAGAACAAAATAATGGTATTTTCAGGTAAATGGATGGTATTAGAGAAGATTATGCTAAATAAAGTTAGCCAATCCCCAAAAAACAAATGCCAAATATTTTCTCTGATATAAGGGGGGGACTCAAAGTGGGGTATAGAGAGAGAGTATGGGAGGACAATTACTTCTAGATAGGGAAGAGGGGTGGGAGGGAAAGGAAGGGGAAAGGGGAATAGCAAAGATGGAGGAATGTGATGGTCATCATACAAAATATATGTAAGAAGATTTGAAGTTGGTATCAACATACCTTATATACAAACAGAGATATGAAAAATTGTGGTATATATGTGTATTAAGAATTGTAATGGAAAAAAAGAGTACATGTATAATGGCATAATTTGGCATGAATATACTTTATATACAGAGTTGCAAAAACGTGTGCAGTAAATAGGTAATAATGAGTGTAATGCATTCCACTATTTTCATGTGTGAAATAAATAACTAAATAAATAGAAATTTTAAAAATGTATCAAATTATATGTCAAAATGAACATTAACATCATGTGTAACTATATTGAACTAATTAAAACATTTAAAAATAAATGTTATGTAGCTCACAGAGTAACGTGAGTCCTCATGGCACTTACTGTGGAATTCCAGGTTGTAACAGATCTTCTTTGCAATAGTTTTCAAGGCATGTCAAGTTGTTACATGTTTCACAAAAATGGTAAAAAAAATTTTTTTGGATTGCCACTTCAGCTAGTTTTTTTCACCCCTACTTCTCTACTTTTCAGACCACTTCTACTGGTACTATTCTTTCCTGGTGTTCATTCCTCTCCTATTGATTTTACAAATCCATGGACTCACGTTCATATTTTTATTCCACACAGGAGATCTACAAAATATAACAATCTCTAAAATCTTAGTGAAGTTGTGGGGATATCAATACTGTCACTATCACCACAAACAACAGAAAAAGTGAAAACTGTATACAAAGTATGACTCCTTCCTCTATATATAGGGCAAGAACCTCGACATATATGTCTCTCTAATCTTAATGTTATTTGACACAAAACTGTATAAGACATTTTCTTCATCCATATGATATAAAAGTTTTCAGTCCAAATTTTATAGTTACAAAGGGAAAAAAATGTAATTTATTTTTTCAAAATGGAAACACATTTCAAGGTCTTATAAAAATTTCGTTTTAAATAAAGATAAAATTCTACTTTTTAATCACCAGTGCTGGGTGTGTTGTTTAGTCCTCCCCTCCCTTCTTAATTCAAATGTCTGGTCTAAATCCCCATGTAATGTTTCAGAGTGTCAGTATTTTTAAAGAAATTACCCATATAATTCTCATTTACATGAAATTTGAGAATTACTACCAATTATTGTGCTGAATATTAGATTCTGTTGCCTGGATTTTCAGAATCCATTAAATGACATACATTTGTATAAATGAAATATTATTCCCCATCAAAGCATCCCTCAAGTCTTCCTCAAAGTAAATTCTCATTGATGGTGTTTTTTACTCTAAAACTGATTCTTTCAAGTGCAAGTATCCCTGTCCTCATAATATAAAACTACTTGTAGTATTTGTGTGATAAACAAAAGGGTACAATTGAGCAGATAGGAGGACTAAATCACTTGCCTCTATCATTGAATATAACCTCTTCTCCTCAAGCTGCACTAAACTTAGATTCCTGAATTCCATGTAGTGCAATGAAAGATTAGTTGAAATTCAACATCAAGAGACTTTAAAAATGATAGCTTTATATCAACATGTAATTTTAAAAATTTTCCCCCAATTATCACCATCTCAATTAAATATATATTTTATAAAAAAGTATATAATAAAATATATAATATTAAATAAGTACATATTTTTACTCTTTGAAACTACAGTGATCCTTTAGATAGACATTTTAAATGTTCCTAAATGCACCATCTGAATTTGGTTATTCTAAACATAATTCAAATGACATTCTAGATCAAATCAAATTATTCTCAGATTAGCTTTCTAGAATTGCTTTTCCTCATTAGGAAAACTCCTCTATTTCATTTGTAATTTTAGTTGCCTTGTCTGAAAAATGTCAAAGTGACCTGGCTCACTAGGCTACCATATATAATTATGCAAGACATGTCCTACAAAAATCTAGAAGATGTCACTTACATGGACTATCCATTGAATGGAAACACATAAACTTGTGCAACATACACGTTACTCAACCAGAATGATTGCTTTGAAGGTTTTTCAACTAGAATTCTGTGTTATTCTACTGTAGTTTGTCAATAAAACTATTATATGTCAAAATGTATCTGAGTTACAGATTAGGTTACTGTATTTCACAGATGAGAATATTGATTTAAATATTTTCATTTTAATACTAATAAATGTACTTATGATCTCATTAAACTTATGTGTTCTTCAAGTCATTTATTAGTTGTTAACAAGAAGTTGCATTTAATACTCAGAAGAGATTGACGGAGGGAAAACTGTTCAAACACATATTTTCTGTTGAAAAGTCATATCCATTTTGGTTCAGACTTGAATTTCCCTGATGATTAGTGATATTGAGCACCCTTTTCTATTCCTGTTGACCATTTATATGTCTTCTTTAAAAAAATGCTTATTCTAGTCAACTTACATTTTAAAATCAAGTTATTTGTATATTTTGCAATTATTTGGAAGAGTTATTTTATATTTTCTGATATTAATCCCTTATAAATTATATGTTCCAAAATATTTCCCACTCTATAGGTTGAAATTATTAAATTCAAAAATGTTTCCCACACAATTTCCATTTTCAGTTTATTCAATTCAATCCTAACCTAGTTGTTAGTCTTGAAGAGATTATATAAACATGGATTGATTCTCTTTCTTTATCTTATTTTTAAAAATTACTTTATATGTTTAGTATAGGAGAATTCCTTTACCTTTTCCATTGCTTTGAATATGCTTAAATCTGTTTTGCCAGATGTACTGTAAAATACATTATATCCTTAATTTATAAAACAATGTTTTTACATCATTTTCCAAATCCTTGATATATGTAAAGAATTTAGAAAGAGAACAATTTATTTCCTTCCAAATAAACATCAATTTTTAATTATCTCTGTAGATCAACAGTATAGCACAGTAATCTAAACATATAAATTATTTATTATGTGATAATTCAGAGCATATGTTTAGTAAACATCATTGGTTAACAAGCATAATGCCAGCACTCAGCAATACAACATGGCTGAGGGGAAATGGTTTCTAATATTTACAAGTTAAGATTTCCAGCAGTTGTTTATTTTTTATTTTATGCTTTATAGACTATTTGATAAAACATTCAACAAGCAATTTCTTTTATTTACCATTTTGAAACAAAATAACACTATAGTATACACATATTCTTTCTTTAAAGAAAATCCATGTGTCTTACTACTTTTGGCCTAATCTTGAGTAAGGAAACAACTGACTGAATTTATATTCTTATATAATTCAATCTTAAGAAGTCAATATACTTATTATTGAAAGAGAGTCTGAAAGATTGTAGATTAAATAATGAATGACCATGTGACAGGAAACGTGTAGTTTGGAGAACTGGTTATTAAAACTATTTTTATATATGGATCATATGAGACAAATTGTTCAAAAATAATATGGACAGCATGATTATGGGTTACAAGGCATTTATGTGGACTTATTTCTTTTTTTTTAAATTTTTTATTGTTGGCTGTTCAAAACATTACATAGTTTTTGATATATCATATTTCACACTTTGATTCAAGTGGGTTACGAACTCCCATTTTTACCCCGTATACAGATTGCAGAATCACATCAGTTACACATCCATTGATTTACATATTGCCATACTAGTGTCTGTTGTATTCTGCTGCCTTTCCTATCCTCTACTATCCCACCTCCCCTCCCATCCCCTCCCCTCTTCTCTCTCTACCCCCTCTACTGTCATTCATTTCTCCCCCTTGTATTATTATTCCCTTTCCCCTCACTTCCTCTTGTATGTAATTTTGTATAACCCTGAGGGTCTCCTTCCATTTCCATGCAATTTCCCTTCTCTCTCCCTTTCCCTCCCACCTCTCATCCTTGTTTAATGTTAATCTTCTTCTCATGCTCTTCATCCCTACTCTGTTCTTAGTTACTCTCCTTATATCAAAGAAGACATTTGGCATTTGTTTTTTAGGGACTGGCTAGCTTCACTTAGCATAATCTGCTCTAATGCCATCCATTTCCCTGCAAATTCTATGATTTTGTCATTTTTTAATGCAGAGTAATACTCCATTGTGTATAAATGGCACATTTTTTTTTATCCATTCGTCTATTGAAGGGCATCTAGGTTGGTTCCACAGTCTTGCTATTGTGAATTGTGCTGCTATGAACATCGATGTAGCAGTGTCCCTGTAGCATGCTCTTTTTAGGTCTTTAGGGAATAGACCGAGAAGGGGAATAGCTGGGTCAAATGGTGGCTCCATTCCCAGCTTTCCAAGAAATCTCCATACTGCTTTCCAAATTGGCTGCACCAATTTGCAGTCCCACCAGCAATGTACAAGTGTACCCTTTTCCCCACATCCTCGCCAGCACTTGTTGTTGTTTGACTTCATAATGGCTGCCAATCTTACTGGAGTGAGATGGTATCTTAGGGTGGTTTTGATTTGCATTTCTCTGACTGCTACAGGTGGTGAGCATTTTTTCATGTACTTGTTGACTGATTGTATGTCCTCCTCTGAGAAGTGTCTGTTCAGTTCCTTGGCCCATTTGTTGATTGTGTTATTTGTTATCTTATTGTCTATTTTTTTGAGTTCTTTGTATACTCTGGATATTAGGGCTCTATCTGAAGTGTGAGGAGAAAGATTTGTTCCCAGGATGTAGGCTCCCTATTTACCTCTCTTATTGTTTCTTTTGTTGAGAAATAACTTTTTAGTTTGAGTAAGTCCCATTTTTTGATTCTAGTTATTAACTTTTGTGCTATGGGTGTCCTATTGAGGAATTTGGAGCCCGACCCCACAGTATGTAGATCATAGCCAACTTTTTCTTCTATCAGACGCAGTGTCTCTGATTTGATATCAAGCTCCTTGATCCATTTTGAATTAACTTTTGTGCATGGCGAGAGAAAGGGATTCAGTTTCATTTTGTTGCATATGGATTTCCAGTTTTCCCAGCACCGTTTGTTGAAGATGCTATCCTTCCTCCATTGCATGCTTTTAGCCCCTTTATCAAATATAAGATAGTTGTAGTTTTGTGGATTGGTTTCTGTGTCCTCTATCCTGTACCATTGGTCCACCCGCCTGTTTTGGTACCAGTACCATGTTGTTTTTGTTACTATTGCTCAGTAGTATAGTCTGAAGTCTGGTATCGCTATACCGCCTGATTCACACTTCCTGCTTAGCATTGTTTTTGCTTTTCTGGGTCTTTTATTTTTCCATATGAATTTCATGATTGCTTTCTCTATTTCTACAAGAAATGCCATTGGGATTTTGATTGGCATTGCATTAAACCTATAGAGAACTTTTGGTAGTATTGCCATTTTGATGATGTTAGTTCTGCCTATCCATGAACAGGGTATATTTTTCCATCTTCTAAGATCTTCTTCTATTTTTCTCTTTAGGGTTCTGTAGTATTCATTGTATAAGTCTTTTACCTCTTTTGTTAGGTTGATTCCCAAGTATTTTATTTTTTTTTGAGGATATTGTGAATGGAGTGGTTGTCCTCATTTCTATTTCAGAGGATTTGTCGCTGATATACAGGAATGCCTTTGATTTATGCGTGTTGATTTTATATCCTGCCACTTTGCTGAATTCATTTATTAGCTCTAATAGTTTCTTTGTAGACCCTTTTGGGTCTGCTAGGTATAGAATCATGTCAACTGCAAATAGTGATAATTTAAGTTCTTCTTTTCCTATTTTTATGCCTTTAATTTCTTTCATCTGTCTCATTGCTCTGGCCAGTGTTTCGAGAACTATGTTGAACAGAAGTGGTGAGAGAGGGCATCCTTGTCTTGTTCCAGATTTTAGAGGGAATGCCTTCAATTTTTCTCCATTCAGAATGATGCTAGCCTGAGGCTTAGCATAGATTGCTTTAACAATATTGAGGTATGTTCCTGTTATCCCTAGTTTTTCTAGAGTTTTGAACATAAAGGGATGCTGTACTTTGTCGAATGCTTTTTCCGCATCTATCGAGATGATCATATGGTTCTTATTTTTAAGTCTATTGATGTGGTGAATAACATTTATTGATTTCTGTATATTGAACCAGCCTTGCATCCCAGGGATGAATCCTACTTGATCATGGTGCACAACTTTTTTGATATGTTTTTGTATCCTATTCGCCAGAATTTTATTGAGGATTTTTGCATCTAGGTTCATTAGAGATATTGGTCTGTAGTTTTCTTTCTTTGAAGTGTCTTTGTCTAGTTTAGGTATCAGGGTGATGTTGGCCTCGTAGAATGAATTTGGAAGTTCTCCCTCTTTTTCTATTTCCTGAAGTAGCTTGAAAAGTATTGGTATTAGTTCCTCTTTAAAGGTTTTGTAAAACTCTGCTGTATACCCATCCGGTCCTGGGCTTTTCTTAGTTGGTAGTCTTTTGATGGTTTCTTCTGTTTCCTCAATTGATATTGGTCTGTTTAGGTTGTCTATATCCTCCTGACTCAATCTGGGCAGATCATATGACTTAAGAAATTTATTGATGCCTTCACTATCTTCTAATTCATTGGAGTATAAGGATTCAAAATAATTTCTGATTAACTTCTGTATTTCTGAAGTGTCTGTTGTGATATTGCCTTTTTCATCCCGTATGCTAGTAATTTGACTTCTCTCTCTTCTTCTCTTCGCTAGCATGGCTAAGGGTCTGTCGATTTTGTTTATTTTTTCAAAGAACCAACTTTTAGTTTTGTTAATTTTTTCAATTGTTTCTTTTGTTTCGATTTCATTAATTTCAGCTCTGATTTTAATTATTTCTTGCATTCTACTTCTTTTGCTGTTGATTTGCTCTTCTTTTTCTAGGATTTTGAGATGAAGTGTGATATCATTTATTTGTTGGTTTTTTCTTTTTTTAAGGAATGAACTCCAAGCAATGAATTTTCCTCTTAGAACTGCTT
Source organism: Marmota monax (assembly GCF_021218885.2). NCBI lineage: Eukaryota > Metazoa > Chordata > Mammalia > Rodentia > Sciuridae > Marmota > Marmota monax. Next base: position 327,637 of record NW_026695029.1, read on the forward strand.
TCATTGTGTCCCATAGATTCTGATATGTTGTGTCTGTGTTTTCATTTATCTCTAAGAATTTTTTTAATTTCCTCCTTGATGTCTTCTATAACCCATTGATCATTCAGTAACCTATTGTTCATTCTCCAAGTGATGCATGATTTTTCCTTCCTTCTTTTATCGTTGATTTTCAGTTTCATTCCATTATGATCAGATAAGATGCATGGTATTATCTCTACTCCTTTATATTGTCTAAGAGTTGCCCTGTGACATAATATATGATCTATTTTTGAGAAGGATCCATGTGCTGCTGAGAAAAAAGTGTAACTGCTTGATGTTGGGTGGTATATTCTATATATGTCAATTAAGTCTAGGTTATTAATTGTGTTATTGAGTTCTATAGTTTCCTTATTCAACTTTTGTTTGGAAGATCTGTCCAGTGGCAAGAGAGGTGTGTTGAAGTCTCCCATGATTATGGTATGGTGGTCTATTAGACTCTTGAACTTGAGAAGAGTTTGTTTGATGAACATAGCTGCACCATTGTTTGGAGCATATATATTTATGATTGTTATGTCTTGTTGGTGTATGGTTCCATTGAGCAGTATGTAGTGTCCCTCTTTATCCCTTTTGATTAACTTGGGCTTATAATCTATTTTATTTGATATCAGTGTGGACACTCTTGCTTGTTTCCGAAGTCCATATGAGTGATATGATGTTTTCTCAACCTTTCACCTTCAGCCTATGTATGTCTTTTCCTATCAAATGCGTCTCCTTTAGGTAGCATATTGTTGGGTCTTGTTTTGTGATCCATTCTACTAGCCTGTGTCTCTTAATTGGTGAGTTTAAGCCATTAAAATTTAGGGTTATTATTGAGATATGGGTTGTTCTTCCAGCCATATTTGTTTATTTATGTTGCTAAATATGGTTTGTTTTCCTCTTTGATTATCCCCCGCCTTTACTGTCCTACCTCCCACTGTTGGTTTTCATTGTTATTTTCCATTTCCTCTTCCTGTAATGTTTTGCCGAGGATGTTTTGAAGAGATGGTTTTCTAGCTGCAAATTCTTTTAACTTTTCTTTATCGTGGAAGGTTTTAATTTCATCTTCCATCCTGAAGCTTAATTTCACTGGATACACAATTCTTGGTTGGAACCCATTTTCTTTCAGTGTTTGAAATATGTTATTCCAGGATCTTCTAGCTTTCAGAGTCTGTGTTGAAAGATCAGCTGTTATCCTGATTGGCTTACCCCTAAATGTAATCTGCGTCCTTTCTCTTGTAGCTTTTAAAATTCTCTCCTAATTCTGTATGTTGGGCATCTTCATTATAATGTGTCTAGGTGTGGATCTCTTATGATTTTGTACATTTTGCATCCTGTAGGCTTCCAGGATTTGGGATTCTGTCTCATTCTTCAAGTCTGGGAAGTTTTCTCATATTATTTCATTGAATAGATTGCTCATTCCTTTTGTTTGGACCTCTATACCTTCCTGTATCCCAATGACTCTTAAGTTTGGTCTCTTTATGTTATCCCATATTTCTTGGATGTTCTGCTCATGGTTTCTTAACAGTCTTGCTGAGCTGTCTATGTTCTTTTCCAGTTGAAATACTTTGTCTTCATTGTCTGATGTTCTATCTTCTAAGTGTTCTACTCTGCTGGTAGTATTCTCCATTGAGTTTTTAAGTTGGTTTATTGCTTCCTGCATTTCTAGGATTTCTGTTTGTTTGTTTTTTATAACCTCTATCTCCCTGTATAGTTGATCCTTTGCTTCCTGGATTTGTTTGTGTAATTCATTGTCGAAGTGATCTTTCATTGTCTGATTTTGCTGTCTAATGTCTTCCTTGAGATGCCAGATCATCTGAAACATGTATATCCTGAATTCTTTATCTGACATTCCATCTGCTGCAGCTGTTACCTCTTGTAAAGTTGAGTTGAACTGCATTGCTTGTGGTCCTTTCTTTCCTTGTCTTTTCATACTGCTTGTGTTTCTTTCTGCTTGGTGAAACTGTTGTGTTTTTGAAAATTTTTTCCCCCTATATATTTATATTGCTCTTGTATAGTTGAAAAGTCTCCCTTGCAGGGTCGGGCAGTGGTCTTCCTACCTTGCAGGCGCAGGCGGCGGCTCTGCTCTGCCCTTACTCCAATTGAGGTGACGTGTCTACCATGCCGGCGAGTCGCTGGGCTTATTCCGGGCGCGGTAGGCGGCTCTGCTCTGCCTCTACTCCAATTGGGATGACGTGACTACCGCGCCGGCGGGCCGCTGGGCCTGTCCTGGGCACGGACGAAAGCTCTGCTCTGCCCCTACTCCAACTGGGGTGACGAGTGTACCACGCTGGCAGGACACGTGGCCTGATCCACCGGTCGGTTGCAGGTCTGCCTACCTTGCAGGCGCGGGCGGCGGCTCTGCTCTGCCCCTCCTCCAATTGGTGTGACTTGTCTACCACACCCGAGGACCCCTGGGCCTGTTCTGGGCACGGGCGAAGGCTCTGCTCTGCCCCTACTCCAAATGGGGTGACGTGTCTGTCGTGCCGGCAGGCCACTGGGCCTGTTCCGCTGGTCGGTCGCAGGTCTGCCTACCTTTCGGGCGCGGGTGGCGGCTCTGCTCTGCCCCTACTCCAATTAGGGTGACGTGTGTACCACGCCGGCAGGCCGCTGGGCCTGATCCGCCGGTCTGTCCCAGGTCTGCCTACCTTGCAGGCGCGGGTGGCGGCTCTGCTCTGCCCCTACTCCAATTGGGGTTACGTGACTACCACGCCGGCGGGCCGCTGGGCCCGTTCCGGGCGCAGGTGGCGGCTCTGCTCTGCCCCTATGGCTTGATGACAAAGTGAGAGAGACTCGGGTGTTTGTGACTCACTTTCTTTACCAGGAGACCAACTGTTTCTGTTGCCGCTGGTATTGATGAAGTTCTCTCCTCCGCCGCTTTCTGATGACATCAGATCTCTGCAATGTTGGTATCCCATGCGAATGGCAGCATTTTGTTCCCTTTGCCGGGTGACCAAAGCAACGGGTGAGTCCTGACTGGCCCTCACAATCCCCGTCTCAGTCCTGTTGCCACTGCCTATGAAGGCTCGGTTGGTATTTACCTCCACAGTATTCAGCAGGACCCGGACTAAGAAGCAGTTTCCGCGGGTTCTTTATCCCTGGGCCAGAGCAGTTCCGGGAGCCGGAATTCGGCCGCTCCGTGCTCAGTGTATGTTCTGATAAGAGCAGGCTCCAAGAAGCAGTTTCCGCGGGTTCTTTAGCACTGAGCCTGAGTAATTTGTCTGCGAGCCGCAGGCGAATGGCAGCCTAAAATTACCTGTTCTATGGCTGAATGAGCTGCGATCAGTCGAAAACAGGGATGGTGACGTCAGCTCTCCAAGATGGTGGCCGCTGGCTTCCTCTGTGGTCTGACTGGTGTGGAGAACTGAATTGGACCGCTTCCTTCCCCCGTCTCAAACCCAGAATTCAGCACTGAGTACGGTGATTGCACAGCTGGCAGAAGCCCGCAGAAACTGCAATGCTGTATCTTTGCGTTGCTATCTCCTCGTTTCCCAGCGCGTGCCTCAGACTCTAGCCGCAGGGCGATTTGCTGAATAAGCAGCGTGACCCTCCGTGCGGACAAATCTCTCGCGTTTGAGCCCCCGTAGCTGATCTTCATGCGATGGAAATCCTTCCCCTAGGTTTTGGAGCACCCCAATTTTGCTGGAATTTCCTAACAAGATAGCTTTTAGCCGTTCTTACTCGTCATTCTCCCGCACAGTGACGCGGTACACGGGGGTAATGCACTCCCTTCACCGCCATCTTCAGAATCCAGCGACTTATTTCAATAGTATATTATCTAATTTTTTTTTCTGAAGAATCAAGTGGTAGATTTTGATGTATGTTAAGGTTTTTTTCAAACTCTAAAATAATTCTGAAGGAAAAGTTAAGAGAAAAGTAAGGGAGAAATCCAAAACATTAAGGAAATGCAAATTTTACATCTGATCTTTAAACTTAATAATGTGATCAAACATTCATGAAATTTATTGCTTTATTATAAATTATTTAAAATGATTTTGGTTATTCTGACTAATGATTAATATTTATAAAGCAATCATATTGCCTCAAGACCGCTATTGAAGAATAAAACATGTATGCCCTTATTCCACACTAATTAAATAGAAGTTTATTTCTTAGAGTCTCACAAATTTGCCATTCCTATTCTTGCCCTGACTCTTTAAATAAGATTAAAAAATCTTTACACTTTTCCTGAGGATATTACCTAATGAACTGGTCCTAACTTGCATTTTTCTAGAGCTAAAAAGAAATACTCCCTACTTACATTCACTGCTTCCCTTTATACTTTCAAAAAATAGCTGCATGTTAAATTTGTATACTTATTCATTCATGGGTTTTCCCTAAACAGACAAAGAAGCAAATCAGGAAACAAGAATATTGAATGTTTACCACATATCAGGAGCTTAGTTTGTGTTCCTCAGAAGCATCAGTTGATGCAGATTTTCGGGTGTATGTTTTACTGATGATGCACTCTTGGGAAAAGACTTGTAAGAAGAGTTAAAGAAACAGCATAATAAAGAGGAAACAGTACATCAAGGATGGAGCATCATCTAAAATCTAGGGTTATCCCAATCTGCTGAAGTAGATCAGGTGCATCTGGTACATAAGTCATACCACAGGACTATCCTAACTTGAGACAAGGTAGGCCAGTTTTATATATTTTTATATCAGTTTATCATCAGCTATTTACAAAGGAGAATGAGTAGGGAAGAGACATAAACTTTCCAATAAAATTTAAGCTACCACCAACCCAGGAAAATGCTCTAACAAAAGGTAAAAGATATAAGACATCAATTAGCATCCAACACTGACAGCAGCTGAGATGTACTAATGTAGTTACACTTTTTCTGAAGAAAAGCACCAAATGTTATCCACTGTAGCCCACCCTTTGCTACTGATACTACACAGTCCATCTGTTTTTCAATTTTAATTTGCTCCATCTAGGTATATCTGCTAGATTCATAATTACTGAATATGTTTATTTATAAAAGAAATATTAGTGGGATGAAATATATACGTTATTGTTATAAATGTTCCTGAGCCCATAGCTAATACACATTTCCCTTTCCACCACTCATTCTAGATTTTCCTCATCCTCAATTGGTAATTCTCCTGATTTGGTAACCTTACACCCTATGGGAGAGGGGCAAGCCACTGGTTATTATGCCATTTTAAAAAAAATATATGTCCTTTTTAGATATACATGATATTATGATATTCTTACACCATGGCTGCTACAATTTTCTACAGTGCATGGAAATATCTGAGAGACTTCCAGTGAGTCCCCCAACTGTCTATTATTATTCCCTGCAAGCACTGCTGTAGGAACAACCCTGTCTCCTAAATTCAGGATAATTATCCTTGCTAGCATGGTAACTACTTTCCTTGACTGCTGGTCTTTTAGCCACAGGAGCCAGAAGTGATCAAGCAAGGATCAGAGCTAAAAGTTGAGACTTAACTATGGTCAGAAATACTCACACTCTGGGAAACTGGACCTTCAAACTAATAATGGTTTTACCTTTTCTATCTGTGAAGACTTTATGTTTAGCCCAACAGCTTACAAATGGGTTTCTTTCTTGCTTAAATTCATGATTAGTCCAATGTTGTAGTGCCTATCCTGAGTAAGTTGTTTTAGAATGTGCAACTGATGTTTACCATTTCCCAGGGATGGGTTATTACAGTTGATTGATCATATTGGCTGATGAGGTTGATCATATCAGAGCTACCCATTTGATTGTTTTCACTACTGTAGGTTTTGGCTCATACATCAAAGAATCAACATGAGTGTTCTCCCATTTACCAAGTAAGTTTATTTTAGTTATACATTTTATGTATAACTAAACACATACATTTTAATTATATATATTTTTAGACAGAGGACATGATCACTCAGTGAGTAGATGGACTTCACCCAGATATCATAGCATCCCATCCTAAAAGTGCTATAAAAGCTTAAAAATATGTCCCAATATTATTTGACACCCCTCTTCAAAAGTCACAGTCTAGTTTTCCCTCCTTTGAATGTGGGCTCTGTTTAGGAAATTGCTTGTAACAAATACAATGTGGTAGAAGTGATGTTGTGTAGCTTCTGAGATTACATCGCAAAAGGCATTACCACTTCCACCTTGCTCATTTAGATGACTCTTCCTGGGTAAAGTCAGTCAAGATGTAATAAGGACACTAGTAGTCCTGGATTAGGTCCACCTGTGGAATATTTGAGCCCTCCCCCTGCCCAAACTTCTAGTATCAATGTGCTAGTTATGTGTGTTAGTAACTATCATGGACTTCATATTTGGTGTGCACCCCCATGCATATATTGAAACCATAACCTTTAGTGGTATAGTATTTGTAAGTGGGGCATTTGGAAGTAAGTGGAAAATGAAGGTAGAGTCCTCAGGATAGAATTAGTGCCCATATAAGAAGAGGCATATGAGAGTGATCTCCCTCCCCGTGATGTGCCAGTAACTTGATCTTAGACTTCCCAGCCTCCAGAACTGGAAAAGGTAAATATTTGTTGTTTGACCTACCTAGTATATGGTATATTTGTTATAGAATATCAAATGAACTAAGACATTTACCTTAGAATTGGATCCTCTAGATCCAGTTATACCTTGAAATAACAGAAACCTCATAAGAAACCTTAAAAGTATCCACCAAAGCTACTTGAAAATACTTCACTAGCATAAAGAATGAAATAATAAATTATAATTTTAGATTTAAGTCATTGAGTTTTGGGGTGGTTTGCTAGGCAAAAATAGATAATACAGGGGTGTCCAGTAGTAGCACTTAGAGTCATCATTATTATCCGTACTGTCATAATATATTCAACCATTCATGAATGATCTTGATATACTTTTTTCCAAAGTATAATTGCTTTATTACATATTCATAGAAAACATTAGAGAAAGAGTGAAGAAATTGCTAATGAATATACTTACTAACGTAATGGAGAACCATTTTACATAAGGATGCAGTATCTCCCTCAGCAGTGAGTACTAAACTTGATAATTGGTTTAGATCTCTAGAACTAAATTTTTACAAAAAACTATGATTTGGAGGGAAAGACAACTGCCTTCAACTCCCCGATAATTTATTCTGGATTTCCTTTTATTGTATATATCAACCATTAATTTCATTGTCTATTGATATACTTCATTGCAGGACTATCATTTTCCATTAAATATTTCTTTAGTTACCTTTGATACTGCTGTCTCTTTCATATAGACATTCTTTGCAATAACTGTGTCCACTGATAACAGTTGAGTACATCAAACTGGCCTGTGATGTTTGGGGTTCCCATCTTAATTGCTATCAAATAGCTGAATTTTTTTTTTCAGTATTGGGCATTGAACCCAGGGGCACTTAACCACGGAGCCACATCCACAGCCCCCCACCTTTTTTGTATTTTATTTAGAGACAGAGTCCTACTGAGTTGCTTAGGGCCTCACTAAGTTGCTGAGGCTGGCTTTGAATTCACAATCCTCATACCTCAGCCTCCCAGGCCACTGAGACTACAGACATGCTCCACCCAGATTGCTGAATTCTTTAATATAATCTACCTTTAGCTTTGCCCTACAGAAGATGACCAGTAATGAATTTCTCCGCAATGTTCTTGCTCCTATTACTTGGTCAATGGAGTACACTCTAGGCTTTCCTTAGAAACATAGTCATCTGAAGAGTTTTTCAGCATTAAGGATATCTGTCTATCATACCCACTTCTGAGTCTTTTAATCCTTTAAACCACTGTCTGTAAGAGTACTTTAGTCATGACTACTTCATTGATTGGAGTTCTTAACTTTTTCCAAGATCCTAAAAGCTAACTCAGCATTATGTTAATACTTCCACTTGGAATTCTTGATAGGGGGTTTAAAACCCATAATATGACTGGTTATATATGTACAAAGTATCTATTAACTAACATTATGCTCTGTCCCCTTAATCTAGAAACCTCAGAATTTAGTGACACAAACATCTTCCTTGCTCATTCAGTATATAGTAGCCAGTACCTTCCACATGTAGTTCATCTCTTCTCTTAGAAAGCCTCGCATATCCTCAAACAAGTTTATTTGAATTTGACTCTTGCTACTGTGTATTTTCAGTAGGTAATGATGAAAGAGGCTGAGGGAGGCATACATGTAAGTTCTCTGTGCTGTATTAAACTACACAGGGTAAGTATATGGTAATTTTTAACATGAGGAAGTAGAACAATTTCTAGGCTCACCTAGTACCTATATATATTTATATTAAGACCCCATACATTAAATCTGATGAAGCTAAAAATGCAACCTCCTCTAAAGTTACATGACTCATAGAAATATGTTCAGAGGTTGGTTCTTTGCTCTGTTTTGGGGAAAACAAATGAAGATCTGACTTTCACATTTTCCCCTTGACTTTTAGTGATTAATATTTCTAAGATAGTTATGATGTCTTGTCCAGAAATCATTAGCACACAGAAGCAGCCACACAAGTCTATATTTATGATATTTTCCCTAATACCTGTTAAACATCAGAGATAGTTCACCTGCCAGAGTGTTGTTTTCCTTATGTGTGTGTGCATGTATATAATCAAAATTTAAATAATTGTATACAATCATACCATCCAGTGTGTCAAGAGAGAACTATATTCTACCTATAACTAGTGTTTGAGTAGTTTTTACCTGATGGACAGCAAATAATATATCCCACAAATCTTTCTTTGATTCCAAGGACCACACCTGGTATGATTTGTCTTTGAAATTGTTCTTAGGAAATAGAATCTCATAAGGATAATTATGGATAGGAGATTTCTTAAGACATTATAAGATATTTAAGATTATAAGGCCTTTCTTGGGACAATGTTTCTGTGAAAAAAATGGAGAAGAAAAGACTGGTTAAAGAGACAAAGTGACACATATTATCACTGCAACTAAAGCCTCCATCCTATACGGACCTCTGGAGCTACATATCCCTTCAGTATTGTCATAAATTGAAGAATGGATGCCAAGACATTTTTACTACCATATTAACTAATCATTGGACAAGGGATGTTTCCTGAGAGGGTGTCCAATCTTGAACACAACATGGCATTTCGCTGCAACTGAGTACAATTCCCAGTGAATTACATACATTTATGAATTGTCACCCAATGTTCCTAATAGCTGGGGAAGAGATGTCTTGACTCCGAGAATACCACCTATGTGAAGTACCACAGTATCTATTGCATATGCTATTTTTAATGTAGTATATAGTTAAAACAACAACAGTAATGATAAAATTATTTATTATTATCAAATGCTCAGTCCTTGTTCAAATCATACATATTTCCCCTATATTAAAATATAGCAATCATTTTACAAACCAGAATTGAATTCAGGATCATTCATTACATTCAATAATCATTTCTGTATCTACTTTAGTTTGCTAAAATATCTGCTTCTAAACTACCCTGAAATTAAATGGTGAAATTGCCTGGATTAAGGTATCATGATTCTCTGTATAAAGATTCAAAAAAATTTGGTATGGACTCTAAGAAGGAAACATATTACATTATCTGGCATGAAAGTTCTAAATTGGAAGCTCTAGAAAATTTCAAGATTTGTATATATCCCCTGTTCTACTTTAAAACTGATATTAGAATACACTTCACAATGACCAAGGAAGAATTAAGGCTATTATAACATATTTGTGTGTATGTGCATGCACTCTCTGTGTATTAAGAATATTTATTATTTGAACTACATTATTTGTCTCTCACTATTGAAAAACACCAGGATTATGGTCCAGTAAATGTTAACATAAATGCTAACTGCACACTATTAGTGCCATATGAAATCATTGAAGATTCAAAATAAATTTAGTGTGCAGCTTGGGAACTATTATACTATGTTCATTTGCGATTAAAGAGAATGCTTATATGTCTGAGTAAGCTAAAGTGGAAAAAGTTCTAAGAAGGTAATTTTCTTCTCATATAAGTGTCTAAGCAATTTCCCAATTTATACTTTGCTGTCCTCTTTTTATTTTTAAACTTGACCAACTTTGTTTTCTTTTATAACTGAGCAGCATAGGCATATTTTCATAACTCCAACAAAAGTCTACTGTGTTTTTCTTTCTTTATATCTTCACACTTCAGTAGATTTGTGTAATGCTAGTCTACCTCCACCACCTTCAAAAAAAAATCTTTCACAGAAATTTGGTCTTAGTTGGCAACAAGGATGAGATTTTAGCCTAGATATTTAAAATATGGGGAAATGCATTATTTTAGACATTCTTTTGATAACTAATTATCACTTAAATTTAATCAAAATATGGTGTAATAATGCTAATTTTTAGCATTGTTTTTATCAACAGAAAATGTAAAATTGTGGCATTTGTTTTCAAATCTTCCCATGTACACTTGATTAAAAATGTAAACATTTTTTCTTCCTCAGTATCTTCTAAATTTTATTTCTTGATTTCCATCACTTCCCATGCTTTATTTTCTCTTTCCTGGGTTAGTATAATTTCTTTTTTACTAACTCTTTGATAATTCTAGCAATTACAACAAATATTTGAAAAAACAATTCCCTATTTATCCTGAAAATAAAATAAATAAGACCATAGGAATATTTGGAAACATTACAATTGTACAACCTCTTTCATATCGTGTTCTTATTTACCTTTCTCAGGTCTAATTACTTTAAATACTTTGAAAAAATAAGTTTTTGTTCAACTAAATCATGTTTAAGTGCATGTCAAATTTATTTGGCTTGCATTAAGGGAAGAGATCTTAGAGTAGATCATTTCAAAAATTTCCTTTTTGGGGGAGGCTGGTGATGTAGCTCAGTGGTTAAGCACCCCTGGGTTCAATCCCTGCTATAAAAAAAATCCCTTTTTGGGTGAACATTTTAAAGAAAAAGAGAATAAAGGAGAGTTGTTCAGTTTTGGCACTTTGACATTTGGATCTGAGTAATTCTTTGTTTTGGGAGGATATTCTGTGTTTGTGCTAAGTTTACAAGCAGGTCTTGTCTCTTAAGTGCCAGTAGCACTTTGAAATGTGACAACAAAAAATATTTCTATATATTTTCATATTTACCTTGATGGACAAAATTGCCCCTTGTTGAGGTGCTCTAACTACTGGGTTTATATGAGAAAAATAAACATTTACATTAGCCAGCCGGTTAGTTAATCTGAAATCCCAGAAGTTCTTAGCTTCATTTTGAGGTGACAGAAAACTGCTCAAGCATTTTATAGAGAATTCAAATTCCTCCATAGAAGAAAGTTATGAAATTCATCTTGTAAAACAGTTCTGGTCTCAACTTGTCTGAGATAATTTTTTCACAATGTTTCTCAGCTTTATCAGATTCAATACAATCTTTTCTGGGGGAAAACATTTTATAATGGGGCCAGTTTTAAAAAAGAACCTATGACTATGTGCTTAAACAATTGCAGGACAAGAAACTGAAATGATCAACTACTTAAAAGAAAACTCACTGTATAAATAATTTTATTGTTTTAATATTTGTGATTCCAAAATTATAATTTTTATCCTTCTTGGGGGAGCATAAAATATTTTTAATATTTCCTTATGTTTTTGCTCATCCTAGAGAAATTGGTATCAATTCCTATTTTCAGACATATTTGTCTAAATGTAAAATGTGTTATTAAATATCAACCTCTGAGTCCACTGTGGTTTCTTATTACTATAAATCAGTTTAGGAATCAAAATGATTTTATTTTTCACTTTTGACATGTACCTTTGAGTTTGAATAAGATAAATACAGATAATTTAAAAATATATATCAAAATTACTTGTCAGAATAATTTTTGATAAAAGATCAATCATATATCATTTTATGATTAATTAATACTCTAAAAATTTATTATAATATTAAATTATATTATTTATAATTATAATATTAAGTTATAATATTTTTCAATTATTTTATTCTATGACTTCAAAATGAAAGTGTAGTTATATGTCAAGATTCAGGAGAGAGGGGAAGAATAGATATTCAGTGTATTACACAAAGGGGAATGAATGGAAGAGAGTAGAGATAGGAATAGGAATGACAGTAGAATGAATCAAACATAATTTTCCTATGTTCATGTATGAATATAATACCAGTGAAACTCTACATGTTGTACCATCACAAGAATGGGATTCAAATTATAATAAGTTATTCTCCATGTGTGTATAATATGTCAAAATTCAATCTACTGTCATGTAGATCTAAAAATAACAAATTTTAAAAAGGAAAGAGTGAAATGAATCTGAAATAATTTTTCTATGTACATATATGAATACACCATAGTGAACCTCAAAATCATGTACATTCATAAGACTGGGATCCCAATTACAATAAGATATATTCCATGCTTGTATAATTATATCAAAATGAATTCTACTTTCATTTATAACTAAAAAGAATTAAATTAAGTTAAAAAAGATTTGCTACTCATTAAAATTTCATTTTTAATATTTGCCTGTAATATATAAAATAAAGATGATTTTTTAAAAGATCAGATGTAATTTAAAAGCCAAGGAATGCTAGGAATTATGTAGACTAGTTTAGAAGGAGGAGAGTATAATGAAAAATTTCTCAACTAATTGAAATAATATTATCAGTAAGTTGTAGTTTGACCAAGGAAATAAACAAAGATTTACTAAAATTATAATCACATGCAGCACATTGATTTCTTTCTTAATGAAGTATATAAGTACCAAAATTATTCTTATAGTTAAATCATGTTAACTTTATTCTTAAACTCAAATTATATTTGTACTTTTCTTACCTAAATAATATCTATACTTGCATGGTATCTTACACTTTTCATATCATTTATGCATTTTATAAAACAACTGTTGCACATTAATTATGCAGGATGGTGGTTTTATTGTGGCATATTCATATATTTGTAAAAATGTAATTTGATTAGTTTTGTTAATCATGTCCTCCATTTAAGTAGACAACATGGGTTTCCATCATGAGTCCATCAATTTTTGATTTTAGCACTGGGGAATTATAGAACTCATGTAAAATGTGTATATTTTCTACTTTTGTGAGGATTACATAATTATTCTACAAAACTGCTTGACATGGGAGGCACTTGCATATTGTTTACTGCTATTTTATACAAAGGATATCTGAACCTCTGAGGGGGTAAATGAATAGTTCTAATCATTAGTTTTTCAGTTTTTCAACATTTTAATTGTGATGCAGAGTATAAAATACATGTTGTAACTATCCAATATTAATGTACATCTATATGAAACAAAAGTTCTACAATGTCAATTAACTTTTGCTGCATGCAAGGAAATCTGATATTTTATATTCTGTCGTCTTCTATGTGCTTCTGTCCTTTAATTTTCTAAGTTTATTTTGAATCACTGCACTGATTTCCCCAAGTATAAGAGTCACAATCAATTGTATGAAAAACACAACTATAGTCACAGTTAGGCAATTGCAGAACTAACATTTGGACCTATAGCTGTTGTAAACTACAAGCACATGAGTAATAAGAATTGTAATGCATTCCACTGTCATATATTTATTTTTTTAAATCAATAAAAAAACCAAAATATTATGTTACAGAATCTGCACATGACTAAGAGTAAGAAATATATTATGGATTTCCACATGCATGCATATACATATATTTCACTAAATGAAAAAAAAATTATAGATGATTCCCTTACTTTGGCTAAGAACTTGGATATTGCTTTCTATTCTACTCTTATTTCATCATTTTCTACTTCATCTTAACTTAAAATATGCTTGTTCTGACTCACTAAGTTAGTTATCAGAACACACTAACTGGTACTAGTTGAAAATCTCATTTTAAAATAATTCTATTTAAAATAAGACAGATGAACACAATGAACTAGGGAAAGAAATTTACGTAGACAAATGTTTATCTTCAATAAAGGAAATTTTATGTACTCTCACTAATTAACTGATAAAAATACATTCCCTTTATTCATTGATTCACCAACTGTTATGGAATATAGTCAAAAGCATACTCCATTGAAATGGACTCAATTTCTTAGTGACTTGAGAATAAACCAAGTATATTTTAAAGAGTTCTATTACAAGTATGTATAATTATTCAATGTCATTGATAGGAAAATTGTACTAGAACAATTTGGTTTGACGAAGATGTGAAATATTTGGCTATTTTCTCTTTCTATAAGACCATGGAACCCCATGTCCAGGAATAAATCTGAGTCAGTGGCTGGGTTGAGAATTATCAGAAAGTTATATTCAATATTTCAATATTTCCCTTTCCCTCCCACCCCTCTTCCCTATTTAGAATTCATCTATTCCTCCCATGTTCCCCTCCCTATCCCACTATGAGTCAGCCTCCTTATATCAGAGAAAACATTTGGCATTTGTTTTTTTGGGGATTGGCTTACATCACTTAGAATTATATTCTCCAACACCATCCAGTTACCTGCAAATTCCACGATTTTATTCTCTTTTATTGCTGAGTAGTTTTCCATTGTATATATATGCCACATTTTTTATCCATTCATCCACAATTATATTTTGTATGGATATAATAAAATTGGTTGAAAGTGACATGTTGATATTTTTAAATTTTAAAATTTCAATATTAAAAATACAAAAGGATTATAATTCAGAATGCATATGCTATGGAATTTAACATTTCATATAGCATTCACTATGAAATCAACAACATCAATTGTATACTAAGTTTATCTCTTAATGAGTTTTGTAGTGGATATCCTAATTTAAACCAATATTTTATTTGAAAAGAATAAGAAGAAAGCTAAAAGTTTCAAGTTAGATTTCATAATGATTCACATTTAAAGCTCTGAGCTGTGAAAAAGGCAGAAGAATGCGGAGGACTTGCTGCCACTTGTATTAAAACATGATAACATACAAAGATATTGTAATGAATGATCAATAATATTCAAGAGATGAAGTATAAAAAAGAGTGGAATTGGTGCATAAAATATAGAATGATGGATACATTTCAACTATCCAATACTTTTCACTCACACAAAGATATATTCAATATATTACTGCAGTTCAGCTATCAATGTGTTAATACCGTTGGAAAACCCTTGGTACCATAGCATTCTCATGTTTATTCCACCCACGTCTTCCTTATTTTTTATTTGTTCTTCTTAGTTATACATGATAGCAGAATGTGTTTTGACATATTATATATATGTGGAGTATTCTTCTGGTTGTACATAATGTAGAATTACATTGGTCATGTAATCATATGTGCACATAGGATAGTAAGATCCAATTCACATAGGATAGTAATATCCAATTCATTCTACTATCTTTCCTATTCCCATTACCCCACCCTTCCTTTATCCCCCTTTGTCTAATCTAAACTACTTCTTTTCTTCCCTAATCCCCCTTTTTGTGAGTTAGCATTTGCATATCAGAGAAAACATTTGGCATTTGGTTTTTGGGATTGGTTTATTTCACTTAGCATGATATTCTCCACCTTCATACATTTTCCAGCAAATGACATAATTTCATTCTTCTTTATGGCTGAATAATAGTCCATTTTGTGTATATATATATATATATATATATATATATATATATATATATACAAAGAAAATATATATATATATATATATATAAAGAACATATGAGATTGAGATATATATATATATATATATATATATATATATATATCTCATATGTTCTTTATCCATTCATCTGTCGAAGGGCACCTAGGTTGGATTCATAGTTTAGCTATTGTGAATTGAGCTGCTATAAACATTGGTATGGCTATGTCACTGTAGTATGCTGATTTTAGGTCCTTTGAGTATAAACCAAGGAGTGGGATAAATGGTGGTCAAATGGCAGTTCCATTCTAAGTTCTGAGGAATCTCCATACTGCTTTCCATAGTGGTTGCACCACTTTGTAGTTCCACCAGCAATGTATGAGTTAAATTTTTCCCCCATATCCTTGGCAACATTTATTGTGGCTTGTATTCTTTATAATTGTTATTTGGACTGGAGTGAGATGAAATATCAGTGTAGTTTTAATTTGTGTTTTTCTAATTGCTAGTGATGTTCTTCTGTGAACTGTTTAGCTCCTTTGCCCATTTATTGAATTTTTTTTATCTTTTAGTTGTTGATGTACCTTTATTTTTTATTTATTTATATATGATGTTGAGGATCAAACTTAGTGCCTTGCACATGCTAGGCAAGTGCTAAGCCACAACCCTAGCTCCTTGATTCTTTTTCTTTTTTTTTGGTATTAATTTTTTTTTACATATCCTCAAGATTAATGAAAAAATACAGCACATGTTCATGTACAAAACACTAGGAAAACTAGGGATAGTAGGAACACACCTCAACATTATAAAAGCTATATAGAATAAACCCAAGGCCAATATCATTTGAAATGGAGAAAAATTGAAAGCATTCCCTCTAAAAATGAACAATACAAAGATGCCCTCTTTCACCAGTTTTTTTTCAACATATCATTAAAATTCCAGCCAGAGCAATTAGACAGCACAAGGAAATTAAAACAATATAAATAGGAAAAGAAGAACTCAAACTGCCTCTATTTGCTGATGACACAATTCTATATTTAAGAGACAAAAAAAAAAAAAATCCAACAGAAAACTTCTAGAACTCCATGATGAATCTATTAAGAGAGAAATTAGGAAAACTACCCCATTCACAATATCCTCAAAAAATTAAATATTTGGAAATCAATCTAGCCAAAAGAGGTGAAAGACCTCTACAATGAAAACTACGGAACACTAAAGAATTTGAAGAAGTCCTTAGAAGATGGAAAGGTTTCCCATACTCTTGGATAGGCAGAATTAACATTGTCAAAATGGCCATACTACCAAAAGTGTTATAAAGATTCAATGTAATTATAGTTAAAATTCCAATGACATTCTTCATGGAAATAGAAAAAGCAGTTATGAAATTCATTCAGAACAATAATAGACCCAGAATGGCCAAAGCAATCCTAAGCAAGAAAAGTGAAGCAGGAAGCATCACAATACCAGACCTTAAATGATAGTACAGAGCTACAGTAACAAAAATGGCATGGTATTGGCTCCAAAACAGAGGTGAAGACCAATGGAACAGAACAGAAGACATAGAGACAAACCCACATAAATACAGTTATCTCATACTAGACAAAGGTGACTTGAACATACATTGGAGAAAAGATCGCCTCTTCAACAAATGATGTTGGGGAAACTGGGAATCCATATGCAGAAAAATGAAACTAAACCCCTATCTTTCACCCTGCACAAAATTCAACTCAAAGTAGATCAAGGACTTAGACATTAGACCAGAGACCCTGAACCTACTATAAGAAAAATTAGGCGCAACTCTCTATCATGTCACTTAGAAACTGACTTCCTTAACAAGGACGTCTTCTTCCTAAAAACACAAAAAGTAAAATCAGGAATCAACAAATGCAATGGAATTAAACTTAAAAGCTTAGCAAAGGAAATAATCAAGAACATGAAGAGAGAGTCTACATACTGGGAGAAAATCTTTGCCATCTGCCTCTGAACCCATGTCTTGATTGCCAATTCCTACACTATCTAAGCTTAGAGCCATATATTTAATTTATTAGCAGATATTAATGTTTCTTGGTTTTACCCTGCCTATAATTGTCATTTAGAAGCAATTAAAGTTATTTCATGTTTTGATTTCATCTGCTTTCATAGTAACTGCAGTACAACTCATCTATATTTCCTGGGCTGAAAACTCTTGCTAACTCTCTAAACAGCTATTTAATGTAGATATACTTCTCTATTATTGAAGAAAACAAAAGCTTTTATAGTCAAGAACACTGAAAAAAAAATAAAAGATCTCTGGAAAGCAATCATTTGTCTCATCCTTAAAACTGTCAAGGTTGAGTTAGAAACCAGAATCAATAGATGTTATTAATCTTTTCAGAATAACAAGTATGTACAGACATTTAAGCATATATCTAGTGACTGTGTCTCATTAATTTTGCAGCTAAGCTGTAATCTAATAGGGAAAGTTTTCCAAATAAAGAAATGAACAAAGAAAAACAAGTACAGAAATAAATTAGGGGACACAGGCTAAATGTGGAACTTCAATCTGAATATATATATACTTTTACAATTTGAACTCATTGTTGTGCTTTCAGGCGTATAAGGGAAAACTTATGCATAGTACTGTAAAGTGAAGGTGAGGATATACTGAAAATAACATTTTTAATTTCTTGTTCTGCAGCTCCAGAGTTAGTAACATTCAGCATATGCTATAAAAATGGGAGATTAAAAGAGTAGTATGAATAACCTGGTATTAAAAAGAATACTAGCTGTCTCTACTATTTCCTGGAATCACCCAAACATTCTGGTACTAAAGAGTTGTTCCTTTGAATAAAAGGCAAAAGCTCCCTGAGGTGCATCACATGTCATTATACTATTTTCCTGGGTGAAATGGGTTATGGCATTTTTCTCCTTTCCTACTTACACAATGTAGACTGAATCTGGTCTTTGTGGGGAATGTATTTATTTGTATAACTTTTATTAGTTTTAAACAATGAGAAATAGTCATTTAGACCTCACCCCACATTAAGACGCAAACAAACTCTATTCCCTACTGAGTATCTAGACAGATATGTGACATCCATCATAATTACTATTTCCAATATTCTTTATTCTTTTTTTGTATTATTTTACCTCTACCTAAATGACAGCTTTTAAAATTTCTTTTAGTGTATATTCGCTTATGATGTTTTTGTATGCCTGGAAAAGTTTTTATTCACCTTCATTTTTAAAGAATTTTTTATAGCAATACTGTTTTACATTGACATATAGCTTCTTTTTATTCAATACTTTAAAGATGGTGCTCCACTCTCTTCTAAAAGGAAATCAATCATCTATGTTTTTATTCCCCTTTTCAGGATATACCTATTTTATATTTACTGGATTTGAGCAATTTAATAATAATATGCCACTGTGAACG
Source organism: Marmota monax (assembly GCF_021218885.2). NCBI lineage: Eukaryota > Metazoa > Chordata > Mammalia > Rodentia > Sciuridae > Marmota > Marmota monax. The sequence continues at coordinate 346,575 of NW_026695029.1, forward strand.
TTTTTTTGTACTTGGGATTCACAGAGTCTCAGGTTTGGTGAATTTTCAAACATCATTTATTTAAATTTTTTCAGCTTCCCTTCTCTCCTTCAGGGTCTCTGATCACATTTATTAAAATTTTACTGTACTTCACTAATTTCTCTGTTCATGTATTTTGATTATATTTTCTCTTTGTGTTTCATTTCAGGTTTTTATTCCTAAACATTCCATTTACTAATATTTTAATATTAATATCTAATTTGTTTTTTTCCCCGGGGGGGAACAGGAATTGAACTCGGGGGCACTTAACCACTGAGCCATATCCCCAGCCCTATTTTGTATTTTATTTGGAGACAGATAGTTGCTTGGCACCCCATTTTTGCTGAGGCTGGCTTTGAACTTGTGATCCTCCTGCCTTAGCCTCCTGCACACTGAGATTACAGATGTGTGCCACCATATCTGGCTCTAATTTGTTTTTAATCAGTATATTTTTTAATCTCATACTTCTTTATTTTCATCTCTAAAATTCTTATTTGTACCCTTTTATATCATGCAAACCTCTACTTAACTTTTCAAATACATGTATTACTTTAATACTGTAATACCACTAAACATCTATACTACTAATAAATTTTATTGAGCTGAAATTCATATATCTTAAAATTAACTACTTTATAGTGCAAAGTCCAGTGGCATTTAATACATTCACAATATTGTGCAACTGTAACCTTTATCTGGTTCCAAAATATTTCATTATGCCTCCCAAACCATGTACCCATTAAGTAGTCACTACATATTTTCCCTGATTTCTGTCTTTATGGATTTACCTCTGGAATATTTCATAAAAGTAATCATACAATATGTGATGTTTCCTGACTTGATTCTTTCAGTCACCATAATGATTTTTATATTCATCTATGATGTAGTATGTATGTGTATTTCATTCCTAGTTGTGAGTGGATAATATTTCATTGTATAGATATACCATCTTTTGCTTAGCCATAAATCTGATAGACATTTGGGTTGTTTCAATCTTTTAGACATGGGGCTATTATAAAATTTGTGTATAAGTGTTTTTTAAAATATTTGTTTTTAATTATTTTTTAATCTAATTCTATCTCTGGTGTGAGGTAGAAGAAGGGCCACCATAAAACGTTGCATGTGGATATCTATTGGACCCAGCAATATTTATTGAGAAGACTGCTTTTCCCAACTGAATGTTTTTATTAGAATTATCCTTTGAATACAGTGCCTCCCAAAGATCCTGGTGGTAAAGTCTTGGTCCAGGGGATTACACTATTGAGAAGTAGTGAGCCTTTAGAAGGTAGGGCCTACTGAGAGGTTCTTAAGTTATTAGGGATGTGCTTTTGAAGTGGATTGTAACATTCTAGTCTTCTAGTCTCTCTTTGCTTCCTGGATTATGATAAAAATAGTTTGCCATGATGTGCTATTCTCACCCGAGGCCCAAAGCAAGAGTCTCAACTGATCTTAGAAATATCCAGAAGGATTAGTCAAAATAAACATTTTATATTTATAAGTTAACTGTCTCAGGTGTCTCATTATAGTGATGCAAAGCTAATTCATTCACCTTTGCCCAATATAAATTTCTTTCTGGATTTTCAAACCTTTTTCATTAATTTACATGTTTCTTATGTCTGGAGTAAACTTTTTTTCTTACAATATCCTTGTAATAAGTTTTGAAATTTGAAATTATAAGTTCTCTAATTTCATTCTTTTTCATGGTTAATTTAGCTACTTTCAGTTTCTTGGAGTTCAATAGAAATTTTAGGACAAGCTTGACAATTTCTTTTAAAGAGTCATTTAAATTTGAATAGAGGTTTCACTGAATCTATAGATGGCTTTGGGGAGCATTGTCAATCTGAACACTATTAAATCTTCTAGTCCATGAACATGATGGAATGCCTTTTTGTTTTCAAGATTTTATTTAATTACTTTTGGCTGTATTTTACAGTTGCCAGTGAATAAATTTTGTACTTCCTTAGTTAATTTTAAGTATTTTATTTATTTTGATTCCATTGGATTTGGAACCATTTTATTTTCTTTTCAGATTATTCATTGATTATGTATAGAAACGTGACTGGTTGTTGCATGTCAATCTTATATCTTGTTACTCTGCTGACTTTGCTTATTAATAAGTTTTTTTGAGAGGTTATTTAGAATTTTCTATTGGGAATCAGTTCTTAATCTGTGTGGGGATGCTTTATATTTGAAAATGTCACTTTTCTTTCACTGTTTTCAAGATTCTCTTTTTGTCTTTGTCTTTCAAGAGTTTAATTATAATCCTTCATAGTGTGAACTTGCTTGTGTTTATCATATTTGGAAATTATCTAATTGAGCATCTTGAATATACTTCCAGAATTTAAACAAAATTGTTTCATTGTTAGTTTCTGTGAAGAAATGGACACTTGGATTTCTTTACTCCACTGTTTGATTGATGTCACTCAGTAATAGATTGTTTTGATTGAGTAATCTTTCCATTATGTGTTGCATTTTCCTTTGTCCTTGCATGCCTGCTGTGAATTCAATGAGATAAAATTTTATCTTGTTGGGTCTTAGAATATTTTTTACCCATAGTAATATTTTTGAATTTTATTCTTTGGTTCTACTAAGTTACTTGGAAATGGTTTGATCTGTTCAGATTTTACTTTAAAGAATTCTGGGAGGATTTAGAGCATTTCTCAGTTTGGGGGTTAAATATTTCCCACTGTGAAGGACTGAAAGACCCCTAAAATTCATATCTTGAAGTCTAAGTTATTCAATCTTCTGTAAAAGAAATACTATAAAGTAGGTTACTTGTAAATATCAGAATTTTTAAAATCACACTTCTAAAAGCTGGCCAAGTACAAGGTCAAGTTGCCAGTACATTTTGTATCCAGGTGAAGGTAAATTACCTTGATCATACATAGCTGTTTTCTTTTGTGTCTACATATGGCAGAAGGGGTGAGGGAGCTGTCTGATACTGCCATTTCAAGGGTGATGATGCATTAATTGAGGCCTTATCTTCATGAATAATTGATTCCCAAAGGCCTCACCTCCAAACACAATCACATTGAGAATTGGGTTTTGATATATGAATTTTGAGAGGACATAAACATTTGATCTATAGCAAAACCGTAACTACCAATTGTAACTCTATTTGGTGATAGGGCCTTGAGGGAGATAATTAAGGTTAAATGAGGTCATAGGGTAGATTCCTAAGCTAGTTGGATTGGTGTCCCTATAAGAACACTAATATTGTATTAGTCAGCTTTTTCATCATTGTGGCCCAAATACCTGACAAGAACAATCACAGGATGAAAAGTTTATCTTGGCTCATGGTTTCAACTTCATTGCTCTGGACCCAAGGTAACACAGAACATCATAGTGGAATGGCACAGTGGAGGAAAGTAGCTCCTGGACATAGCCACTAGAAAGAAGGGAAAGAGTTCCACTCACAAGGGACAAAATATAAACCCCAAGGGCATGCCCCCAGGGACATACCTCCTCTAGCCACACTCTATGTGCCACCCAGTTATTCCATATCAGTAGAATAATCGACCAATTAGGTGAAAGCTCTCATAATCTAATCATTTTGCCTCTAAACCTTCTTGTATTCTCTCACACATTATATTTTGGGGGACACCCCATGGCTAAACCATAATCATCCACGTGAGGATTTATGTCTTGATGCAATCAAAGAAAAAAGATCATGTGAAGACCAAGCAAGAATGTGACCTTCTAATAGCCATGAAGATTATCCTAACTCAAAACCAAGTTTGGTAATAACTTGATTATGGATTTTTTGTTCCCAAAACTGTGAGAAAATAAATGTGTGTTGCTTAAGCCGTAAATCTGTGATTATTTTTATGGCAACCTTAAGATAAGACCCTGCTGTACACTTTACAAAATGTTACATGAATCATAATATCTTCTGGTATTGCTTGTAGAAAAATAATAATAATAAAACCCACTATTCTCCGCCCTGTGTGGGATTCAGGTATTGTTTCTGTCAATACTTTTGGTATATTTTATCTAATTTCCAATTGTTTCCTTAGACACATGTGCTAATCAGTACTCAGATAAATACTTGAGCATTCACTCCTAAATTCTTGTCTCAAAGGAATACTGAAAATGTGTGGAATTCTTTCTTCTGGTTAGCTCTCTCTTCTCTCTTATTCTGTCCTGTGAACAATATCTGCTTTGGTTTTCTCAGTCATTTATCTCCATCTTCTCACCTCAGGAAGTCTGCTGAGCTCTGCTTGCATCCTGCCTCACACACTGTGCCCAGAAAATTCTCTCAAGTTAATAATGTAGGGCAATCAGGGCTCACTGTGTTCATTCTCATCTCAGTAAAATCACTGTTTTTCCTTGCCTGATGAACAGTGTTATGAAAATTGTTGATTCATGGGTTTTGCCTATTTTGTTTAAGTTTTAGCCAAAAAATAAAGCTGATCTCTGATAATACTGCATAGCCAGAAGTGAAAGTTGTTGTATGTATTATCAACTTGATCTGAACCAAATATTATATATACATATATATGAAAATAATGACTTTATGGGTTTATTGTAAATGTTAAGTAATATATCATGTTTATCACTGGAGTATCATGAATAAAAATATAGAATTTAACTGAGAGACATAGATAAAATAACTAGGTATGCTAAAAATTGAAACAATCCAGAAACTAGAGATTAGCCTAATTATGGAAAATAATTTAAATGTCATAGAACATTCTCTGTGCTACCTGTGGTTTTCTAGAGGAAAAAATATATTGACAATAATAATGGCTGTCCATATACAACATATTTATAATTTATTATAATATAAAAGGAGTCTCAGTTTTATTATGGAATAAGTATTATTTGCTAAGACATTTTGTGATACTGTGAACAGATTTGCTCCTAGATCTCTTTAGGCAGGAAGTATTTGAGTGTAAGACTGATTATCTAAGTGACATTGGATGTTGCAAGTTTATTTCTCACAGTTATTTTTTAGGTCCATCAACACCTACGATTAGGGAGTGACAACTTATATAATGTTCATTTCAGACAGTGGTGGAGTTCCTTCCTTGTTCATATCCTCAGGTGAAGTCCTTCTTTTTTGACAAATGAGGACCTGGAAAAAGAATCTTCCAATTTCTAATGTTCAATCTTACTTTAAACTTTAGTTTCCTGTTAGAATTAATTTTCTGTATGGGACAGAAAGCAGTATTCAGCCAGACCCAACTGAGTAATCCTTACATGGGGGAAACTTCTCTACAGGCTTCACTGCCATTGTTCCTGTAATGCTTTTAGCTTCATTTCCCAGCACAACTTTGGAAATCTTGCAGCTGACAAAGAATGTAAAAGTAATGATCTCGGGCAAGTTGTCTAATTTTTGTTACATATATGACAGTTGCATTTCTATCCTTGTCACACAAGTCTTTTTCTCTTCCTACATTTTCTGTATTTGAAACTTAGTGTAGGACTAACTTGATAAATCTCAGTACAAGCATCATTGCTTTAAGATTCCACATTCCTAGTTCCACATTTCACACATGGATTTACAACACCTATGTATTGACTTCTAGCACCTCACAGCTGTATAGGATTAGAGAAACTGCTTCTTGGCTACTTTTTTCTCTTTACAGGAGTGACTTCTACAAATTCATGCTCTTAATCATTAATTCTTTCATTATAAAAATGTTGTTCCTTTCTAAGAGCTAGGCAATTTTTAAGGTGATAGGGATAAAATAGTGAACAAAAAAGGGTATGCGCCATTTGACCCAGTTATCCCACTCCTCAGTATATAGCCAAAGGACTTAAAATCAGCATACTATAGGGATGTAGTCACATCAATGTTTATAGCAGTTCAATTCACAAGACGTAAGATATAGAACCAACCTAGGTATCCTTTAACAGATGAATAAATAAAGAAAAACACACACACACACACACACACAAACCAGCCATAAAGAAAAATGAAATTATGGCATTTTCTGGTAAATGAATGGAACTAGAGACTGTCATGCTAAGTTAAATAAGCCAATCCCAAAAAACCAAAGGCCAAATATTCTCTCTAATACGTGGATGCTAACACACAATAAGGGGTTGAGGGTAGAATAGAAGTACTTTGGATTATACAAAGGGGAATGAAGGGAAGGGAGGGGGAATGAGAATAGGAAAGACAGTAGAATGTATCAGACATAACTTTCTTATGTTCATATATAAGTACACAACCAGTGAAACTCCATATCGTGTACAACCACAGAATGGGAAGTTATACTCCATGTATGCATAATATGTCAAAACACATTCTACTATCATGTATGACTAAAAAGAATAAATAAAAAAAGAAAAAAGAAAAGGGAATGGTCTAAATTCTGTTTGAAAAAGTTTAGTGGTGGGTATTCACCATATCAAATATTTGTACATTTCGTTAGTAATTCAAATGTTAAATGAATGTTATATAGAAGTAAAATCTCTCTCTCCATATAATTTCTGCTATCATGTCTCTTACTACTGCCTCTAGTGTTAACCTTGGGAAAATAATTCTCTTTATTTTTCCAGTAGGCAATGATTTTATTTAACTATACTTATACCTCTCTGTCTCAGTATGACACTTGGACTCTCTGAAAATGACCCAAGAGGCAAAGATAGAATCATGTACCTATATAATCAGAAATTCTTTTGAAAGAAATAAAATTGTAATAGCACTATATCTCAATGTAGTAAGAAAAGACTTGTCAGTACAACTATTAAATAAAGTTGAATGACTTAAGTTTAAAGTTATACTACTCTATTTGTCTCCAGGAATTAGACTTTCTATGAATCCTTATGCTGCTAGCACTAAGCATCCTACTTTTAAAAATGTGTTATTTTGAAACAATTATCCATTTTTATTTCTTTCAAAGAAGTATATAGGCAGGGACTGTGAATTTTTTTCCCACCTGCCCAATGTTAATATCATGTACAAATATAGTACAATATCAAAACAGGAAAGGGTCAGTCTGCAAGCTTTTTCAGATATAACCAGTTAGACATGCACGTATAATCACTTTATATATTTTTATATTTGCCATAATTTTTTGAAGTAAGTTTCTGTAATACTACTTTATATTGAGGGAAAAGTATTTATCTGTCTGAATCAAAATTATTTTCTTCCTTCTGGAGTTCTTTTACATTGAGAAATTGAAATTCCTTTTATCTCACCCTTGTTTTTACATCCTATGTCAATTTCTTGGTTCTAATATATTTTTCCCTTTCATTTGTCTAAATCTGTTTCTGACCCTCTCACATCCACCTTTTTCTCCTTCCTTGAAAATCTTGGGTCCTCACTTCTTTCTCTTCCTTTAAAAATCATCACTGAAAACATGAATTTCTCCATTGTCTCTCATAGTCTTTAATATATCCTCTAGATCACTTACATGTCCTCTTTCCTTATACTATTATTTATATAACTTTCTCTCTCCCTATCTGTTTCTGAGCAAAAACTCCCTTTTCCATATTGCAAAATATAATCTTATTTTATGAAAATCTCTTTGTTAGCAATGTTAGAAAATTTTCCCATCTGATTTATCAAAATTTCAAAGGGCATTTTATGCAGCCTTCAGTATTGTGAATTTATTCACTTTTATGGTCTCTTAACCTAAAATTTCATTTTTTAAAAAGAATTTCATATTTAAAACATTTACACATTTGAGAGAATTCATTCTCATATTAAATTAAACTACTTAAGATTAAAAAGAAAATTGTGAACCTAGACAGGAATTGCTTCAATTTTATCCACAGTGGCTTTTGTAAAATATCAGTTGGACATAATTACATTCTATTTTATGGCTGAGTAAAAACCCATTGTGTGTAAATTATGTCATTTGCCATTAAATGAATGGAACTGGAGAACATCATGCTAAGTGAAATAAGCCAGATTCAGAAAGTCAAGGATCAAATATTTTCTGTCATGTATGAGAGGGGCAGAGAGAAGAGAAGAGAGAAGAGATTTAATAAAAGATTTTACAAAAATAGAAAGGAGGCCAAGAGTGTAGAGGAAAAGATCAAAAAGGAGGGAGGAAGGGATGGAATGTGGAAATATTGGGAAACAAATCCTATCAAAGTCTACATATAAAGATACCACAATGAATCCCATGTAATTTTAATTAATGGATTAAAATAATAATTAAAGGGAGATTAGCAGAGTAGAGCAAGCAGATTGGGGGAGAGAGAGGAAGGAAGGGAAAGGGAAGGTACTGGGGAATGAGATTGATCAAATTATGTGCATGTAAAAACATGGTATGATGAATTACCCTATTGTATATAAATATAATGCAACAATAAAAAGTGATAAAAATAAAATAAAATACATGTGGAGGACATAAAACTACCCTATTGAGACTTATAATTTCTATTTATAGAAATGTAATATCTATTTTCCATTTAATTTTCCCATGTCGGTGTTTGTGGCCAGGGTTTCTTCAGAATAATGCAAAATTGAGATTACTTTAGGAAGTGGCTTTAGAAAACATCTTTATACTGATGCATGAGCTCAGAAAACATTAAATCATAGTCAGTTGGCAGACTAAGAAAACTGATTAAAAACTGAAATGTCAATATGTGTCCACTTTTAAAGACAGTAAACATCCTAATAGATGACTGAACAGAATGTATAAGTCAGACACTTCAGACAATTGATGAAATTACAAAATGTGCAAAAGACCATCTTTCATCATTCATCAGTGTTTTCTCCGCATACAAGGACAGGAATAAATGTTGAAAAAATAGCACATCTATCTGTTGCATCAGTATCTTTTAAAAAAATGTGCTATACATTCAACCTTATTCTTAAATATTTTTTTAAAAACAAAGCTAAGAGTTTTTGGCATATCTTTGAAATAAATTAACTTTGTGATTGAAGAGCTGTTAAGCACACACAGACATACTATTTCATTCAGTTTCTTTAAAAATGATGAAACACATTGGTGAAAAATAATAATTCAAAATGTAATATAGAGACATTTTATACCCTGAATTAAAGATAAAATCCAAAGTTTATCAGAACAAATAATTTTTTAAAATATTTTTTAGTTGTCAATGAACTTTATGTATTTATATGTGGTGCAAATAATCGAACCCTGTGCCTCACATGTGCTAGGCAAGCCCTCTACTACTGAGTCACAACCCCATCCCCAGAACAAATAATTTAATGCCTAACTTAAGAGCTAATTATTTAAAATAGATCTAATGATTTTATTTTCTTGAAAATAGATTAGTATAATATTTACCAATAAAATATAAACTGCATAAATATTAATAACATAAAAATAAGGTAGGCAAATATACATATAGTCTGTCAAACCATACCTTCTCTAAGATAATCATGTTTTTTTGAGTTCTTGATATATATTATTTTGTTGGAATTATGCCCATTTATGCAGACCTTTGAGGTTACTGAATCATAATAGAACATGCCATTTATTTTACCTCTGCTCTTCTATTGCATTGACATGAGAATTCATACATTCATATTAACCTGAAAATCAAATTATTCTTAACCAGGACTTAACTTCTTCCTTATAATTTTTCAGCAACCACACGTTGATTTTTCTTTTATAGTATCTATTCTTTTTAAACTCACTAACCTCCACTATAAATTTTATACCATACTGAAAAGAGCATTACATTAGGAATCAGAAGATAATTTTATTATGATATTTCATTTAAATATATCTCCAAACCTCCAAGTATTTTAAAAATATTATGAAGGTTGCAGTATCCTATCATTTGAATGTTTACTCCCTCTGCTCTGAAACTTGCATTGAAATTATTTGCCACTTTAACAATATTAAGAAGGTGGACCTTGGATAGGCAAATAGCCATGAGATCATCACTCACATGGATGAGTTTAATGTCTTAATAAAACAGCTACTGGGAATGGGCTTGTACTCCTCTAACTTCTACCATGGGAAGACTGTCTCTAGGGTACAGAAACGTGTCTTCTTATATCTTTATTCTCCATTTTTAAGACATGTCTGTTAAATTTAAGTTCAATAAGCTCAAAATGCAATACTTTAACTTCCAAGAAAAAGAACATTTTCTTGGCTTAGAAATCTATATCACCATTTACTTAATTTTTCAAACACAGGATCCTGTCATATTCAAAAGGCAACGAGTGAATAAAATTACTTCTCTTATCCAATAATTAGTTGATTCTTTTTTCAGACAACAAAAAACAAATCTCTACCTCCATACCTCTGATTCAATAGCTCTAATTCATGCTTGCCAACTTGTGTGTAATAATTTCATTAGGGTAACTCTAATATAATGTCAATGAAATCCAATTTTAACACATTTACCAGGATCATCATTTTAAACTACATATTTGATCAGTTTTTGCTCTCTGGCTGCAAACACCATAGCCTAGTGTTGTGGCAGAACTATACAATTCACATGTTCCAGATAAACATAGATGAATTATTTTGTCAAAATATGATCTGAAAATAATAGTGGAATAGGTTGTTATATATTAGTCATAAATCTGAGAAATACTACAAAGCTTGGATACAATTATTTTAAAAGTTTGTACATAGCAGGAAAGTAGTGAATTATAGCATTTTCAGAGCCATGCTCAGATGACAAGAGAAACCAAGAGAAGTGAACATAGTATCCGTTATCAAGGCATTTTCTGAACTCTGAATCAGTACCTAAGGAGTTGAGATGCTCAACAGAGATTTGTGTTTGACTCATGGAACTTGGAAAATGAGATCAAAATGTATAACCACTGAAATGAAGATACTTTAGTAAACATTCCTTTAGGGTGGTATCCTAAATTACTAAGATATATAAATAACAGTGAACTAGAAGTAGATGAGTTCTCACAGTAACTGAAATTCAACTTGGAATTATATCAGTGTCTGAGTGAATTAAAGTGATTTGCCATTTCCAGTGCCCTTTGAGTTGTAGCTGCATGTTCAAAGCAAAATTAAATCTTCCCTGGATGAAGGTAAGAACAGGAAGACCTTGTCTCAAACACTTTAATATACCAGTTTAGCCATCAATCAAAAATAGTGTCAATATATGAGAAAGCAAGACTTTATTTAAAAATTGAAAAGGAAATGAAAGTAAATTAGCAGAATATCCAAATAATGGAGATATCTGATTGCAAATTTCAGATAACTATTATTGACATGGTGAGGAATTTGAAACGTGAGATAATGTCTTAACTATAAGATCACAATTGTAAACTTCAGAAGATAATCATGAAATCAAGGCCTCAATTGTGGATTTAATAGCAGAAAAGAAAATGTTCAGTACAGAAATAATAAACTAGAAGACAGATTAGAAGAAAATATGTTTAGAAAACAGAGAGGAAGGGGTTCTTAGAAACATTTTTAAAAATATTTTTAAAAACAATGAAACTTTCTATTTTAAAATTAACTGAATCCCAAGGGATGACAGCAGAAGAGATAGACATAAAGGAGTAATAGAAGAGAAACTTTCTAAGAATATTTCAAAACTGAAAATGACATCACATCCATTGATTCCAATAGTGATTTCAAACCTAAGCAGGAAAAATGAAAAGGTTACACCAAAGCACATGAGAGTAGAACTGCTGGAATCCATAGGCAAAGGAAAAAATTAAGAACTTCCAGAGTAAAAAGGAAGTTCATAGGAACTTTAATTATTTATTTGAGTAAAACTCATGTTTTCTGATAAATTCTATTGTGGTCTCTGCTTCTCTCCAAGAAAATGTATGGATATATAGGGAAAGTTGGGCTTCATGTGTCTTATGTACAGAGAGATGAGACAAGTAGCCTTCTCATTCTCATGACATCCTTTGGCTTCTTTGGATTCAGTGAAAATGTCTTAAGTTTCTGTAATTGCTGCTTACTAAAATTGGAGGATAAAAAGTTATGATTGTGTATTTCCAAATTATCCATATCTCATTCCTACTATATACCTAATAGTATCAGTTTTAACTTATGAATTTATCTAATCTATTTTCATGTTAAGCCCGGTTTGATAAAACATCAGCTCTGTTTACAAACCTTTTTGGAAGGCGAATGATATATTATGGATTTATTCACATCAAAATGATACCACAAGTGGCCCAGGAATACTAAATCATAATTGCCACTTATCTGCCATATGGGCTTTAAGTGGTCATCCCCTACCATGCACACAGGCTGGGGAAAAAAAAAGGTAAGTTAAAAGTCACCTATTCCCAAAATCTGAATCACTGACATGGGAATTGGAACCCACATTTTCTTCTTATTTCCTACTTCACTTCTTCTTTCTACCATTCATTTAACAAAATATAGTTTCACTTCTACATTACATCCTTCTTACAAATCATAATAACAAGATTTGTCACTTTGCTATTTTAGGTAAAAGGGATATGTTTTTTCCACTAAGGAAGAGAATCTGTAATAAGAACTTCCCAGTATGATATTCTCAGGGCTGTTAACAAATGTTAGTTCTTTCATTCCAAGATCATACTATGATTATCATTCTCTAGAAAATAGGTTGGATAACTTGACTTTCTTTGACTAAGAAAAATGAGAAGAAAGTGACATGTGCCAATTCAGTGAAGAAGCTTTAAAACCTTCACAGACAATTCATCACACTCTCTGCCTCTGATGGTTAAAGTTTGTGATATAACTGAACCGATTTACCCAGTTTGGTGAATGAGTAGTATGAACTGACCCTTTTACTTATATGTAATAGAGAAGTAGTGAGAAAGAAACAGCAATCATTTTTCTTATAATAGTCACATTTTGGTATTGTTTGTTACCAAGCTTTATATGACCAACCATCCAGAATTAGTTTTTAATTTCTTCATTTTCATATCTACTTCTACGTCTCTCTTCAACTCTATTTCTACCTCTATCCCCATCTCTGTATTTCTTTCTCCAAACTTGGTTTACAAACCTATTATCACCATCTCTTCATAAGAAATACCTCTGGAACATCAGGTATAAAGGAATATACCTCAACTTAATAAAGGCCATATACAATAAGCCAAGAGTTAACATACTGAATGATGAGAACTGAAAATTTTATCTTTAAGATCAGGAATAAGACAAGGATACCCACCTTCACCAGTTTTGTCTAACATAATGGTGGGATTTGTAGCAAGAGAAATGAGGCAAGAAAAAGAAAAAGGCCTTCTAATTGCAAAAGAAGACATTGTCAATGATTGACAGAATTTTATATAAAAACTTCCAAAGATCCACCCTAAACCATTAAAACTAATAAAGGAATCTGGCCAAGTTGTAGGATACAAAATCAACATATGTAAACTACTATCATTGCTGAACACCAACAATGAGCTACCTGGAAAAGAGATAAAGAATAACTACATTTACAATAGTGAGAAAATTTAAATCCCTAACAAATAATTTAATCAAAGGGGTAAAAGTTCTCTACAATAAACACTATAAAACACAAATGAAAGAAACTGCAGAGGACCCGAAAGGTGGAATGAAACTCAATGTTCATGAATTTTTAAAAATCAATATTGTTAAAATGTTCATAATATTCAAAGTGATCAAGAGATTCATTTCAATCCCTACCAAAATATAAATGAACTAATAAAAACAATCCTAAAATTCTTATGGAAGGACAACAAATCCTGAATAGCTAAAACCATCTGAGGGACAAAAAAGGACACTGGGGGAAGCAGGAGGCATTACCCTGTTTGATTTCAAAATATATTGTAATGATATAGTAATCAAAACAGCATAATATTAGAATAAAAACAGACAGACCAATAGAACAAAGTAGAGACCCTAAAAGTGAACCCATACATATACAGTTAACTGTTCTTTGATTAAGGTGCAAAGAACACATATAAAAAATTCTTTCAATAAAATATGTTGTGCAAATTGTATATCTGCATACAGAAGAATGAAACTAGACCTCTATCTCTCACCAGTTACAAAAACCAAATCAAAATTGATAAAATACTTAAATGTAAGTCCTGAAACCATAAAACTAGTAGAAGGCAGCATAAGAGAAATGCTTTGTGACACTGGAATAGGCAAAGATTTTTTTATAAGACCACCCCCCCAAGTATGAGAAACAAAAAAAAAGCAAAATTAGATAAATATGATTAACTCCAATTGAAAAACTCCATATACAAAGGGCACAAATAGCAGAGTAAATAGACTACCTACAGAATGGGAGAAACTATATCTGACTAGGTGTTGATATTCAGAATATATGTTAATCCAAAAATTCAATAGCAAAAAAATATACATATTCTGATTTAAAAGAGGGCAAAGAACTATAAAGAAGGAAGATATACAAATGATCAACTAGTATATGAAGAGGTATTCACCTTTACTATATGAAGAAAATGCATATGAAAACCTCAATTAGATATCATCTCACTCCAGCAAGAATGGATATTACCAAAACTGCAAAGGATAACAAGTATTAGCAAAGATGTGGAGGAAAGGCAGCTTTTGTATACTGTTGGTGGGAATATACAGCCATTATGGAAAATCATAAGGAAATTTCTTCACATATTAAAAATAGAACTATCATGTGATCCAAGAATCCCACTATTAAGTATATAAACAATGCAAATAAAATCAATCTAAGAGACAGCTGCACTCCCATGTTTATTCACATGTTTATTCACTATTCACACTAGCCAAGCAATGGAAAAAACCTAAGTATTCAACAACCAATGGATGAATAAAAAAAAATGTGGTACATATACACAAAAAAATACTATTGAGTCATGAAAAAATGACTGTCCTATGTTACAACCAGAATGGAACTGAAGGTCATTATGTTGTATGAAATAAGCCAGAAACAGAAAGATAACTACTTCATGATTCATTAATATGTGTAATCATAAAAAGTTAATCTCACATAAATTGAGAACAGAATAGTGCTCTCCAGGAGCTGGGTAGTGTGAGGGTGGGAGGGATGAGGTAAAGTTGATCAATGTATATTATATTATAGTTAGGAACAAGAAGTTCTGGATGTTTGATTGCACAAAAAGGTGATTATAGATAATGATAATTTACACATTTTTAAATCTAGAAAGCATTTAAAATATGTTAACCATAAAGAAATGGCAAATGTTCAAGAACATAGGTATGACTATCCTAATTTGAATATTATACAATGCCAATATGTATCAAAATATCACAAAGTACCACATAAAATTTTTATGTATAAGTTCAAATGAAAACAAAACATAATAATGAAAGAAATTTATTAATGTTGTTAGCTATAAGATACAATAAGAAAATGATACTGCCTGGACTGATGGAAAATATGGACATTAATTCAAAAATCACGCAATCAAAATGTTTCTTAACAAACTACTGTGTATCATTACAGAAGTAAAATAGATTGTTATGTGCTTGGGAATATTTCATTATTAGGTTTTGGTCTTTCATGTGATCAGGAATTTCTAAGTATTTATGGAACATTTATTTTTCTAATATTTTTCTGAACTGCAAATGACTTTTAGGTGTTGTCATGGGAATACAGCTAAGAGCAAATGAACTACATAGCAACATCATTGTTTTTTGTTACCATTATTACATTAAAAAATAAGTGAACACTTGAAGTCTCTGAATGAAAAATCTCTCACTTTTCTAGTGAGAAAATATTTCTTATATTCATTTTATATTTTTAAAAATTCATACCACTAAAGTTTAAAGACAACAGAGTCAAATAAAACAATAGCTTATCAGTATGCACAATAATATATTAGGACTATTGTCTGGGATTGTAAAAGCAACATATGTATGTATATGTGTGTATATTTATACATATATGTGGAGTTATAAAGATTTCTCTGAATGATTTCAGCCCCAAAATTACTTTGCCAATTTATCTTTACATACTCTGTTATGTATTAATGCTGTTATTTTCTATATGCTTCCAACTTTATTTTTTTCTTTTTAAAATTTTTATTAGTTCATTTTAATATTATTACATAGTACAGTTCATTTTGACATAATTATACAAGCATGTAATATAAGTTGCTCTAATTCAGTCCCCAGGACTTCTCTTCCCTAAAACAGTAAATATTAACTCTATTATTTATCCTAAAAGTATCAAATCTTTAAGGTTTGTTTTCTTTATAGTGACAAAATCTAAATAATACACTTTACCATGATATCGTTTCACTTTGCTTTGATCAAATAGCTTTTCAACTTTTTTTATTAGTTCATCTCTAATTCTTTTCAGATATCTGCTTTTTTCCTTTACTTATTTCATTTGTTCAATAATCTTCTCTCTCTCAATCTTTAATAGAAGTATATCAGGTATTCCTTGATGTTGGGTTTCCAGACCCTGCTGGTGCCCTCAAAGAATGCTACTGCATCCTGGATCTGGAACCTGCATAAGTTGAAATGGGTGGATCTGGGCTGCTGGGCTTAACCACCCATGGTAGTCCACAGGTCAGAAGGGGCAGTCCTGCACCAAAGGATAGGCTCTGGCAAATGTCTGCCCCAGTGGGGAAGGGGTGGACCAGGCCTGCTGTGTGCCTGGGTCCCCGCAGAGGCCAGTGTGTGTGGATCTGGACCACTAGATTTGACCTCCTGTGGTAGGCTGCTGGTCGGAAGAGTGCTTCCAACTTTAAAATGCACCATTCTTGGTCAATATTTATTAATTTCCTTCTGGTATTAACAATCACTTGAATTCTATACATAATTTCAGGTATTTGAGGAGCTACTTTTGAAGAATAAAATTTCATTTGGTTTAAAAATGTGAAGAAAAATGACAAGACAAATTGTTATGCTGTATGTGTGTGTGTGTGTGTGTGTGTGTGTATATATATATATATATAATGCATATATATGTAATTATCTTTATCTTTAACTGGGCATCTACGTATGTATCCATGAGTTATTTAAAAATGTTAAGTAGTGTGTTACATATGTACACTAAGGATTCAAAGAGCACTTATTAGATGGGCCTAGAAGTCCACTTTATTGACTAATGAGTCTCCATTTCAGCCCCTTGGATATTTGCCACACTCTTCCCAGTTTCAAAAATATTTGAGTATCCATAGTTCTGACAAATGCAACAATTGTTATGACTTCTAAGTCATAATATATTAGTATTTAGGAATCTTGTAAAAACAAATCTGTACATGGACAATAAGTGATACCATCTACCCTCTGCAGCCTCCAAAGCTGGAGCTCAGAGAACGCCTCTTCCACATAATTGGAAAATAAGTTTCTTAGCATGTTATTCTTTATTTACATCTTCAGATCCAGTCTTCTCTGTCCTATTCTATTTCCTGTGAAGATGAGTTCTGTGGATTATCTGTGTTCTATAGCCTTCTAATTTTTCTCTTGAGATTATACTGGCAGAACATAAGAGGGAGGAAGAAAGAGAGATTATAATATGAATCCCCTCTTACTAATGCCATACAAGAATCAGGTTACTATGCTGTCAAGACCTTGTACTCCTTTATCTATGTTTGCAACTCTTGGCACATGATCACATATCCATAATTATAAACTCTCCAGGTTTTTTTTGTAAAGGCAACTTTATATTGTTCCATCAGGCTGACAGGTGATATAAAAATTTAAATTGCCTTTCCCATTTCCCATATACAAGATAATACACTAGAACATTACATTGATGACATTATGTAAATTGGACCTACTTCAGACTTACTGTAAAGATATTTTTGTATCAGAGAGTGGAAAGTAACTCTGACAAAATTCTAGTGCCTTCTACCTCCATGGAATGCTATGGATCTAGTGGTGTAGGGCAGGTTAATACATTCCTTCTGAGGTGAAGTTCAAGTTGTTGTGTTACTCCCTCCTAAAATTAAAAAAAAAAAAAGAGGCCTAAAGCCCATTATACCTCCTCTTAGATTTGGGAGGCAGCATAGTTCTCATTCGGGTGTGTTAATCTGGCACATTTACTGAATGACTCTAGAAGCTGATAGTTTTGAGTGGGTCCCAGAATAAAAAAAGATTATGCAATAAATCCAGGTGCACTGATAGCTGCTGTAGTAATTGGGTCTTGTGACTCAACAGGCCTGATGGTATTCCAACTGTCCATAGAAAATAGGGATGCTAATGGAGCCTCTGGAAGGCTCCTGTTGGTGAGTCATAGTTCAGGCTCTTAGAATTTTGATGCAAAGGCATGTAATCCTCTGCATATAACTACTCATTTAAAAAAGAAAAAAAAGATTTTGACTAATTACTAAGCTTTAGTGGAGACTGAACATTTGGCCCGGACCACCAAATTACTTTGGGGCTTGAGCTTACCATCATAAACTAGGCGTTGTATGATTTACCAAGCCATACAGTTAGATGTGCACAGCAGTATTCCATCATCAAATGGAGGTGGTATACACAAGATCAAGCCCAAACAGGCCATTAAAGCAAAAGTTACATGAAGAAATGGCACAAATGCTCATGGTCCTCAACTCTTGGTTCATTGTCTTCTTTCTCCCATTCTGCAACATGGAGAATACTCTATGATCAGTTCACAGGAGAGAAGACTCATGCCTGGTTTTCCCACAACATCTGAAAGTGGACAGCTGCATCACTATAGCTCCTCTCTGGGACATCACTGAAGGAGAATAGTGAAGGAAAACCCATTCGGCCAAAATTTGAGCATTGAATCAGTTTATTCACTCTGGTACAGAAATGAGATTATGTATTGTGGTCAGAAGTTTGACTAGATTGTCAGGGACTTTGAAGGAACATGTTTGGAAAATTGGTGACATGGACATCTATAAGAGTTATGTAGACAGACCTCCTGAGTGGACAAAATCCATGGAAATATTTGTGACTCCTGTGAACACTCAACAAAGGATTACCTCAGTAGATAAAAATTTTAATAATCAATTGGATAGATTGACCAGTTCTATGGATACTGGTTTCTTTATCCAGCCACCTGTTTGTTGCCTAATTGTCTCATGAACAAAGTTGCAATAGTTGCAGGAATGGGAGTTTGGCATGGGTAACTGGGAAATTTATCACATCACCACAGCTGTTCTCAGAATTACATAAAAGATTCTTCTGCATCTATGTTTGGAATCTATTTGACTGATGTCCTGTTAATATGAAGTCCTAGTTTTAATTGCTCATCCATCTGCTAATCTTTCCTCTTCTATTTATTTTTTAGGCATTCCCATGATCAAGATCTCCTTAATGATGGTGTGGCTCTACTTTATGTACAATCAGAGATATGAATAATTGTGCTCTCTATGTGTAATATGAATTGTAATGCATTCTACCATCATATATAACAAATTAAAATTTTAAAAAAATTTAAAATAGGGTACAGAATATATTTTTTGAAATGACTTATAAAACAATAAGAAAAGGACAATCATATTAGAACTACCAAAGGACTTAAACAAGAATTTTACAGAAAAGAAAAAGTATTGGCTGAAAACATAAGAAAACATGGTCAACATTGTTAAAAAGAAAGTTAAAATGCAAGTTAAGACCACGGTGTAATGTAATTGTGCAATCACCAAATAGGCAAAAGTTAAGAAAAGGACAATTTTAAATGCTGGGACAAGTAGGAAATTATTAGGCTTTCATCTGGAATATCTCCCAAAAGCTCATGTGTTGGACAATGCAACAATGTTCAGAGGTGAAATGATTGGATCATGAGGGTTCTGACATCAGTGGATTAATCAACTTGATGGATTAACAATTCAAATGGACTTACTGAGATGAGAGGTGGTGAAAGCTATAGAAGGGTGGCCCATGGATGGAGGAAGTAAGTCACTGAGGATGTGGCCTTATGGACTACACATATCCCTCTCCCTTCTCCCAACATTACTTCCTAGCTGCAACTAGGAGGCAAATTTCCTGTTCTGTCTTTCCACCATGATGTTCTACTTCACCTTCAACCCAAAGCAATGGAACCAGTTGACCATGAACTGCTTTCTCTGAAACTGTAAGCCAAAATAAATTTTTTGCTCTCAAAAAAAATTCTCCTTAATGGAATCACCTGACAACTATCAGTCAAGAAGCATGCCCTAAAAGAGGGTACAACTGGTTCTCCAGGAATAACACTACCAAGAAAATTCTGACCCTGATGACTATTTCAATCATCCTCTACTTCAGATTTCCCTTATCCCTGAATTTTTCAAGGAATGTGTCTCTGAGCATGTTTTGAACATGAGAAAATATTTATAAGATTGATAAAATGTTGTGTTGACATAAATTTAGGGTGGCTGGATTGACTAGGACATCTTGTCCTCAAACTTTTCATGTGAACTCCTGCACTGTAATTTGTTTGTTCCATTTAAGGTCCAAACTCCTGTCCCATGAACCTCAACTTTCTCTTTACTACAATATCTGACACAGTTTGTTAAGTTTTAAGACATACCCCCAGTAGTTTTTAGTAGCCCCCACTCTTTCCTCTTTCACACTCAGTATCTGGTTATAAAAGTTGTGCTGATGCAGTCCTTCTCTCAGAAATTTCTGACTTTCCTTTGAATAGTTCTCTATAGTAATAATTCTCCCAAAAAAGTATTTCTTCATTAACATCCAGACTTGTGTAATTATTTTAATAACAAATAAACAGCCTTAATCTGTAAAGACAATTACAAATTACATTTAATTTTTTAAAATATTTTTTAGTTGTCAATGGATCTTTATTTTTTAAATTTTTTTTATATATGGTGCTGAGACTCTAACCCAGTACCTCACATATGCTAGGCAAGAGCTCTACCACTGAGCCACAACCCCAGCCCTACATTTACATATTTAAATTATTATTTAAAAATTATAGTATCTAGTGAGTAATGACCAAGTCAGGGTAGTTAACATTTCCACATTCCTAAACATTTTTAAAACTTTTTTAAAAATAATAATGTTGTATTTTTATGGATTATAGTGTGATATTCAATATGTTCATGGGATATGTACTGATCAAATCTGAAAAATTAATGTTGCTATTTCCTTCAAGTCCCTCTCCTACTGCTATTCATGAAATTGTATTAGTTGATTGTGAAATATAATCCTTCTACTGTGGTGTAAAACACTAGAACTTATGACATCTACATAAAGACTTCTCTTTGGGCCCTAATTTACATTTATTCTTTAACAGCTGTTAGTATAGTAAGCATTTTTATCTCCATCCAATGAGCTTCTCTGCCTATCATTAATCACCTTAATACTCTTAATGATTGTTAAATGATTGCTACTTTCTCAAGTATCAGAGGCACAGATATGTCACCAAGTCTAATATGGCATTTCATGATACTTTCCTAGAGTCTTGGAATACAAATGAAATAATGAATAGTATACAATATTAGAACGGTTTTGTGCATACAATAGTTTTGTGAATTCATGTGTCATAATAATGGTCACATAAAACTTTGGCAATGAATGAATACTCTTCACACTTTACATTAAAACTACTCCAAGTGAAACAATGTAAAACCAATGCATTTCTATTTTAAACACTAAATGTTATTGCCAAAAAGGCCTATTAAACAGTCTATTTCTAACAAATTAGTGCTTTTTGGTATATAAGGGCATACTATATACTACTCACATGAATCTAAAGTTTTATTAACTTATTTTTGTTTCCTGATGTTTTTTTTTTTTTACTCCTGGGTTTCCCCTGTGAAAATTTCCTGTGTTACTGATTATTAACTTAGGCATCAATACAGCTACAACTTTCCAGGGACATAGTCATCATGTAATGAGACAGAATCAATGTCAGTTAGTCATACACCAGTACTTTATTTCTTTATATAATTAGTGCTAGGGAACCTTATCATTAGACATCCTATTATAAGAAAAAGAGGTAATTATAATCTCATGGGAAGTAAAAAACAATAAAGATGTAAACTTTGATTACTCCTCTTATTAAACTGACAAACAATGGGTTTTTGAGAATTTTATCAAGCCTGTGTCTAAAAAGACAATACAGATTTTGAAAATAGATCTGAACATTCTTAACCATATATTTTTGTAGACATATGCTTAAATTTCTCTTGGATAAACATGTAAATGTGGAATTTCTCCATCATAATGTAGGTGCATTTTTAATCTTATGACAAACTGCTAGAGTGATTTTTCAAATTGCTTTACCATTTTATATACCTACCAACCATATATAAGAGTTCAGCTTGCAGTAAATTCTTTCCTACAGTTGTAGGTGTTATGTTTTTATTTTAGCAATTCTGATGTGTATGTAATAGAAAGTTCTACTGAAAAGTGCTGGTCTGGATGCTAGGTTTTCATGGCCAGCTCTATATGTTGAAAATTAGCTTATAAAGTTGAGACTTTAAAGAAATGTGTTTGAAAGATCACCCATGCTATCTCTTTACCTTCCTGTTTCCTTTGCAGTACAAAAGCTTTTAAAATTGATGTGTTCCACTTATTGATTCTTGGTTTTATTTCCTGAGCTGTAGGGGTCTTGGTAAGAAAGTTGGTTTCTGTGCCAATATGTTGGAGTATTAAGTCTATGTTTTCTTTCAGCAGTTGTAAAGTTTCTGGTCTAATTCATAGGTCTTTGATCCACTGTGAATTGATTTTTGTGCAGGATGAAATACATGGATCTACTTTTATTCTTCTGCATGTAGATATCCGGTTTTCCCTGTACCATTTGTTGGTAAGGATCTCTTTTCTCTAACTTATGTTTTTGATATCTTTGTCAACTATCAAATGACTGTATCTGTGTGAGTTTGTGTCTGTGCCTATTCTATTCTCTTGGTCATCATATCTGTTTTGATGCTAATAACATGCTATTTTTGTAACTGTAGCTCTGTACTATAATTTGAGATCAGGTATTGTGATCCAACAGGGGATTGTCATCCAGATTATATAAAGAACTGAAAACACACACACACACACACACAAAAAAAAAAAAAAAAAAAAAAAAAAAAAAACCACTAAAAAAAAAACTAAAAAAAAAAAAAGCAAAAAAAAAAAAAAAACAAAAATAAAAAAAAGTTCAAAATCCCTAGTAATTAGTGAAATGTAAATCAAAACTAAAATGAGATTTTATCTCACTTCAGTTAGAATTGCAATCATAAAGAATCAAATAATAATAAATGCTTGTGAGAATGCAGGTAGAAAAGTATACTCATACATTGCTGGTGGAACTGCAAATTAGTACAACTGCTTTGGAAAGCAGTATGGAAATTCCTCAAAAGCTAGGAATGGAACCATAATATGGCCCAGCTATCTCATTCCTTGGCATTTACACTAAAAATCTAAAATCAGCATACTATGGTAATACAGGCACATCAATGTTTATAGTAGTGCAATTAGCAATAGCCAAGTTATGAAACCAGCCCAACTGCCCATAGACAGATAAATGGATATAGACAATGAAGTTTTACTCAGCCATGAAGAAGATTGAAATTATGGCATTTGCTGATAAGTGGATGGAAATGGAGAACATCAGGGAAAATGAAACAAGCCAAATTCAGAAAGTTAATGGACAAATGTTTTCTCTCATATGTAGAAGCTAGACCAAAATAAGGAAAAAAATGGAGGGGGAGGAATCCCATGAAATTAGAAAGAAGATTCATAGAGTAGAGGAAGGTGATACAGGGGGATGGAGCAGGGACAGGAAATGAGGCAAATGGTGGAATGAAATTCACCGAATTATGCTATGTACATATATGAATATACCACAGGGAATTTTGCCTTTATGTATATCTATAAAACAACAATTTAAAATAAAAACTATAAATGAATAGAAGGAAGATAAGAAGAACAGAGGATGGGGAGTTATAAGAGGGAGAAGAGGAGGCAAAGAAAATATTGGAGACTGAACTGCTGCAAATTAATTTCATGCACATGTGATCAGGTCAAAATGAACCTCAATATTATGTATAGCTATAATGCACTAATAAAAACATACAAATTGAAAAATTTCACCTGAAAAAAATGTGTGAGAGAAACAAAGAATGTGTTTGTATGTATGTTTGTATGTATGTATATTTACATGCACACACCACATTGACATTTTGCAGATAAAATTTAAGGGAAATTTTTTAAGGAAAATGTTTAAACAAAATTGTTGAGAGCCACAGCCAAGGGGCCCCAGCAAACTTTCAGACTGCCAGCTGATGATTGGCTCACAGCAGCCCCAGCAACTTCTAGCTGATTGGCTCCTCTGCGGTGATGCTCATTGGGCTGTTTCCCTGCCCTTTCAGACCACAGAGCTGCTCATTGGGGGACTTTTTTGGCTCCGCCCACACGACCCAGCCAATCTGCCTCAAGAGCAGGAGGAGGGGCGGAGGTTGAGAGGCTTGTGGGAAGCCAGTGGTGGCAGCTGGGCTTTGAGGGTTTTTCCTGAGGAGCTCTATTGTTTGGCATGTGTGGTTCTAAAAATAAAGTTAGTTTCTTTTGACAAGTGGCTCCTGAATTGTGCCCAGCCAGACTGCGGCACAAGATAAAATAAGAAACATGTTTAAATTATCAGATGAATATCAAATGTGTGTGTGTGTGTGTGTGTGTGTGTGTGTGTTTGTAATTGCCTTGTAATTGTCAGGTAATATTTATTAGTGTTTTCCCAAACATCAAATATCTATGCTTTTTTGATATAAAATTTCTTTAATCACATTCATTTCTCTGTGTCACTATCCCTTACTAAAATTGGAATTTCATAAGATATTGAGTTTCTCTTTCAGAAAACATGTTTTGTGACTTTCTCTGTTTCCATTTTGGGTATTGGGTCTATTATGATACTTCAACTGATCCTTTACTTTGGGCCATTCTAAGTCGAATTTGTCATTTTGCCTGTTAGACCTAAGTATACATAATGATTTTATACATTGATAAACATTGCTACAGTTTAAGAGAGTCAAAAGATTTAAAAAGAAGGAAAGGACTTACAAAATACTACAAAATTAGCACTGATAAATTGAGCAGACTTCATGGTTCTAAAATACGAAATTATACAAATTGTATAGTAACTTTTTTTGGGGGGGGAGGTAAAATCAGCAGCTAGTAAAATTGTTTTCCTTTAAAATCTCTAATTAGTTCAAATTTCTCTGGCTATGGCATTGGATAGTTTGGTCAAGTTTCAGACATAAAGTTTGCCCCTCAAAATTTGTATCTAGCCACATAGCTTCAGCTTATAGAGCTTTAGGAAAGATCGGCCCCTGTTCTTATTTATTCCTCGGGAGAAAACTGCAGTACAGAACCCTGAGGCTCCTTGTTCTCATTCACTTATTGTAATTCTGGAAACATTAAAGACAGGCTTTCTGTGCAAATATGCCAATTTTTACATTATATCCTTGCTGGGAAGCAGTACTTCAGCTGCTTGAATCCCAAGTCACAGAGCAACTAGGAGTGCAGCCTTCCAGCTTTTCTTTGCCAGCCTTCCACCATGATGTTCTGCCTCACTTCAGGGCAGAGCAATGGAGTCAGCCTATCATGGGCTGCATCTCTGAAACCATAAGCCAAATAAACTTCCTCCTCTAAAATAATCTAAATAAAATAAAATCTCAAATTAGATCTTTTAAAATAGATTACTTTCAATTTACTATAATTCACCACATAATTATCACCAATGCATAATCATGGCACCCTGGTTTTGTCAGTCCAAAATTTGACTTGTAACCTTTCATTGCATAATTTTTGCATTGTATAATTCTGTTCATCCCACAACTTAAAATGTAAACAGAGCAGCAGTGTATTCACCAGTGGCATATGGATGTGCAATTGTCTTTTCATGTATTGCCAATTGCAGACCAGAATTCTCACTTAAACTGATTTGGTTAGAGTGCTGCAGTAGTAATGGTAAACAAATCTTATTAGAGTGGTACTGAAAATGTGGTATATATACACAATGAAATATTAGCCATAGAAAGAATGACTTTATGACATTTGCTGGTAAATGGATGGATCTGGACATTATTATGCTAAGTAAAATAAGCCAATCTCCCAAAACCAAAGGTTGAATGTTCTGATATGCAAATGCTAACACAAAACAAGGATGGGGACAGGGGAGAATAGATGTCCAGTTGATCAGACAAAAGGGAA